>NC_139764.1:2710000-2872500 GCF_965231275.1 Zosterops lateralis
GGTACATTATTATAACAATTGATTGGAACTATTTCCAGCACTTACACCAGTGTAGTGATCCCAATTAGCCAGCAGATAATTGTTTTGTAGGGAATAACACTCAGTCATGTCTTTGGACATCAACTCCCCTGCCATGTTGCTGCACTTGTGAATATACAGACGAAGAATTGCCCCTTTTAAAAAACAGTAATTAAGAAAGGATTATCTGTAGTGCTGCAGTTATTTTAAGGTGCATGCCATGGATACAGATCTGTCCTGGGCGTTGTTACCTCTGCCTTAACACCAGGAACAGAAACTGATGGTGTGGGACGTGCTGCTGAAGGTGGCAGTGGGTGGGTTGTGATTTGCACCCAGCAGAGCTGCAAGTCCCATTGTTTTGGGAGGTACACGAGAGACAATCTTTTGCTGATTTCTGAATTCAGTGGGACCAGCAATCGGGGGTGTCTCTTTAACAAGGAGCATTTCCCAATACTTTTAGAACTCTTGGCAAGTTTAGTCCGATTTGATAAAGTAAGATTTATCGTTTGTCCTGCTTTTGTCTGGGACAAAGTTAATTTTCTTCCCAGTAGCTGGTGCAGTGCTGTGGTTTGGATTGAGGATGAGAATGATATTGATAACACAGGGATGATTTATTTGTTGCTGAGCTCACCCTAAATCAAGGACTGTTGAGTTTCCCATGCTCTGGCAGTGAGGGAGCCCATGAGGGAGCGTGGTCAGGACAGCTGACCTGGCCACAGGGATATTCCATTCAGGAAACTCTCATCAATCTCATGGGCTAAAACTGCCATGATCATTAAATAAAACTATCATTGGGTTTTCATTTGCTTTCTGTCAGCCAAACCTAAAGATTGTGTTAAGGTCACAGTTACAAATTTTTCTCTGGGATTGTGAAGGATAAAAACTCATTTCTTACTTGAAAAAATCTAGATTTTTAAAAATTATTATTTTTAAAAGTAAAGACTGTCTCAAAACCAGGGCAGTAAAAGCTCTCCAGGTATTGTGACACTGATCACTGGAAGAGCTGCAGCACAGCTGCTGCTCAGAGTAGAAGTCAGACCTGTGAAAGGAGCCTTGTGTGCAGCCAGGGCTTCATCTGGCACAGAGGGCACAGCAATGTGGTACCAGCTTAGGAAAAGGAATTTGTGAGAACACATCCAAGGCAGACTAACCAGCTCACAGGCTAGTTTTATTCAAATCGTATTTTTAATTAGAAGCAGGTCTTCAGTATTTTTAGGAATTTAGTTTGAACAGGCATTTTAGATTCTAACTCATTTGATATCTAAAAAAAAAAAAAAAAAAAAAAAAAAAAAAAAAAAAACCAGAAAAAGAAGAAATTAAAATAAATGCTTGGGTTTATTCTTTTTTCTTTTTTCTTTTTTTTTTTTCTTCTCTCATGTCAGACAAATGTGACAGTTAAGAAAAAGAAAAGGGCAAATGGGGGACAGGAGATTGTAGATCCAATATTTCTTAGCTGATGAAGGCAGCTTTTTTTCAGATTAATTCAGTCAAAGATAGTATCTCCTACTCCCAAGGGAAAAAAAGCAAAGTAACACCGCAACCAGTAATGGAAAAGTTCAAACTTTTTACTTAGAATACAACTTCCTTGCTTGGCCACCTTTGTTGACAAGCAGAGGTGGGATTTGGGTTTGATTAAGCTGGACGTGAACCTGGCTCTGTATGGGAGAACATTCCTGGAGATGCTCTGTCCCTCTGTACTTTGGATTGTGGAAATTCTGAACTTTACTTACTCCCACCTTGCTGAAGGGGGAGCTTGAGGTGACAGTGGCTGCTGTTGGAAAGGTGGATGGATGACTTACAATAGGAGGTTTCATAACAGGAGCTACTTCTGTTCCTTCTGTTGGTGGCTTTTAGGTGATGGAAGGAACAAAGGCGATCCCATCAAAACAACAACAAACTAAAATAGAACAAACCCCTCCAAATCTGCACGTTAATGGAAAGAATCAGAGAATGGAAAATGAAACAAAAGCTGAGGTATTCTGAATGCAATCTTACAACAGTTCTGGCGTAAGGTGCTGGAGCTTTTTAAACTCTGATTTCTAAGCTAAAAATGGAGTTGTCAGCCTTAACTTTGAATTTTCTTGCTTTTAGCAGTTTGCGTTAAACATTAATGTTATTGAAAATAGCTTTTCATCCATGTGTATTAAGGGTTTGTTTGCCAAAGTCTCTGCTCCCAAATGCGTGAATTTCAGCAGCTAGCAAACATCAAAGCAAGGAGATTTTTCAACTCAAGAAGTTATCTTTAAAATTAAAGCTTAGTCTTTCACTGTATACTTTTTGTGAATAGTTATTAGAATCTATAATAAACAGTCTCCCTTTATTGTTCTGTCTATTATATCAAAAGAGATATGCCTTGATTGTATCATTTTAATTAACTCTTGCTGTGTTTTATTGAAGTTCAAAGCATTAAGCATTGTTTATGTAAGCACCATGACATTCAGGTTGCCTGAAAGAAGTAAATAAAACTGTAGGTCAAACTGTATTAATGTTTCTTGCCAGCTATTATTACATCTGCTTTTGAACAGCATTTATTCTGTAATTGATGGTTGTCAGCCTGTAACTTCCATAGCTACATTCTGAACACTTGGTTTTCCCTAATTTTTGTAGTGTTTGCACCATATGAAGTCAGAGATTAAAGTAAAAGGGAAAAGTGGGTTACCAGCTTTTATTTGACCAGCTTAATCTTTCTTTCTTCAAGGGAATCACTCCAGTTATTTGCCAAGTTCATATATCTATAATATTCTTTTAGATTCAATTTTCTGCCCTTTACTTTTCTCTATTTCATATTTACTTTATTCTTTGTGGTCATCCCATCTAATCTGTCTGCCCGTGTCTACCTAATTGACCTAATATGTCCATGTATCATTTCTTTAATGATTTTATTACTGGAATGACTCTCAGCATTTGATACTTAAGCATACATTATAAATGCCTAATTCTCCCATTAGTGGATCAAGCTTCCATGAGCCTGCCACATTCAGGCTGCTTCAGGAGTTAAACGAGCTTTGTTGAATGTTGGCCAAGAGCTGTTCTGCAGACATATTCTACTTTTTTTAATCTCTATAAGTGAGAAGAAGCCACTGCACAGGAATGGGTCACTTTTTGTACCCCAGCATTGTCTAGAGGCTCTCTTTGGTGAAGATGCAACATTTCCTTTCACTGCACAGCTTGAGTTTTATCCTTAAGGCCTTGCTTCTGCAAAGGAAACTTAGGAATTATTATTTTTTTTTTTTCAGTTGTTCTGCTACCTATAATTTACCACTGATGTTTTGGAACCTTCTATGGCTTTCTCTTTCCTTTTTAAGTCCAACTTTGCCAAATTAGTTTCTTTGTTTTAGCTTCCTTCAACAAAATAATCTACGTCTGAAAAGCTGGTAGTAGCCAACAAGAACATCGTAGCAATGTCATCCATTTCCTCTCTCAAGCTGCTCTGGGGATTTAACATCCCTGTACCATCTTTGCCTTTGATCCCTCCTTCCCATCCTTAGCCTCTGTTATTGCCTTCTGTCTATATCTTTATTCTGTTTGTGTTTTCAGATTATTTGGCATTGAACTTTTTGTTTAATTCATTGCTTTTTTTCTATGACCTCTGAAGTGTCTCACAAATCTGCTGTTACAAAATACTTTGGATAAAAAGACCACTTTTGTGCTGTTGAATGGCCTGTATGTAGAAATTTTAATTTATTTTTGTTTTAGGTCAAGCTTGTGGTTTACTTAAAAAATGTCGTAAAGAGAATTCCATTGTGTTTCTCTAGTCAAGCATAGCTATCCTGCTAAATACGTTGTGCAAGCAGTGAATAGTATGACACTTAAGGAATGCTGAATTTATTTTTGGACATGTTTTTTGTATTTCTTTATCATGGCAGAGACTTTTTGGCGATAGGGCGGCAGGGAACCCAAAGTGTCCGGTTACGTGCTGCGGTTAGCAGAGTGGGCCTGCAGTTAAGTTCCTTGGCATGAGACAGTTTTTATTTTTTCTTTCTTTTTTTTTTCCTTTCCTTAGCTTGATAGGCTGCAGTCGAAGTCCCTTGATTTGTCTTTGCTGTGGGCAGAATCCAGGGATTAAGTCAAATTAAAAACTGACATTTCCATTATGTCTGTATTTTTATGGTGCATTCCTCTGCTATAGAAAGTCAAGTACCTCTTTGCCTATTGCTGAAACCAAAGAAACAAAGCAAAAGAGAAATCCTTCGAACTCCTAACTGAGCAGCAAACCTCATTATTCCTGGAGTAATCTGTTAAACAAATGGAACCAGGTGAACCTTCCACTCTCTCTTTTTTTGTCTCTTATTTAAGAAAATGGCACCATCTCAGGAGAGCGTCTTTAACTAAGAGAGCATAAGTGTATCCAATGACAATTACAAATATTTTTCTACAACAGACAGACAAATTGTGCTGATGGCCTGTATTAAAAGAAAAAAAAAAAAAAAGAAGAAAGAAAAAAAGAAAAAAAAATAGCCTTGCCTAAAAGACTACAGTAAATCACAAAAGTGATCTCAAGTGAACAGAGATGGATTTCTGGAATATGGTGCGCAATGAAACCACTGACCTCTTATACAAGGGTTCATGTCTTTTTCTACAGAAACAGATGGGTAATAGCATAATGCTGAAATCATGCTCTACATAATATGGACCTAGTGATTGCAGACCTGATTGCTTGCCATATGGTTGCTGAAGGGTTGAAGAGAAAATGGGATGATAAGCAAACCCTTAAAAGCAACATTTTTATTGAATGGCCATTACATTAAAACCCAAACTCTGCAAATGAAGGCAAGAACTGTGGTGAATAATGTTGAAATAACAAAACAATAAAAGAAGAAACACAATTGCATGTATTTGTTTGCAGTATGCAAAATAATACTCCTCATTTTTTTGGTGTCATTCTGCCTTGTGTTATGAGCATTTGGTGGAAAGTTGGTGGGACGTTGCTGCCTGCAGGGCACAAATACAGTATCGTGGAACACTGCAGTATTCACTAGGCCAGACAGGAAAAGAAAATAATCACTTGTCTCAAAGGAAAAGCTTCTGAAGTAAATGCTAACTAAAATATGCAACTTGCATGCATGAGCCACATTACTGTGAGGCTGGTGGGAAGCCTTCATGAGACTTGCTTTTCCAAGAGACATTTCTACACCTATTTCTTCTCTCTCCTCAAAAAAAATCTTGCTTTTATCACTGATTTTTTTTTTTCTCTTGGTACATTCTTGTAACTGGTGAATAGCCTGGGGTTTTTTATTGACATTTGTCAGTAAGTTGTTGAGTATGGGCAGAGGAAATGCAAAGAGTAAGTGATGTGTAAGTCCTCACTCCTAATGTGCACTCATCTACAAGAGGCCTCTTTGTAGGAAGGAGGTTCCATGTAGCACTCAGCAATGCCACCACATCATGGCCCTGCCTCCTCCAGTGCTGAGGGGAAATGACTCTGACAGTGTGACAGGGCAAGGCTTTGAAATATGAATATTCTGTGTTTCTGGGCTTTTCTTACATTTGGAAGCTGGGACCAGTGTGGTCTCTTTTAAGGCATTTGCTATAAGAGGTATCCAGTTGGTAAAAGCCAGAAATTCAACTCAGTTTAGAGATCGCAAAGGTTTCAAGTCACATAACATGAGCCACTTGAATCCAGCTGGACTTACCTCCTTTAGAGGCTGAGTCGTGCATGAACATCCAGGTGGCTGATGACTTAATGCAGAGTGGACCTCAGTGGCTTTGCAGTCAAAACAGATCCTTTTGTTCTTCACTTTTCCAAAGCCTGTCCAGTCCCTAGTGCTCAAAGTGTGTAGAAAGGGATGGGGAAGCAGTTCCCAGCTCCTTTTGGCAGGTGCAACCTGTGTCCTGCTGTGTGGCCAAACTCCTCACATGTGGGGACCACCCCAGGCAAGTCCCTGGACACTTGTCCTCTACCATGCTGCTGAAGAGCTTCCAAGATCCAGGCAGGGTAATAGAGCTATCTCTGATTAATCACTACTAAATACAGACTTCCTTGGCTTGACAGGCTTGTCTGATGCATCCCATAAATCACAAATTGTTTGACTGCAAGAACGGAAAATATTTATTTGAACAATTACTTTCAAAGAGGAATCTGCCACATACGTGAACCTTCATATCATCCTCAGGCTCCTCATGGGCTGCCCACCTCACTTGTGTTTCACTCTGAGACCTGAGGACGTGTGACAAGCAGCATATCCCACTATTTAAGACATTTTAAGTATGGCGAAACCAATTTTCATATGATGAGAGGAGATTTCCTGCAGCCTATAAAATTGATTCTCATTCCTCTTGACTTGTGACATGCCGCCTGTGTGGCAGCAAGTTTTGCATAACTTTTAAGAGCCCATGCTGACCTACTTAACAGGCATCCACTGCTACATAATGTATTTAGGTCAAGTATTGTGTTTGAGCTTATCATCAATCTTGTAATAGTCCAGCTCGCTATGAGAGCCTAAGGTACATGATTGATGCAAACATTCCACAGGACAGAGAATATTCTTGTCATTTTCTTAAAGGGAGGCCTAGCATTAGGGTGTTGCTATTTTTTTGCTGGAGAGGAAACAAGGATTGCCAGTCATAACCCTCCCAACCTGTGCTGCTGCACCCCTGGTTTTCTCCCTATATCAAAAACATCCAAAACTACCCATAACAAGTGATTTTTGTTTTACTTCATTTGGGCTAGACAGTGCATATATAAAATCTATATTGTTATTATGATATGTTACGGCCTGGTTCTTACTTCCAAAAGAATATAGCTGGAAATTTTGTACCAAATCATTTTGTACCCAATCATTCTGTCCCTCCCCTAACTGCAGCTGGTGTTTTAGCCACATTTTGGGCAGGCTCTTAAAGACTGTATTTTAATAAAGTAGTGCCAGCACATTTCCTCATCCAGATGATATTAGTGAAGTGCACACTGGTTTGAGCAGTAAATTGTTGCAAAGTTCTGTGACATTTTAATGCTCTGACAGGATGTGAAAGACAATAACACCACTGAAAAGACCAGAAAAAAGGCCCTTTATAGCTATTGAATAATATATTAGCTTTTAACACTATATATACAAGCAAAATGGACTGAGGTATAAAATCAACAAAATAATTACTTATACCAGACGTTATATATTTTATCAGGATCAGAACTGCATGACCTCAGCCCGTGGTGCAAATGGGGTTTGATTTGGTATTCATTACCTCCAAGAGCTGTAAATACCTGTGACCCAAGTGGAATCTGCCCTGGGGGCTGATGAAATGGTGTCTTACTTGTGTGTAATTTGGAAAGAGTTCCTCTGAAAAAACCCTCAATCTATTGTGTGAATGGACTTGCATGAATCGTTCCCAGTGCCCAAAATGTGCCAATGTGAGGACCTGTGAGCAGCTCCTAAAACGTGCAGGTGGGTACCTGCATACAAATGCTTCTAAAATTGACTTGTACTGTGCTGTGGATCTGAAAAATCTATACTGCATTTTTTAGCAGTGCATTATGAAGTCTGAACTGAGGGAAGAGTTACATGACAATGAAATATGCATGAAAAAAGTCCAATTTATACATGGATCCCAAGAGTTTGGCGATTTGTCTCCATTCCTTCCTTTTCAAATGCTGTGCAAAGTTTATCAGTTTGTATGACAAATTAATTTGTACTGTCTCTGTATTCTAAACAGAACTTCCATGATGTTATTTGCTTCTTTTCTTAAATACTTTTGGAGGAAAAAAAATTAATGATTGCACTAACACACCTTTCTCACAAAGTAAGAGCCCTCAGTCTGAGCTCCTTCACTTTGAAGGTCTTAATTTACACCTTAATGTTGCTTTAGTTTAGTTTAATTTGTGATACAACTAGACTTTTTCTGCAAAACTTATTTCCAGAGTTTTGGCTTATCATGTTCAAAGATTTCAAATGTTGGGCCTAAATTCTGGCTGAATAAAAAAGAAAAAAAGTGCAGCATCTTTAATATATATATATTTTAGTGATACTCAGAAATATGTTTTGCATCTTCCTGCAGAAAGTTATAAGAAATTCAAAATTCTGAAAGAATTTCTGTAATCTAATTCAATTTAAGTCAGCAGTTGTGAATTCTTTGCCTTGAGTTCACTGATACCAGCCTGAGAAGGAGTGGGCAGAGGTGAAATTCCTTCTGTCAAACACACAGTCGATGGGGGGAAAATAGGGAGGCGGTTGTATGCAAAATAGAGACACTTCAGCGTCTGCTTATACACTATTTTATTTATACATGCAACAAGAGGAGCACTTCTTACTCAGGATAACATAAATAACCCCGACACAAAATGTTTTAGGAAGTGCACTTGGAATTGCAGCCTCGTCTTGGGTAAAGTCAGGAGTTATGTAAGTGAACAGTTGTTCTTTTCAGTTCCCTAAATGCAAACAAAATGGGCTCTTTGTTTGGGGGACAGTTGTTTCCCAAGCTGTTGCTGCAGCTCAGTGCTGGGTGCAGCTTTACCTTTTCTTGCTCTTTTCAAGGTAGCTTGTGCAGTGCAAGGGAGGGAGGGAGAAGGACAAAGAGGGGAGAATTTCATTTAGATATTATTCTATGAAGATTGCTGAGTTTCCTCTATTCGGGGCATAAAAAAGCTGCAAGAGATTTTTGTTTCCTTCCCTGTGGAAGGTGATATTGGCCCAGTGTGAGTCCACTGAGCCAGCTGATGTCAAGGGAAATGTTCTGAGGAGAACAGCTTCACAATCTGGTCCTGGACGTTCCAATTCCTGCTGCAGGTGCCTTTGATTCCAAAATGTGAGGGAAGAAGTAGCAAGAACATTGTCTAATGCAGGATAGGATGAGGGAATGTAGGTGTTTTTCTAGATTTTTATCACAGCTTTTCACTTTAAAATTCTTAGAAAGTCGGAAGTACCTTCTAATCTTTTAGCTGCCTTTTTCCTTTCTGTTTAACAATTCAGGAGCACATCGATATATCCCTTTCCCCAAACATTTTGAAGCACTTGAAACTATTTCTTGCCACGTTGTTATTTATAGAGAGCCACTAAATGAAAAAAAGCTCCTTTTCCCTTGCAGGTATATGCATCATTTATAGTCTGGCTTCATTATATTCTGTACTGTATCAACTCCTCTAGGAGAGTGGTTATGTAATGCTCTTATGCCATTACATTTACGTGCATTAAATTCCTGGCAGAATCATATTCACTGGAACAAAGGGTTCATTAGCAGGACAGAAATGCTTAACTTGGGAAACTGCTGGAAGAAGTGAGACACATTTCCAGGCTGATATTGTTGATATGCAATTATATATTATGTACAGAGTCGATGTGGGATTAGCTAATCCCAAATGACAAGTATAAATGTGATAGAAGTTGTTCATTCAAATCTCTTTCTGCAGTCATAACTTGGAATAGAAGTTATTATGGTTAAATCTGGGGTAGCTGTGAGGGGGACACGCTGCAGTGTGACAGAGCCCTGCCATTCCCACCACATGGGAGCTTTACAGAGGACCAGCACTCACTCCGCAAACTGCAAATGCAGGAAAAAAAGTTACTCAGTGCCCCTTATTTACATGTGCAACTGGTGCAGAACGAATTTATGGCCTCGATTGTGTTATGCATTTAAATATGTTCTTTATTCTTCCCGCTCCTCTCCCCTGTCAGTGAAGCATTATGGTGGGAGCTTCCAGGGAGAACACCTGGGCACATTCCTTTGCACAATATCAGGGCTCTGCCTGAACCAACTTCAGAAATGGATCATTTTAGTTTTGTTGAAATGGCGGTTAAATAGCAGGAATATATCAAGAGTTAAAACTTCATTACTGGGGAGCAATAAAAATACATCAAGCCTGGAATATTGTCTAGGAGATCAGATTTCTTGGTTGTGTTGACACTTTAAAGAAAAATGTTTATTTAAGGAATAGAAATTCTATATGCTGGAATACTACAGTGATAAATTGCATTCTAGTTAGGCTATCTCTATTTATCTGATGTTCTAATTTTATCAGCCAACAATGGACTGTGTACCCCATGAAAGTCACCTAAAAAAAAGGCAAAAATAATGCTAATGGCAAAAATCTTCCTTAACCTTTCTGTACTACCTCACTGGGACTGGTGCTGAACAGTGTTTGGAGTCTGCAAACATTTAATTGCATTTGTTAGCACCTTTTCATTGGGTCGCAGCAAGAAATGTTCAGGTGTAGATGTGCTGGAGACAGCACAAAGAAATGTATCTGCTTGTAATTTCCATGAGGATGAGAAGCAGGGGACGCTGAGTTTCATGCAAACCTGGAAACAGGGACGTTTACAAGTCTCCAGACTTCCATGTCTGACAACTTTCCTAAATTTAGATGTTACGGCTGTTTTTGTGACCTGAAACGTCTCCTGCACAAGTGTAGATCCCTAAAAAGGGCTACCTGGAAAGCACTGTGATAAATATGTCTAGTTCCTTCCAAAGCTGTGAGGAAGTGATTTTTAACATATTTCACCAAAAAAATGCTGCTTGTTCTCAGCTTTGCAGATGGTTTCCCAGGTTGACTTGTTAGAACGATAAGGAAGGACAAAAGCTCACTTGGCAGAACAGGAACCCTGTTGTTACTCATGTTGAGAGCATCTGTCTTGCTCATGTACTTGTGCGTTTGGGGCTGAATAGGCTGTGGAGAGCTTCTTCTGGTTTCACTTATGGGGGACATTCCTGGGGGATGATGAGGTGTCTACAGCTCCACTTGTCAGTGCTGAATCACACAGACACTCTGGCTGCCCAGAAGACAAACCCAGAAGTCCTTAAGGATGGAGTGTGAAGTCCCCAGCAATTTCAATGTGGCCACAAGCAGATTCTATGGAGAACAAGAAAGCACAAAGCTTCACTTTAAGGGGAACCCCCCCAAATATTTATTCATTTATGTATTTACAGAGGTGTATCATGGCTTCTGCTGAAGTTGTCACAATTTAATAAATCAGTGTGGAATTCTGCAACAAATAACAAATAGCTTGCTAATAGAGGCCCTACTTTTGTCAGTGGTCTCAACTGGTTGAAGGATGTGTCATGCATTTGCTTTCATTCTCAAATCTTTGAGAATGCTTTTTGTAGAAGTTTGATAGTCGGGTATCCAGATCTCTTCCAAATCCAGTATCAAAGATGCTGGAGTTTTGAGATGTCTGCTATCAATTGTCACTGTTGACAAACAAGAAGAGGAATTTAAAAATAAAGTACTTGACACAATTTCGACTTTACTTCTGTGGAGTTGGTTAAAAATGCTGTCTTTGATGTAAATCAAATGGAGCAATATTTGCAGTCTGCACAACAAAACCAAAATAGGTCTGCAAAGCTAAGGCACCACATATGTTTACTCTTCCTCCTGTTTCTAAATTCTCTGTAGTTCATATATTTCCAGTACATTTTCAGTGTTCCAGTATTGCTGGGTTAATGATATGTTCCTGTGGAATAGATGGAAGTGATACAATGTCGTTTGCAAAAATATGTGCTTCAAGAAATACAAACACAAAACCAAATAAAAGGGTTGGGTGAAGAGGTGCAGCCATTCACTCTTTGGCATTGAAATTCTGCATTTCTGCTCAAAGAGATGCATTTCCATTTTGTGGTTTCAAGCACCTACTTGATTTTTCAGATTCAGTATTTGTGCACATCCCTGAGGTTCAGGCTGGCGAATCCTGACTCCCATTTTGAGGCAAAAATGGCCAACTGCATTGTGGGAAAGCAGAGAGCTCTTCAAAGCTATACAAATTAATTCCTTTCATTAAAGGAACAGAGGGAGAAAATGCAAAAATCAAATAAATTCAAATATGTTTAAAAAGACTGATAATAGGCTAAAGGAATTACATGAAAGAGGCAGGAGGAACTTCAGAAGTACATAAGACTCTGTTAGCTTTTCCTTTCAGCTTCCAGCCTCTGCAGTGATGCTGCAGAGGGTGTTGCAGGAATCTCTTCAATCCATGTCAGCCAAAAGGTCTGGAAGATGCACCAGCAGCTTCCCCTTTGCCTCTGGAAACAGGCATTGAATCTGTGTGGTCCTGGCCAGAGAGCTCAGGTGGGATCAGTGAATTCCTGTAGAGCTCCCTCGAGATTCCAGAGGAGCAGGAGCTCATTTCTCTGCAGATCCCACGTGGACACTGCTTATGGCATCCATGTCTTCTAGACCCTGCCATGGGCTGGAAGGTGAGCCCAGTTGTAGATGTGCTTGTGAGGATCTGTCTGTGCCATCCTTTTTCTTGACAAGCTTATGGATCCCAAAACATGGTGGAAGATGTACCCACAGAGAAGGGATTTTATTTTTATTCCTAGCACAGGTAGAAAAGGGCTCTATTTGTAGTTCTTCTCTGCACATGTAAGGAACAGGTCCTGGGTTTGATTTCATCCAGATTTAGCCTTAAAACAAGGAAAGCTAAATGTGCAAGATGGAAGAAATTCAGGATACTGAGTGCATTCAGTGCAAAAAAAATTCCTTGGAGTCAAATGTATTGCTGAATACCACTTTAAGTAGCTTTGCTGTCTCCTTCCATTGTTTTTTTTACTGTCAAGAATAAGATAAGAAATTGAAAAAGACACAAAGTTGTTAGAAAAAAAGAAGACAAAAGAAGGTGTTGATTTTAGGAACTTTGATTTACTTAATTCTGCTTTAAAACATTAAGCTTTTGCTGTACAAGTATCCTTTGAAAAAAGGATGTCTGTCTTTCAAAATCTTGAATGGGAAACATTCAGGTTTGTGTCAGGCAGAGCTTACAGATTTATTTTTTTTTTAGATGCAATTTTAAAAACAGACACCTTTGTTAAAAGAGATTTTGGGGTTCTTTCTTTGTAACTTGACAGAATGGTTTGTTCATGTCAATAGTCTTTTGATCACTCAAAAGACATTGAAATAAAAAATGTCAATGCTTCTACTCTTTCGATCCAGCTCCCTTAAGTATTGTTTCAAGAGGAATATATCAGATTATTATAATTTTTCAACCTGGCTTTATAGGTGTAACCTGAAACCACATTTTTGGGTCTAATCCAGAGGGCTTTGGAGGCCGGAGCCACATTTGTGGGTCCAACCCAGGGCACTTTGGTGTCATTTCTGCACATTAACAGTGCCATATTTTTTTCCCAGCAGGAGAATAATTTCCTAATTCATTTGTACTGTCGACCACTCTTCACTCTAGTTATAAAAGAACTTCAGTGGGGTTTAGCTTTTTGTTTTTAAATGCTACTAAACCTTGAATTAGAAATATAAAGCTGTGAATATGACAGGTTATCCTCTCCTGAATATTTCTGTAAACTCTGATCACAAAAACTGTGGGGAATATTTTCTATAGAATTGAAATTTAGCAGAAAAAGAAAGTACATAAATAAAACCAAATTCTGGTATTTGTGCAGAGTCTGGATTTGTATATATGTGTATAGAAAATAGTGATTCTAAATTTATTTAAATGGATTATTGTTTTACATGGATGATAAGCTACACTTGACAGAAACCATTTTCTGGGATTTGTTTTGTATCTCCTGCAATGGTTAAAAGCAGCTTAAGCCTCCAATCCAGATGAATCAGGTGTAGGCCCTCAAGATGGAAGGTTTCAGTCAGGAGTGGTGAATTGGGATTTGTGGTGTGCCCCTTGCATGTTTCAGGAATAAACCTCTGGAAGCACAGCTTGAAATCCTCACTGAAGCTGGTGGGAGTTTTGTGCCTGACTTCAGTGGGATTAGAATTTCACTTGTAAGGATTTTTAGGTACTTTTTAAAAATGAAAAGGTTACCTGTTTAATACTGACCCAAATCATTCACTGCACAACTTCTGTCCCACTCAAATTCCCACTCGCGAGCCCATAAACAGAAAGAAGAACGGTAGGAAAGTAAAACTCTGGATTTCAAGTGAGAAAGCCACTTGAGATCTCTCCACATCACACTCTGGCTGGTTATTCCGGGTAGCAGAAGTGGCTGAGCCGGAGCTGTTATGATCCACAGCACTTTGTGAGGAGTGGGGGGAGCAGAGACAGAAACTGGTGCACTTAGAAAACGCCTTGAGAAGGTTCGTGACACACGTGACTGCAGCTCCCCAGAGGAATTGGCACCACAGCACACACTCAGCATTGCTGGGCCCTTTGAAAGGGGAGTTAAAAAAATCCACTGTGGGATGCAGTGAGGGCACTGATTCTGCCAGTGAGAAAGCAATCCCAGGATTTCATCAAATTCCTACAACAATCACACTCAAACGGATGGCACTGAGTCTCTTCTTTGGGTTTTGAGCTCTTTATTTCTGGAAAACAAGAAAACAGAAAGAAATACATGAAGATCTAGAATTGCAGAATGGGGAAATGAAAATCAGTTTGTCACAGGAGATTGTTTTTTTTTATTGACGTCTTTAGTTTGTTTTGATGTCTGTAATTAAATCACTAATTATGTGTTTCTGTTGCAGTGGTCATGCTTTTATTACATAATTGCTACAAGTTTTTCTCTCCCCACTAACAATATTTGTTTAACCTTAGTGCATGCTAGTTACATCCTTCAGAATGGAAAAGCTTAGAAACAGTTATTGATTGTTACAATTAACTAAATCAGAGGGGCTCAAAGTTCTTTGCCATAAATTAAATATGTTTTGTGGCACAGGATCAAAGATAATTAAAGGATGAAGCAATTGCAGTCATTAAACAATAAATATTATTTCAATGCCAATTGAAGAAAATAAAACAGCAACAAAAAACGGGCAGGAAAACAGAGGGATTTTAAAAGGAAGGGAGAAAACTTTAGCCTAGGGTAAAAACATAATTTAAAAAATAATTTGTCCTGTGATCCTTTGAGTTTCCTTCTGTGTTGTCTCAAAAATCTTCTGTTTAGGTGAGATGCAATTCAGTCACCTTCTCTTTTTTTTTCCCTTTTGAATTTAGGCATAATTTTTGTCACTATATTTCAATGTATTCATTAATTTTTCTCATTTGTTTATTTTAGGCAAACCATAAGAGACATTTTTTCCTCAGTGAAGATTGCCTCTTTATTTTATTTTGAAACATTTGTATATTTATTTCATTAAATGAGATAATGCTTTTTCTTATTAACATAATTTCCAGTACATTAAACATATTTCTCCAAAGACAGAAGAGAGGAATCAGATTAAGTGACAGTTAAATCACTTCCAGCAATTTCAACTGTTAAAAGAAATAAGTGTCTCTGTTTTCTTTGTGATCACGAGATGTGCTGTAAAGGGAAATAAAATACTAAAGAAAGGAGGGAAAACATAAAGAAATAATGACTGACTTATTGCAGTAATACCACTGAGAGAAGAAAAGCTCACTACAAATAAAAGGAAAAATAATATAGTGGTTTTGAAAGTTACCAAAATTCATTTCTTATTGATGAGATCAGTGAGAGCCTTATACTGAATAAACTGAGGAGGGAGAAAAATAGCAAAGCACACCCAAAGCCAGACAATGCCATAAACTGTGGGCAATGAAAGAAGGAATAAATACTGTGCATTTGGAGGGCTGTTACTCTAAATGCCTCTAATTTTTAAATAATTTATATTTTATCACATTTAAGGAGGAGAGGGAAGAGGCAATTATCTCTTGGTGAGCCAAGCACCCCCCTCTGCTGCTGTGTTCAGGGCTCTCCAAATGTCCAGGTGTCCCTCCTGCAGCTTTGTTCCCTTTTCTTGGGCAAATGTGGGGCTGCAGGAAGGAGAAAAGCATCTTTTATTATCTCTTTTAATAAGATTTCCAGAATTATTGTAATTTTATTTTTTGTCTTAATTATATTTTCATTACGATTTTAATTTCCAGAGACTGAACCAGCTGCTTTGAAGAGATCTTGGGACTGAAGGACTGGGCTGAGGCATTTCTAAGGTAATGTTGACATTATTGTTTTGCCCTCAGTCAAGATTTCCTCTGTTTGTGCTTTTAGCTGTAAGCCATTTATTTTTCAGCAATTTTATGTGCCTGATTTTTTAGTCCTCAGTAAGGGCAAGTCCAATAGTTGCCATTTTCCTTCTTTTTCTCAATTTCCCATCAGTGCACTCTACAGCTTCACTGATTTCACCTTCAGGCTCAAATCAGAGAAGGGATTCTTGAGAAGGGGGACCTGTTCTAACTCTCTGCTCTGTCTCAGAGTTAACTAAAATTGTAATTTTTCAAGAATTTAAATGACAGTATTTTTGCTATTAAATGCTTGATGAGGAAAAGTGATGCCATGGGATACAGCATCCTCCCTTATGTGACATGGTGCAGGGAAAGAGGTGGAAAATGTCACCTTGTAAGGCTTTTAAGGAATTGTTACCTGGGGCTGGAGAGCAGGCTCTGCCTTCCTGCTTGTGCTCATCTGCAGAAGCTGAGCAGGGGACACTGCAGGGTCATCACCAAAGACTTTGCACTCTGGGGTTGGTGTCCCCTGGGTCCCCTTTGGAAGCTGTGTTTGCTGTGCCGAGGGGACTGGTCAGGCAATGGAGGTGGTGATGGAATTTAGCAGTGGAGGGGACTCTGAGAAATCCCAGAGCATGTGAAACATAATTAAAGAAATAAACCAGAAGCATCTGTCACCATCCTCTGTGGATGTCCTGCAAAGCAGAGTCACATCTCTGTCCCCGGAGGGGCACCAGCCCAGCCAAACTGCTGGTGGGCACAGGCTGAGGGTCACTCCAGGTTCTGCCACAGGATCCCTGCCCAAGGAAGCTCTGCAGGACAGAGAGAGCTGGTAAGTGGAAGTCAGTGCACTTGTAATGGTGGTGCTCACAACTACAACCTTCATTACCATATTTTCAGGGGACACAATAATCATTAATGTGTTTATTGTGTCCTTGTGAGCTGGGGCAAGGACATCATCAGTTTTCACACACACGGAATTGAAATGTAGGCTGCACAAGTGCTGAGCTCCAGCTCAGTCCTGTTCTGTGGCTTCTCCTGCAGGATCCTGACCCATCTTCTTGGCTTTAGGCCCTTGTTCAAGGTGTCTAAATAGGAGATGAATTATGCTGGGGATACTGCTGCAGTTTAATAAAGGGAGACAGGGATCTCCAAAGGAAAATTGTAACCTCCCAATGGGTTTTGGAGGGTGTCCATAAAACCTGCCTGCTCTCATTGAAATGCGTTAAGAGACTTTTGCATCTCTCTGCTCTGGATACTCACTAAGGACAAGATTGGATTCAAAAACCACCATGAAACAGAACATTTCCTTTTTTGCCTCTGCTGAAGAGCCCCAGCACAGCTGTAATTAACTTTTGAAGATGTTCCATCGTGTTTACAAAATGTGACTATGACTTAGAATGACAAGAGGGGCAGAAACAAGCAAAAAAAAAAAAAAAAAAAAAAGCCACCTTGATGAGGTGTGAGGTTCAGTGAACAAATGTCCTGCACTGGATTTTGTTGCAATCCAGTCACCCTCTAAATACCTGTGAAGATCTCACTGTGAACAATTGTCCTTTTTGGTCTCACCATAATGAGCATGTGAGCATCATCCTTTTTGGTCTCAGAGGTGGACATGCAGGATGATCCAAACCTTCTCTGTGTCCATTTCAGACTTTGACTTTTTAAAAGTGTGAATAAAGGCTTAGTTAAAGTGTTTTCAAATAAACTGATTTTAAATCAGATAGATGATGGTAAGAATCTCTTTCAGAATTTACCAAGTTTATATTTTGCATATTCCATACCAAGGCCGTTTCTTTTCTCGTGACATCGCAAAAAATGAAATTAGTTTTTGACTGGGAGGAGATGATGCTGAAGGTGTTCTCAGAATAATGTGATTTAGTTTTTAGGAAGTATTAAAGCATGACTACACTGGACCTTTTTATGTTAGACAACAGCAGTTTTTCCATTCCGCACTAAATACTCCTTTCACATTTCTCATCTTGCATGATATTGCCTATTTCATGCCTCTGACAAAGTGGCTGAAAGAAGCTCTTTCCCCAAACTCGCGATATTTGTGCGTAAAGGATTATTACCTGTGGTATTTTTTAAACAATGAATAAATCACAGCATTATTTAGGCAGATGCAGACAAGGTGTTGAGCTTCTTGTCTGATGCACCAGCAAAGGTTTGTGTCAGAGTTCAGGGGGGATTCAAGAGCATTTTGCTTGGATCAGTGGGTTTAGGATCTAAAGAAATCTTGAATATACACTGGAATATTTTCTTATTCTATTTTTCATATAGTATCTTGGATGTGTGACCTATTCCATTGTCACATGGCAATATTTTT
The DNA here is from genome assembly GCF_965231275.1 of Zosterops lateralis. Lineage (NCBI taxonomy): Eukaryota > Metazoa > Chordata > Aves > Passeriformes > Zosteropidae > Zosterops > Zosterops lateralis. The sequence goes on from NC_139764.1 coordinate 2,728,127, forward strand.
AAATAAATGATCGAATTCTCTTATTTAGAGGGTACTAAAATTCATCAGTATCTTGCTGTTGTGTGGATGTCTGTGGTGGCACTGCCATTCCACATTCCTGGGTTTTGGCAATAATGCACCTGCCTTTCCTGGAGAAAGGAAAGCACACCACTTTCATGGGAACACTTCAGTGCACAAGGGTGACTTGGGAATTGTGCTTCTCTTGGCAGCATTGGAGGAAACTGAGTGAGACTTCACTCTTGGGTTTAGTGGTTGGTTCTTGGTTTTTATTTGATACAACAGGAATGGCAAAATGAGAGAGAAAAAAGTAAGGTTGATTGCTCTTCAGAGAAGACTTTAGACAACAGAATCTCTCCACTCCAGTGACTCTGGTACATGTCTGACTTGATTATTTCTGTCCTATTGAAATATGAGGCAGCTGGACAGTATCTTGACTGAAATACATTAAAGGAATATGGAAATGCAAAGTACAGCTTTTGTGAAAATCTGAATCTCTATTCCCTTTATCTATATCTACACTTGTTGATTCTTGTGACTGTGATGCAATTGATTATCTCTAAAAATGATTCTCCCTGAGGTGTGGGGACTGTGCCTTTCCCTAATGGATGAGCAGAGCTGTCGCCTCCTCCCAGATTTGAGGCAGATCAAGGTTAGAATTTTTAACTTTTGTTTTGTTTGGTGGGGTTTTTTTTTTCCCTTCTTTTCCTGTGACTGTCAGTTCCATTTTATTTTCCAAAATAAAATTCCAGGTCAGTGCCATAGCCTCCTCTGAAGACATTCAGTTACTTCATTCCTGAGTGCACCTCACACCCAGCCCAGCTTTCTGAGGACATGAGGTTCAGCCTGTGGTCTGCTCCTCCTCTCCCTGCAGTGACTTTGGCACTTCTAAACCTGTTTGCAGAGCAGAGCAATGTCCCAAAGTTGTTATGCTTTATGAGTTGTATAATTACCAGTGTCTAGCTATGGGATGGGGACACCTCAGTGAGGAAGAGATGGACAGGGCTCCTTTGATGCCATTTCTCCCTGCTGGCAGCAGCAGTGAGACAAACCACTCAGCAGCATTCACTGCTGTCCTTTGCACGATGAGGGCACGAGGTGGTGTGGCAGAACAAAAAGTGATCATGGCAAACCAAGTTTCAGTAGTTCTCTTACTTTGTGCAATGGATCATTTTTTCTCTTTATGGGGATTCAAATGGAAAAAGTGGCTTAGATGGAAAAAACCAGAATCTCTACTTTATGTTTCTCTTGATACTTCCAGCAAATGGCAACATAATAAAATTGTGTTTCTTGTAAAAATTTTGGTTAAATTTAGCTTTGTTTTCTGCTTAAAAAGGGGAGCGGGTGGAGTGATAATAAATGTCACTTGAAAATAGAAGTGTCCTTGGTTTCCTGTTTTCAGTAGGCTTAAGATAATTCATTTGTTCTACTTGTAGTTTGTCAGTTGATGCCTCCTTTCCAAAACTGTCTGTGGGCCGCCTTAGCCAGAATTTCCTACAGTTATTTTTGCACTATTGTTAAACAGAACCATGCAGCATGTTGCTTTTTCAATTTACTGCATGGGATCTGCACATAGTTTTCCATTGTGGCATATTTGTGTGTTTGTCACTTTTATTGTTTATATGCCAGCATATGGCCAGAAAGAAACAAACTTCTTTCCTCAGTTTTCTTCTTTTGTATTGTTTAGTCCACAGTGCCTTTACAGCAACAATTTGTAAAAATCAGATTCCTGGAATGTAATTAGTTTGCTTGAAAAAAGAAGGAAAAGTGGGAGAATACAGCCCAGGGATTAGTGAATGTTTAGGAATGGCTTTATTTTCCTACCCAGGGCTGCACATGGGGCAAAAAAGCCAATGCCTGTTTTTATTTAAACTTCAGTTTGGTCGTTTAGGCTCATCTATCTCACCATGGCACTTGCACAGACATTAGTGCCTGCATCAAGATCTTCTCTGGAGCAAGCAGAGCTCTTTGCATTGCCAAAATCTGCCAGCATGGATATCAGTGCCTGACAAGGACCAGATGTTTGCATTTGTGGGATATGGAACCCTAAGCTCAGCAGTACCAGCACCACATGTTGTCCAACTACTGCTTTATTGCAGTTGATTTAAAATTGACCAAGGATTTATGGGGTTTGATTGGTTGTTTTTTTTTTTTTTTTCAAGAGTACTGACAGTGTAGTTATTGTTTTATTCAATTTTGAGGTTGTAGAAAAGATGATTTTTTTCTTAATTTCTGTGTGTCAGTGCTTACATGGCACTCTGATAAACAATTTCCTTGGTCTATCTACTACTAAAAATCAGTACAAACTAGGCCATATCCATGAAGGGATCAGTTCTGTCATTCCATAGGTTATTGGCACCCAGTGGCACAGGATTTGGCTGTAATTTGGGGCAGGAATGTTGTTGCTAGCATGGCTCCTGTAAAACAAGGAGTTAAACTTTAAAGCAAAATAATCATTCACTTGCAAAACTCTGCTGTCTTATCAGTGCACTTCCAATGTACCACATATTTTTAGCAGTAACCAAAGACCAGTAACCAGTCTGAAACCCCATACAACAGATGGATCATGATAAATCCACAATGTTGGCTTCTCCTGGATTTTCCATTTGTTGGAAGCTGTCGCACACCGCACAACCCACCACGTAAAAGCCTGCTGGAAACGAAACACTAATTTTCTGTAGTTTCTTTGGTTAGTGAAGTATTTCCAAGAATACCGATGGTGATTTGAGGTAAAGAATCCCTGCAGCAATTAGGATTCATTTACTGCTGGAGCATTTTATTAATTACATGTTTGTAACCACATGGATGGTCACAAAACCATTCGCACATGTCTGAATTTCGAGATTTGTAGACAGAAGATTTAACGTAAACTTGGAAATGTTAAACTACTCATCTGTAGCCTGCAAAGGAGATAACAAGAAGGATTCTGTTCTCAGTGTGATTTGTGAACAATGCTAAGTAAATATTCATCATTAATATATAATAACTGTTGCTTTTGGCAGTTCACTTTTCATTTAATTTGATAATGTGTCCAGCAAATGAAGTGGTACAGGCTGCAGTGTTTTACCATCACAATTGCATATTTTCAATCATTGTTAAATGAAGGCAGCTCAAGGCAAAGCTTTAACCCCCACTAGTTTTGTGTGTGATAAAAAGAGAAGGCGCTATCAATCTTTATTGTCTGTCTTGCTTACTGTAATTGCATTCAATAGTCCACTGATTCTGTTGTCTGTGCTAATGTCAGGAACAGGGAAGAGCCAGATGCTCAGACTTGATCAGATGCATCCAGTGGCCACTTTGATAAGTTGGCAGCGAGGCTCCAGCTTCGATGATAAATTGTGAGTGCTGCAGATTATGAGCAGCTGAACACTGGGAGTGTGTGTGGGGAAACTTCTTACCTGCTTGGAATCTGTGGGATCTGGCATCCCAGTGCCAGCCAAAGGCCAGCCCCATTGGCTACTCCAATGCCTCTCATGCTGGGAAGGTGCCAGGGAGTTGTATTCTCATGGACAGCCACACAACACAAAACCCAAACGGCCTCAGGGTGATTTGAACATGACATTGAATAGTCCCAATGCTGTAAAAGGTGTTTCAAAATAGTCTCCAGTAGTTATGGTGATCTGATTCAACAGGAGAGCTTTTGAATTATGGTATTCTGTGCTTTAATCCATCTTAAAAGTTATGTTTTCTTGGCACTTTTTTTTTCCCTGTCTAATTTGAAGTAGTACCTGGAATGTGATCTATCTTTGTGAGGAAAAACTCCAGTGTACACAAGAGCACTATGGAATAATTTGCTTTCTAGAGGTTCTTTGCACTTTTAATTTTCCTCACAGGTTAATTATTTAAGCTCTTCAGTGAGCGTCATCCCTCAAGACAAGTAGTTCTTAAAGGAGATCTCAAAAGACTCAGAATTCTCACCTTCACCCTGTTTGTATAATTTGTGCAGAAAATGTTCCTATTTTTCCCTCAGGATTGATGTAAGAGGTGCAATCCTAACTGTGGGTGGTGCTTACAAGTTTGTCTGCTGTCCTATCACTTGTGGCTGACAATTCCAGATTGTGTGTGCAGCAGACCTAGGTTTTGTTTGGTACAATTTGATCTTTTTTGGGTGTTCGAGGAGAGGACAAGACAATCCTTTTGCTACCACTTCTCTTGGATTCTTTGGGCAGCTCCTTTGACTGCTGCAGGTGTGTAGGTGCACCAGCCTCGCCCTGTGCAGCGTGGCCAGGTGATAAATAACCTCTGCTAAGGCTCTGATGTGGACATAAAAGAATAATTATTTGAGGAAGTTTGGAAAACTAAAATTAGTTCCTTAAATTCAACAGTATCTACTGTTGCTTTTTTTTCCCCCATTGCATTTTGTTCAAATTAATTAAAGTGCACAGATGTTCAATTAATGCCTAAAAAAATCCATGGCCACAGCTGTGAAGCAATGTTATTGAGATTTAACATATTATTGAGATTTAACATATCTAATAATGGTTCTCTCTTTGAAGAAATTCTGTTAATGAGTCTCTGCTAAATAACTTTACATTGATAAATTAAAGGAAATGTGGAGTAAACTGGAAGGAGATGTCGGCTGTCTGCTCCACTTATTTATGAGAATAACAGAGAAGCCCAAAATAAAAGATCTGCTTTTCATTTTCTTATACTAACATGTGGAAGAATTCTGGTTTCTAGGCAGAATGTATTGATTTTAGCTGGAAATTATTGATACCTCTCTTGCAATTCATGGAGAGGTAGCTTGAAAAAGCTGCCATGGAAAAGCCGGCTGCTAACACCAAATATATTTGAATTGTGAATTCCTTCAGTGCTGCTTTGTTACATGGAATAACAGCAGAGTCTTGCATGTGAGCCGTGGTAACTGTTAATGCCACAGGAGTTTTAATTTACATTGTTAAATTCTGGTATAAATCAAAGAGCTCAAGATAATGCAGGAGATGTGGTGATAAAAGCAGAGGTGCTGCTGGACCAGGAGCTGTTTGAGGAGTGGTTGTGCTGCTCAGGGAAGGGTCTCAGATACAGAATGGTGAAGTTGAGTTGGATGTGAGGACCAACAAATATCTGTATGTTCTGTGGGGTGTCCCCAGTTTCTGAGCAGAACTGATTGAGCTACATGAATTTATCTAATGTGAAGAGTAAAATACAGAAGAGGAGTTCAATACTTCTTTGGATTATCATAGTTTCTCTGCTAGGCCAGCTGGTGTCCAGTGGAAGGCTAGATTTCACCCCTCCCAGTAAAGGCACCAGTAATCCTCCTTTTCACTTCAGCTCAGAGGATTTTGCCCCTGAATGGTTTTGTTGGTAGCATTTCTCTTTCTAAGCATTAACTAATAGCCCAGAAGAGACTGAAGCCATGAGCCAAGTCCTGTGCTCACATCCTGTGCTTCAAACACCTGGGCAGTTGTTCAGTTTGTATCTTCTGCACACAAATCGAGACATTTTCTGACAAAGAAAATTACCAGTAAGATCATGTTCAGTAAAGTGAAATTGGGCTTCATACTGATGTTTCCTGTGTTAGGCCAGGGTTCCAGCTCCTAAATTAGAGCAGCTCCACTGGAACTAGAAAAGATCATTTATACAACTGTCCCCTTGATTGTTTTGGCTCCAAACATCTAGAGAACTGCTTAGTGATACTGCACAGGATTGTTTTTATTCTTACCTACTTGCCATTAAATCAAAACTAAGTAATTTTTACAGGCTAGTTAGTTGTAAAGGAATACCCTTTAAAATTCCCTCAGGAGTTTTCTCCAGGTTTGACAAGTTGTTTTCTACTTGAGGTGGAGCTGTGTCATTTGTAGTGTGTTCATACAAGCACCCATTGCTTGTGCATTCAAGAGTGGGGAGTTCCCTTATTTTCAGCTCTCAGGTAACCTTAGAAGCAATAATCATACTTGTCTCTTCCAAGTGGTGTGCCTTCACTGGATAATTTTGGAAATATTTTGATGTGCAGATGGTCTGCTAGACATGAGTTCAGTGCTCTAGGACTTGCTTTCTGAAAGCTTTACCAGAACAGTAGATAAGAGATAGGACCCGATTTTTGTCTGGGGCCAGAAATGGCATTTTGTGCTTGAAAAATATTGTCTGTATGTTTTTTCAGCTGCAAATAATTGGAAATAAATGTAATGGCTGGAACCATTGCTTCATTTGTGTTTGCAGCTGATTGCAGCCTGGTCTCACTGCTCTAAACAGATCCCTGATGCTGCTGTCAAGGGAAGTTATTCGTTCCCAGTCAAGCAGATCAGGATCTGCACATCCACCCCCTGGATGGGGGTCTCAGCTGGGAGACAAAGAGGAAAACTGAGAGCACATAGAAAGCAGAAATATGTGTCCACTTTCCTAAAGAGTGGGGGAAGATTCAAGTTTAGAAATATTCTCATTCTCTTCTCCAATGGCGCAACATTCAGAATTACCGTGCCTAGAAACTGTTGGCTGTAAAGGAGAAAGTTCTTCCCTTTAACTCAGAAACCTTCATTTCACAATCAAGCATCTAAATTAAAGTTTTCTTTAAGATAAATTGTATTAAATTAAGGAAGCAAGCCAATTTTCTTTTAAAGTCAAGTCCCTGAACTTAGCAAGAAATGAATATGTGAGATTTAAGTTTGTAGTTAGGACCAGTTTGAGGAAGCAGAGAAGAATTCCTGAAACATCTCAGAAGCAATAAATTTGAATTTCATCCTGAAAGAGTTTTGGCATGAAATTTCTCTCACTTTGTAATGTACTGTGCAAGGTAAACTTCTCTTGGCTATGGGACAGGAGCTGGAGTCCACAGCCTTTGGAAGACTCCAGCAGCTTTGCAGTTGAATCAGGAGATCTGGGATCATATTTAATGAACTTGTAGTATTTTAAAAATAAAAATCTCCTTTTTTCTCTTTTGCTTTTAAAGCAAGTTCAGAGCAGTGGGGTCAGATTGAGTTCTGTCATGGGAACTCAGTGCTCTGATTTCTCACTTTGTGCAGTAATTCCTGCGTGTGTTAAGTTGAACATTGTCACTGGACATTGTGCTCTTGATGAGCTGAAAATCGTCACCTTTGGAAGGAGACCAGTGACTGCACAAAATGAAAGTTGTTAGAGACAGGCTTTAAACTTTTCCCTTTTTACTTCTCATACGGGTTTTATTAGTAGTGATCTGGGCAGATTTGAACAAAACCCTGCTGATGCTTTTTATGCATTTTCCTGTGTTTGTAGAATTGGTTTGAGTTATGTTACAGAGTCTGGAGTGTAAAGTTCCCTGGCTGTAGTGGGTATCTGTGTTATATTTTAAAGTATCTGCATGCTGAGATATCCAGTAATGTGCTTTTTTTAATAGGAGTTTGGGGAGAAAGCTCAGCATTTTGAACATGTGCTGTAAATTCTTAATTTGGCTTGCCCCGGAACTTTCAAGGAGTATTTGTGGTTTCCTGTGAGTGTTGTCAGCACGTTGTTGTGGTGGGGATTCAGTGTATGTGTGGTGGCTGTGAACAGGTCCATTAAAAGCAGCCACAGAATCTTCCAGGAGCATTTGTGTGGTGAAATCCAACACCATCACTGGGTACCTACACAGATGTTAAATGGCTGTCACAAAACCAACAACAACAAAACCCAAACAAACAAACAAACAAACAAAAAGAAAATCAGAAACATTCAGGTGTCGAAAATTATACAAATTATGTCAATATTCAGATGTTTCATATAAAAATAAGAAGATGCCACCTTGTGGTAAGAAAGATGCTTTAGTACATCTATGAACCTTTTGGATGAGCAGGATACATGTCCGAAACCTGGCAAGGATTTTTAAATTCCTTTTAAAGCAACAATTTAACAAAATTAAATTTTGGGTTGAGAAGTATCCGGCCAAACTTCCCCTTTCCAATATGTTTTTCTCCTCCTCGTGTACTCAGGGTCTTCAAGGGAGTGCTGAGGCAAAGGCTGAATATTTCCCAGGTTTCTATTCCTGTGTCTTTTCCAAGCTGCTTGCTGTTATCCCAGCCAACTGAGGCTGGGAGGAGGGACCCCCTTTCCCCTGGGCATAGCTTTGGGGCTGAGCAAAAGCTTTTGTTGGTGGTCGTTGCTTTGGGGTTCATTGTGTGACCAGGCTGAGGAAGCAAAGTCTTGTCTTTCTTTTATACTCAGCACTTTGAGCAACTGTGATTTGATTTGCGGCCAAACTGGAAAAATATGGAAAAATCAAAGTTTTTAAAGATGGATAAGATCTTTAAATTTAACTAACAGGCAGGCAGGGCTAATACCTGTGGTATTATAATGGCTATCCATTCTTTATAATAGATTATTTAAGGTTTGTTTTTGCCTTTGCATTTACTCAAACCTCATTAACAATTATAAGGTGAATTGTGTAACCTAACAACATCTTCTTTCTCACAAGGATGCTCTTCTTTAAATGTCTGTTTGGATTAAAAAGAAGAAAACTAACCTCCCCCTCACCAACCTTATAGTTTCTCTTTATTTTATTATTCTGTATTCTTACTTGTGTGATTTGAATAATCTGCTTTATGAGCCACACACCTAGTGAGAGCACAGCACAACTGCTGCCATATGCATGGCAACAAACTGCTGTTGTCTGACTGTTTGGGCCTCTTTATTTTACACATTGATGGGCAGGAAAAAACTACAGGCAAGAGAATAATTGGAAAATGCAACACTCCTAAATTTTGGGCTTGTGCACTCACAGGCTCCTTAACAGCAGGGGATGTGCAGGCACTTCTGTGCATATTGAGGCTAAATTTATATAATAGTAATAATAATAATAATAATAATAATAATAATAATAATAATAATAATAGTAATAATAATAAGGTTAGCAATTTTTCCCCAATTTGAAGAAGCATTGTGCTCGTAATTAAAACATACTTTCTCTAAACATAATTTATTTTCTTGCATAATGTAATTTGACAGAGCATTATAAATGTATATCTCTATGCTTCATGGCCCCATTATGAGGACAATTTTTCCATAGTAATTCATTTGTGTTGTGTTTCTTCTTGCTTTCTGATTACACAATCAGTATTGAATTGTGCAACCAACATCCTGATTAAAATGAGACAAAAACCTATACAGCTCCACTCCCTGAAAGTCTCCTCTTGTTCCCCTAAAGACAATAGCAAAATTCTTATTTGTTGGAGGAGAAAAAGTTATTAAAATGGATTGCAAATGGGAAGAGAAGAAGGTGGAGCTCCAGCTCCCCATGGGAGGAAGGCAGGGTAGGAAGTATCAGCCTCAGACACAATTTGGAGAAGTATTGCAGGAAAAAAGGACAACCATTAAAAAGCCAGTATTGACAAGAGGGATTTGGGAGGATGTTTCTCAGGGTTTTTTTTTTCCAGATTTTAGGATCTCACTAAGGTACTTTTTTTTTTTTTTTTTTTTTTTTTTTTTTTTTTTTTTTTGCCACAGCAACAATTTTTTATTTAGAAAATAACTTCAAAATTAAACAGAAGGTGATTTTTAGGCAAGAATGATAATTTTTCCAAATGAACCATTTTTTTTTTAAATTTTGTTTTTAATTTTATCCCATCACCAGGCCCAGGAATCTGGTTCTGCTGTGGGCTTTGCTTGCCCCATTTACAGCTGCTGTATTCCCATACAAAATGTGCTTAGGAAATAATACAAGCCAACCTCTTCAGACACATGAGAAGGGTTACAAAATCATTAGTCTAGACTAATTTTTGTGCCTAAAATTAAACACACATTCTGGCAAATAATAGGATTTTAAAGGCTGAATCGTGCATACTTTTTTCTGGGGTTCAATTTCCTTTGTTTCTTTTATGGTCTTTTTTCAACTCATTGTAAATTATATATTATTTGATTATTGATTGGCTGGCAGTCAGAAAGGCAAAATTTTGATTAATTTCTTGAGAATGTTAGCAAAATGAATGCCAACTGTATAAGCATATTTGCAGCTCTGTGTTGATCTTGGAAATAATCAACAAAAAAAATTAGATCTACGTCCTTGAGACTTGAACAGATCCAGAAAAATGGAGAAAGAGAGTTGCAGCTTTTCCCTGTGAACTCTGGCACCTGTATTTATTGATTCATTTGGTGATTTAAAAATGGCTTTAGATGGAGCATGGGCTGCCCACAAGGAAAAACAGCAAATTAGTAGCAGGTATTTGGAAATGGGGCCACAAATCTTAGCAGTGGGCCAAGTTTAGCAAAATGCTGATTAATATAAATTATTAATTTAAAAAAATCATTCAAGCAGAAGTTTGGCCCATGGTCCATACTTTAATTTGGGAGCTGTGAATTCCCAATTTTAATACCCTATGTTTTCCTCATAGCACACACAGTTTTATCTTATCTCCTCTTGCTTCCTATAGAAATAACACTATTTACTCCAGTGCTGCTACTTGAGATGTCATAAATCCAAGTAGTTTTAGTTGGAACTGGCTGAGAAATGGGAAACATCTTATGGAGCATTTCTGACAAATTCTAATTATTGCCCTTAATGTATCATTGCAAAATTTGAAACAGGATTTCTTTGGAAGGTGTGACCTGCTCTTTGAAAGCAGGGGAAAATACTTACTTTTAATCACCTTCATCTCAAGAGCTGTAATTGAGGTTATGAAGTTATAGTGGATTAACAGGTTAGTGATTTTTTTTTTTCAATATGGAGAAAAAAATTCAGCAAGTTTCTTATAAAAACTTTACCGAGTGCTCAACCTTTGAACACAAATGCGAAATCAAATGTTTTAAGTTCGGGCCGTAAGCTTCACATTAGAAATTAATCATGAGATATTTTGGTGATAAAATCTCTCTCATTTGAAAATGTAATTTATTAACCAGCACAATATCTATTTCAGGGCATTATTCAAGCTGCAATAAAGATTTTCATAATATTAGAATAATGTGCTGATATTAAACCCTGTGTGAAAGGCAAGCGCTTTCCTCTTGGCTCACAACCATCCCTTTGGGATGCAAACCCTGAAATGCCAGGGATGGGAGCTGCTGTTTGCAGGTGGGACAGAGAGGTCCCAGGGACTGTTGGAGGGGTTGTGAGATCCTGGTCCTTGAGCTGCTCCCACCGGCCTTGGTGCCTTCTCCTGGTGCCGCGCGTGTGCAGGACAGGTGGACACCGACGGCTGAAATCCTTCCCAAAGCCTCTCCCTACAGGGCAGTGCTTCCTGTAGGGACCTTCCTAGGCTGAAGGGTCTCAGGGAGGCTTGGAAATCCCATCTCCTGCACTTGCACCTCATTCCTGCCTCTCCTCCCTCCTGTCCAGCTCCACTCCGCCGTTGGCTCTGCATTCGGCAGAATACACAGCGCGCGTTTGATCCAAAGGGACCGGGACAGATGGAAGTCTTGGGATTGTGTTCTTTGTTATCTCTTTCTGTGCTTGCTAAGGAATAGTCAGGAAAATGAGAGCAAAGATTAGTTCTGGGCAAAAAGAAGATCCTTGCAGTTCCTCTTGCATTTGCATAATTTTCTTTATGTTGTAAAAATAATTTAATGTGACTGCAGCGTCTGGTTGTGGGAAGCCTCGTGGAAAGGCAAGAAGTACCTGACAGCACTTGAACTGTGCTATTTTGCCTGTGCCGTAATTATTTTCATTTATGAAATTCTAAATTCGAAATTCTATTTTAAATATTGAATATTTCTGGTGAACTGACAGCTTGTGCTAGCTTTAGGATATGCCTGCTTGGTAATTATTCATGAGAAGAACAGCTGAAAACGAACTCGTTATACACCTTGGCAAGTCACTGTGATTTGAATTCTGTGAAATTTCCCCATGGCCATGTGACTTTATTCTAAAGTACTCTAACAGTGCAGATGTCCAGAATGCCGTAGTTGTTACAAATGTTATTCCTGTAGTCAAAGTTTGGAATCATCAGTGCTTCAGGAGAGAGAAGAAGAGAAAAGACTGATGATAGAGGGTGTGTTTTGAGTGTTTGTCACATACTTCATTATGTGCAGCTCTCGTACATTACCAGATATATATCATAGGGGATATATCTCAGTGCATGTTCAAGGCATAGAATGGAATTTACAATGCCTGCAAGAACATCCCGCTGAAATGCACTAAGTGTTTGAAATATCTTGTTTAAGCCATGATACAATAAGCATCAGCACTGACATTTTTAGAAGTTTAAAAGTAAGATAATTTCTGTGTAACATTGGATGAAGAATCAAAATGCTTTAGATTTAGCTAAAAATAAAACATTTCTCTACTTTCGCCTTTTCCTTTTCTTCTCCATATGGCTCCTGAAGCATTCCTTCATTTAAATAGGTTTTGGAGCTCATCCCTTATAGTTCCTGAAGCATTCATTGCTTTTGAGAAAAAAAAAAAAAACATTTTAGCATGTGCTATTCTTGTTATTCTAATTAGAAAAAAACAGCTGGTCCTATGCAGCTCTGACTGGAGTCTTTTTCAACACATTGTTCAGATTTTTCTTTCTTTTTCTGTCAAGCCACAGGCTACCACCTCTCCTCCTCTCACATGAGCCAGCCCCCAAACACCTGCATGTGCAGCCTGAACCCACACATCTGCCAGGGAACACGAAGAAAATACTTTATTGGCCACAGGACACATACATCGGATGATACATATTAGGAATATCAATATTCCCAAGGAACTGGAAGTGACACCGAGCTATTGGCCAATGGCTTCCATTGCCATCCAGAGGTATTTTTTAGCTGCCTTTACTTGCATTCCTTCTTGTACATATAAACCAACTGAGCTGCTTCCATTTAAAAAAGAAAAAAAAAAAAAGGGTAATCAGCCTTCAGTTAGGATTTTGATATCTTTAAACGTGTGTGCCTACAAATAATCATTGGAGCTGATCAAAGTCCCACTCGCTGTTGCTATGGAAATGAATCCCCATTTTGTTTACGGATGGGTATGCGCCACATGACAAGGAATGATGTCAGGTGGAAAGCTGGGATAAATTAAATTTGTTATTAACATATGTTTTGTGTGAGGGTGTGCATGTGTATTAACTAAGAACAGGAAGATCCAGAAAATTCTGTTCCTTTAAAATGACAGGGAAACAGCACCTTCAACATAAATCATGGCATGATTTCTTCCAGTGGGATGAAAGGGACACAGAGAGGTTGGGGCAAGGATGTTTCTGTGGCGTGTCCAAATCCATTGAGCTGTTCTTTAATGGTCCTACTCATTGTTTAATTTTCTTCTCCTTTGTTTCCTCCTGTGTGAGTTCCATTTCTTAGTCAGATTGCTCTCACGACTGTCCTGAATTTTGCATCTGTGTGTCTTGCCTGAATGGAAAGTCAGAATTCATTTCTAGCTCTGACTAAAAAATGCCATTACATTTATTTACAAATAAAATGAAATAATCTGTCCATCTAAGGAATAAATTGCATTAATCCTTCTGTAGAGTGTATGTGGATTAGTTAAGAGACACATCAGAAATGTGAAATAAGAAACACTTGTCCCATGATAACACTGGATGCAGCAGAGAAGAGGAACTACTGACAAACTCAGCCAAAGTTTAAGGGTTCAAGCAGCCCAAAACAATGCCAGATTTTTCCTTTTCAGAGTTTGACTTGTGGAACATAGAATATTAGACCAGAAATGCAGAATGTTAGACAAGTACCAGAGACTGCAGCAGTTCTGTTGCTTCACAAAACATCTCTATTAAAAAAAATGCCCTGAAGATGCTTTGATATTTCTGTACATATATATGTTGTTATTTAATACAGGATCAACACTGAATTTACTACTTTGAAGGCCAGAGAGCATTTTTCTGTTTCTTTAGAAACACAATAATCTCTCTAATTCACCTGCCACGTGGTGCTGTACCACCTAGCAATAGGTGTGTAATTGAGGGCAGAATTTGACCCTTTGATTCTGTAAATCACATATGATCATTACAGAAGGGCTCAGATCTTTAGTCGTTGTAGGATTGCCAGCTCACCAGCCACTCTTCCTTTGTCACATTATTTTTTAGAGGCTGACACTCTAATGAAAGCAATACAAAAGGCTGCCAGAGCCCAGCTCAGAATGCCCAATTTACTTTGACTGCCATTTTCCAGAGCAAAAAGTGTCTTCCATTATTTGTATCGATATTAGGGTGAACTTACAACAGCTGATCTTCTGGACAGGGACTACACCTTTCCATAGCTGTGCACCTTTGTGGTATCGTGTAAATAATAATTAAACAGTAGGAAAATTAATGCAGTGCTGACGCTGGACTAATTGACTTCTGTTGGCTGTGTGGAGCACTAGGATTTAAGCATTACTCAGTTTTCAGCCCATACACTTAAGCAATAAGATTTCAGAAGATTTAGTGTGTGTGTCTTTTTGTGTAAAAGCTGAGCAAACCCCATTTTCCTTGGCCCAGTCTTCCAGAATAATCCCTGGTCCATCCATTTGTACTCATTACCTGGTGTCTGCAGCAAGGAAAGAAAGTCTGCTTTTTTGCCACTGTTTTGAAAATCTTGAATTCCTTTCCCTTCTGTCCTCCTCTGCTGCAAACTTTTTCTGTCCTCCTCATCTGAGCTACTTGGGGAGAACAAGCATTAAAGCAAAGCTTGTCAAATGTTAACCTGGCAAAGAAAAGGCTTGGAAATGCATTTTGTTCCCTGGAGAGAGACTGTATTATTCTGAGGTGCCCTCCGCTGTGTCAAGAGCTAAAGATGCTTCACGAACCACACCTTGGCAGAGATGAGTGAGACCCTCCCTTCGAAAGGCTCCGACCTGTTGAGCATCCTTTTCATCATTACAGCATTTGGAGCGTCTCGGATTAATCATCCCTTCCCACAAGTAGAATCTCCTTTTGTTAAGACCTTAGGGAAGCTAAACTTTTCAAAATACACGCCGGACGGGACTGAAGGGTTTTTTTATTTTTTGTCCTTTCCTTTGGAACCCCATTCACAGGAGCAAACCTCCATGTTCAGACTTAAAAACACAGAGGCAGCAAGGGTTTCAATTCAGAAGAAGAAAGATGCGCTGGGCCTGAGATTCTGTGAAGATGCGGCATTCTCCTGAGCACTGGAGAAATTTGTGAAACTCATTATCTCCCAGGCCAGAGTTTTAAAGAAATCCCTGGCTACATCAAATTTAGCCTTGGCACAAATGGGTGTAACTAATATTAGAACCTTAAAAAGGATCTCATTAATCATCATTAAAAAACAATGCTTAGATATTATTGGAGGTAGGATTTGGTATTTTTTTGTGAAGTCAATTGAGGCTTAATTTTCTGTGTGGGTATTACATGCACAGATCTTGAGCCCCAAGGGATTTCTTCTGAGACATGACAGTGAGAACATATTGCTGCATGTGAAAAATACTTCTGCCAGTGGTGCTCAACAGAAAGAGAATTTTTTTTGCTTCAGAACATGCTAAAAAATTTAAAAGAACAATCCCCCCTAAAAACGCATCACGCAATTACTTTGCACTGTGTTACTCAGAATCTGAAACTCAACGTTTGAAAATGAACTCATATTTAGACAGACAGGTGTGTTGAGCCTATAAAGAAGTTGCATATACAGAGTAAATTGAGATACACAGTACAAAGTTAGGCTTCCATGTGATTTACTGGGTACATTTGCTTACTTTTCTAATTTTATTCTGGATCTTTCCATTGTTATCCTTCCAGAAGGAATACAGTGCAGCAGATTCATCAGAGGCCATTATTTACTGATTCTGTATATTGTTTTCATCATGGTTGAACTCAGCAAATCACAAAGTGATTATTGAGTTTTAGCAAGTGGCTAATGAATCATTGATGCTGGCTCAGGGAGAAAGAGATTCCTCTTGTTTCTGCAATTCTGCAGGTTTCCAACAGATTTCACAACTACTTCCATTCATTCCTTTTATTTCTTCCTGATCTTCTTTTGGAGCATTACTTTCAAAAAAACCCAAAGCCAGTGATCACTTCAGTTGTGCCAAGTGTTTTGCATTATACCTTAGTGCTGTCTAGTGACTAAAAGTGCTTTTAAGAAAGAACCAACGTTATTTGCAAATTTCATGAGGTCTCAGGCGAATGAGAAACTATCAATAAACTTTCAGTCACCATAAATCAGCGACAGGATGGCACTAAAACAATATAAAATTTCAAATGAATGATTTTAATAAGTTAGCAAAACAGAACTGTTGATTAACACAGCATAACATATTCCATGTGTATTATGGAATTGCAATGAATTATTATCAAAAATGATAATTTATCGCAGTAATGTAGCAGTGTGAAAACTTTAATAGAGGCCTGCAAAAAAGACTCTTTTCCTTCTCATTTTTATCTTTTAGTTTTTTGAAATACCTGTCCCTACAGAATTGCTACAAGATAATAGAACTCAAATATTTATTTCTGATAAAAGGTTTTATTTGCAACAGCAAAGTATAATAGCCCAATAACAAAACTGAATAGATATTAAAATAAAGAGGAAAAAGAAAGGCATAGACTTATTGCTTACCTGTCTGTCCATGAAAATGGATCCATCATGTTGCAACTTGATAATAGCTCCTTATAACCTGTATGTTGGAATTCAGGAGGGGAATAGGCTCATGGGAATTATTAGAATCATAAAATGGTTTGGGTTGGAAGGAACCTTAAAGATCATCCAGTCCCACACCCTGCCATGGGCAGGAACACCTTCCACTGTCCCAGGCTGCTCCAAGCCCTGTCCAACCAGCCCTTGGATACTTCCAGGGATGTGACAGCCAGAGCTTCCCTGGGTACCCTGTGCCAGGTCCTCCCCACCCTCCCAGACAGAATTCCTTCCCAACACCCCATCTATCCCTGCCTCCAGCAGTTTGGAACCATTTCCCCTTGTCCTGCCACTGTCTGCCATATAAAAAGCCCCTGTCCCTTCCTTTTCTAAGCCCCCTTCAGGCACTGGAAGTGGCTCTAAGGTCTCTGCAGAGCTTTCCCTTCTCCCAGCCTTGCTCTAGAGCAGAGAGGCTCCAGC
This sequence comes from Zosterops lateralis, assembly GCF_965231275.1. NCBI lineage: Eukaryota > Metazoa > Chordata > Aves > Passeriformes > Zosteropidae > Zosterops > Zosterops lateralis. The sequence continues at coordinate 2,744,987 of NC_139764.1, forward strand.
CCTTGGAGCATCTTTGTGGCCTCCTCTGGACTCACTCCAGCAGCTCCACATCTTTCCTGTGTCTAGAGCTGGATGCAGGACTCCAGGTGGGGTCTCAGGAGGGCAGGGAAGAAGGGGACAAGTCACTGTTTGCATTATAATGTGTGTGTTTGAACTCCACAGAAACATATTTTCCTGGAAGTAATTTCTGTGTGGATTAAGCCTTATTTGTCCCTTTCACCTTTCCCTAGAAGAAAATTACCTTTGTCATAATCTGCCAAATTTAGTTTGTTTTCATTTCTACTCAACTGATATTGAGGATAATAGAATTTTTTTTTCCTTGTGGTGAAGGTGAATAAGGTTTGTGAAATAAGAAATTCCTGTATTATACATTAAAGACCCCTCACCAGTTTTTAGGGCTTGTGCAGAGTGGTCTGATGTGAAATCAGAATCCTGGGGTCATGTGTGCCACTCCTACACTGGGGGAACATGGTTTGGATTTTTGCTTAGGGCAACATCCCAGTTTTTACCTTGAGAAAAAAAAAAATGTAGGTTTGGACATTTCTTTTGTCCTTTTTTTCTGCTTTTCTTGGTGGAGATGGGCAGTTTCAGCATGGGAGGTTGAATCTTACTGGAGAAAATCTGTAGAAAAGATGAAGAATGGGGCTGGGAGGAGTGAACCAGAACTACCCTTATGTATAAATTAGCAGGCTGGAATATTTATAGTTTTGATAATACTTTATTCCCAGTCTTGCTCATAAAACCATTCCATCATCAAAGCCAAACTTACTGAGTTGCTAAAGTTCATTTTCTGTCATTTCTGTTGAAACTTTCTAAGCAGCTCTTGCAGTTGCTCAGTAAACTTGTGGGTTTGTGGTTCTTCAGCACCAATTGCTGTTTTCAATTTGATGTAAAATGAAGATTGCCAGGGGCTGGAACAAAGAAATTTTCTGCCTTTTGCAAATCTCTTCTCTGAAAAAAGAGTCCTGGTCCTGTTTCAAACCCCAGCTAACAACCCTCTGGTTTTCCGAAGTCTGGAATGGTCCCACTTTCCTGGTGCAGAAGTAGCAGGTACCCAGAGCTAGGCTGAATTGTTTCCTCTCATCTGTTTTTTCTCTTCATATTTTACAGGAACTTTCTGCCACATATGGAACTGAACTATAGCTAATAAGGTCTGATTGGAATTTTCATGAGCAGCCTCTTTGTCAGATTTGCTCAAAATAACTGAGAAGATACTTCAGATATTTTATATATTCTCTTTCAAAGATTAATGAGAAAATCCTCTTTAAAATTAGGAAGTAAATATTTTTCAGTGTTAAAGTCATCGTCTTTTTCAGTACAATACATCATTAAAATTAGTTACATTCCTGGTGTACGCACATTTTCTAGGAAATAGACTGTGAAAACTTTGGGGGAACTTTCTTTCAAGAGCTGAAGCAGATGAAATACCTGGATATTTTTTCAGGTGTATTAAATCCTGCTGAAAAGTTAAGTTGAAGTGTTTGATCAATTACATTTAAAAGAATTTTGAGTGGTTTTTTTGTTGTTGTTAATTTTATTCCTTTTAGAATAATGAGATTAAAAAAAGACATCTGTGAACTGGTATCCCACTTTTTTGTACTCTGTTCCGGGCTCATCCAGTCCAAAGCTTTTGTGTGTGTTGGGTTTGATAAACAAGGCAGACAATTTACAGATCTTGTGCTTGTTGGCTTCCTTCCCCTTTTTACAGGGCTGCTTGTGTGAAGCCCTTTGGCTGCAGGAAGTTGGGATAATGCAAATAAACTTCCCAGCCTTCCCTGCCAATATTCCCTTCTTCCTACTTCTGTCCAGCCTGGGCTGTGTACCCAGAGGTGAGCTATTAATATTGCCTTTTTACAGCTAAATTATCTGACTCCAGAATTGCTCACAGATTCTATTAAAGACCCCTATTGAGGATTGCTTCTACAAATAGGCATTTTAATTCATCCGGGTACACTAAGGTGTTACCTTCCTTTCATTAATAAAATGGAAACTCATAAAGAAAACCAGATTATCCTGAATTTATGATCAAGTAATTTTGTTTCTCTTAGCTCTGGTAATAATTGTGGAACATTATTTCCTTGCTTCTTTTCCTTTCTCCTTCACCTACCTAGACAATCTTAATTTCTCATGTTTATTTATCTTTTTTTCTGGTTTAATTTGACAGGAAAAGCTATCTAAGACCCCAGGAGGCAAACGTGGAGAGTTAGCAATTGGTCCTTCTCATCTCCACTTTAATGAAGTAATAAGTAATTGGTTCATATTTACCCACATTTTAGAAATTCTAGGTTATTGTTCGTGTCCTACCTTAAAAACTCTTAAAAGTGTAGTTTCTGGTTTTGGTGTTAATACATATTTTGCCCTTTTTTGTTTGTTTGTTTGTTTTTGTTTGGTTTTTTGTTTTGTTTTTTTTGTTTTGTTTTGTTTTGGTTTTGGTTTGGTTTGGTTTTGGTTTGGGGGTTTGTTTTTTTTTTTTGTTTTTTTTTTTTTGTTTTTTTTTTTTTTTTTTTTTTTTTTTGTTTTTGTTTTTGTTTTTGTTTTTGTTTTGTTTTTTGTTTGTTTGTTTGTTTGTTTTTGTTTTGTTTTGTTTTTGTTTTTGTTTTTTTTTTCTTAATTTGTCATCTGCACTGTAAGATGATTCAGCTCATCGTGACTCTGAACATCCAGCTTCATACCCGCACTTTCCTCTTTCCCCCTTGAAACAAAAGCCATCAGCTCCAGGTGAATGAAGTTTCCATGCACTGGGGCTCCTCAACAGGGATGAACCAGCACAGTTTTCCTGACTCCAGCCCCTCTCTGTGCCACCTTCCCTCGAAGGGAGATCATGGTATGAATGAGGTTGTGCCTGATCACTTCCCTGCTGCAGGGCCCTGCTGAAGCACCTCTGCAGGCACCATTTGAGTTGAGTGGCTATTTCACGAGCTTCAAATGAAGTGTGCAGGGCTAAATTTTCCCTGGAGCTGCTTTGGCTCAACTTCCAGTAGCAGATGGTGCTTCTGGGATGTCTTAGGGAGCAACCACAGGAAACATCCAGTGCATTTAACAGGAACATGAGCAAGGGCAATGCCATCACTCCCCAGCTATACTTGAAAGAGACCACCAAAATTTAAAGCATCTTTGTTTCTTGTATCTTTTCATTCAGAGGTTGTTAATCTCTTCTAAAATAGCATAAATGAGATTGAAAATTCAATTTTGAAGCCCACACACACATTAAAGCTGAAATGTATTAGTCAGATTTTAATCACGATCTATTAAAGCTGCCAAGAAAAGTGGAAGAGACAGATCTCCATTCCTGCCACAGAAAGAAAATCTTCCTCAAACTACCTTTTTTTTTCCTAGTTCATGGCAGTTCTGCCATGTGTGAGCTAAAGGCCACCTGCACTAGAGCAAGTGATGGTCAGTGCTTGTTTTGGTACAACAGTGTAAAAAATGTTTCCTGCTTATCATCCAGTTTTATCTCCATGAGCTGTTACTGCTTTAAAAATGATTTTTCTCTGTTTCAAAAATTGTTTTCTCTAATGAGTGGCATTCATTATTTTTGATAATCTAGTAACTGAAAAGTAGTTTATGAAGATGGCCTAATCTCACTAAATGTCTCTGTTGGTATCATGGACATTGCACTTCTCTTTCTAAATGCAATCTTTCTTGCTTCCATATTCTTAATCTGCTCAAGGACTGAAAGCCAATAAACTACACATTTTCTTAATTTAGAGCTGCTGAAGTTGCTGAACAGAAATATTTTCCATTTGATATTAATTTTGTGATATAGGAAGCAATAGCATGGAACCCCAGACAAAGCATTCCCAAAATATGGACTGAATTGTTAATTTCCTTTTCTCTTCCTTTATTAAAAATGTATAAGAGTTAAGGATGATATTCCAACATGTCATGTCCTAGAAAAAAAAATTAATTAGATTTTTGCATTTCATCTATATTATCTCAAGAACAGGAATAGGAAACACTTAATTTCAGACAGCAACTACCTGACTCTTCTGAATGGAGTCAAGGACAAAGTTTTGACTTAATACAGAATTAGGGCCAAATAGGAATAGGCCAATTGAGGGGAACAGGATCCTCCATCCTCACATGGTGAGAATGAAGGTCAGTCTCACCTACTTTTCCTTCAGCATGAAGTAATCCCACTGCAGGTTTTGTTTATCAAGGAAATCGGGGTAAAGAGATAACGCACTTCTCAAAAAGGAAATAAAAATGTAAGGCTTGACTCAAGTTCCCCTACCAGGCTGGGCTTGGTTTATCCTAGCTCCATCTTTTGCTATTAGAAATTTGTGAGCATATGCACGGTGAAATCTGCAGAAGTGATCTTAAATAGAGTAAATTTGGCCTGGCATGTTTAATAAAAGCTAAAATATTTCTGGCAGTGGAAAATCACAGGACTAGAGATGTTAAGATAGTTTTGAAAATTTTTTTTTTGTCCTTTATTATTGCTTTCAGACCGCATTAAGTTCTGAAATTAGGCTAAAAAAATGCAAGGTGAATATTCCATTAATTTTCCTGGTGTGATCCAAAACAGGGAGCTGCAGGGGAAGTGGCTGCCCTGCCTCAGCCTGTGCACTGCAGAAAGTGCAGCTCCCTGCAACATTACTTCACCTGCACAGAGCGTCGAGTTTGTGCCACGTGTACCGTGAGCTCCATGGCAGAGAGGCAAAAGTAATTTCCCTAATGACTGGTTGAAAATCCTGAGATCTGCAGAGCATCCCTTTTTCATCTCAGGCAGAGCACCCGTGATCTCTCCCTGCCTGTTTGTGCCACTGCAGTGTGTGACAAAGGCTCCTGCACCGGGCAGTGCTGAAACAAAAAAGCACTTGTCAAAACTCGGGCACGGAGCTTTGAAAGGAAGGATTCTCCTGAGGAAGGATTGTTCAGTTTTGTAACACAGCCTTGCCCTGAAAATGTCTCTCTAAAGCATGTCCAAAGGACTTATAATACTTTATGTAGCCCAAGTGCCTTCATGTTTATTCTCGAATGTGTTGAAGTGAGTGGAAGGTTTTGAATTGCAGGTACGATGATGTGTAACCACCAAAATCCCACATTTTAAAATATATCCCAACACAGTTTGGTTACCACAATTCCCTCACTGTCATGTCTCCCTTTGGCCTGTCCCTGCCCTCCTTTCCCTTCTCCCTTTGCCCTTTCATCTGTGTGTGCCCAATGAGGGGCTTTGTGATGCTGGACAAGGCTGCAAAGGCGACAGCTCTGGTTTGGGGCAAATAATTTCTGTGCTGTGTCATGGGCAGTGCTTGTCCAAGGGGGACAGGAAAAAAGGGCTGTCCCTTTGTGCCAGCCCCATTCAGTGACAGGGACCCAGTACAGGTCACTGCAATGAGATTTGGGGTATCATGGGAGAGCCTGTGCCAGGTCCTATCGATGCCAGTGCAAAAGCTGCCTTTAATTTACTTTGGGTAGGATTGGACTGTTAATGAGCAGGTCCCTGCCTGTGTTTAGGAAGTGTGCAGCAGGTAACTGCCTTGAAAGGATCATCTCTGCTTGTCTACAATATTCTTTAATGCATCTTTGTAAGAGTAGTGCTTCAGAAGTTTCTTCTTCCTTTGTTGTTAGAAGGCCAGGTTTAAAAGGTGCATCCACAGTGTTACATCTTCTCCATGGGTTGTTTATCCTCTCTCTTTTTATGCCTGAATCTAAACCAATAGTTGTTATTTCCAGGGCATGTGCAAGACAAGAAATAGCTGTGTATGCTCTCATCGTGTTTCTCTGAATCACAAGTTAATTACTTCAAAGTTTAAGTTTATCCTAGAAATTATTGCTCTTCTAGTCTCAGAAATACATTATCATAGTTTATCACCAGCATTGCCATTGACAGTCTCCCTGTTCTGACTGTGATATTGATGGTCTTAAACATGTGTCAGATTCTCTATGTGTGTGGTGGCTGAGAGCAAAGCTGACTTCTACAACAATTTACTGTATTATCCGTGTTTAACCTCATTAGTTTATAGATTACTGTGGAATACTTTGTGTGTGGAAGGAGCAAAGCAGCACCAATTTAATTCTCTGTGCTGCCTACACAAGTCATCAGTCCCTTTTGGTACTTCTGGAAAGTATCTGTAAATGTTATTTTCCAGAAACATTAAGCTGGTTCATTATTAAATCTTTCTATAAATTTCATCCTCTATAAGATGCTAAAAATCTTTAGAATTCATCAGCATGTCTTAATACTCGTGCTTGGCTAATGTTTTACATTTATAGGAGTTTTAAAAGGCAGGTGCAATGTGACATATCACAAGAAGCAAATTAAACTCTTGTAAAGCACAGCTGGAATGCTAAAAATGTGTATTTGTAATTTAAATATGTGACACCATCACACTGTAAAATCAGTTCATAATTAGAAAACATCTGTTTTTTTCCAATATGGTGTCTAATAGTATATTTAAATAATTTAGAATGCAATAAGGGGGGGGGGGGGAAAGTCAAGCTCTAGTAAGTGATTCAGGCCTTTTGTTTTTCCTTTTGTTTAAATGTCCTCTTCCAGGTCTTTAAGCAACCCATCATTTTGAAGCTAATTCTTGCTTCACATTCTAATCACCATTGATGAAATACATATGCCAAACATATGTGCCGTTATGACCTTATTGTCAATCAAGAAGCAGGTTTTGGGGGTGCTATTGTTGAGAAGGATTTACACACTGTCATGTTGCTGGGTTTTTTTATTTTTTGATTATTGGAGAACTGTGACTCAAATAAAAGTTTATTATTTTAACAGGGAAAATTTACATGAATACATATATTTATATATAGTAAACACAATGATGGCTGAAGAGTTTATGGTATCTGGAAACATACTTAAAGTAGATTAAATACTGGCTTAGAAATGTAGTGGGATCAATTCGAGTTTAACTAATAAAGTTTGAACAAAACCACAACTTCTCAAATGAAGTTAACATGGTAGATTAGCCACACATCTGTCAGCAGTGCTCACGTAGGAGGGTATTTATATGGGTTTGATGAAATTCCTAATGGACGTTTTTATCCTGCCTGAAGTGTGCAAGCAGAGCATTTCCCTACTTTATTGGCAGTAAGCTCTGTAACCTTTCTCCTGCCACTGCCTAAGCATCTATTGAAGAGAAGTAGAGGCTATACACACCTAAAGAGGTTTTGGGTTCTTTTTTCCGTGGCCATACATGCACAACTGCTTGAAAGTCTTCCCACATCCAGGAAAATGCCCCAAATGCATACTGGGCACAGCAATCCTGCTCAGAGGGATTTGTAGCTCAGAAGCTGGGGACTGGGGTTGGTCAATACCATGAGGTTCATCTATTACGTCTTCTCTGGGATGTGAGTTTTTCTGGAGGAAAAAAATGTTTTCAGTTTATGTGCTTCCTCTTTTAAAGGAAAATAATTTTTGCCCTGGAAGTGAGGAAAAAAAAAATCTAAAAGTAACTTTTTGGAGGGCTCAAGTACATAAAGTTAATGTGCTGCCGTTTACATGCAGCTCTGTCTTGATCGTCTTTTATCAACCTTTGCTGCTGCAGCCCACCACAGGCTTTTCATGAGTTTATGCATTGTGTGCCAGGGCAAATAATGGCAGAATATCTAGCTAAAGAAGGGGTACTTAATCAGCAATCAAGATTCAATTTGTTTTAATTTTAGCAGGTGTTTGTGAGGTACATTGATGGGAGAGATAATATGTACTGCTTTCATTAGCTCTCTTGTTTTTGTGCTTGAACATTTAAGAGCCAGATGTTCGGAGGTGAGCTGATCAGAATATTAAGTCTCCAGAGGTTGGTTTCCATAGTGTTTTACATTCCTTTCTTTATCTCCCTCAGTTCACCCTGAGCTATGAGGTGCAAGTGCTCGCAATGACAGACTGCATCTCTGCTTCCTATTCAACTAAAGCTTTAAATTAGTCTAAATCTTTAAAATAAAATAAATTAAAAAAAAAAACCAAACAAAACCAAAAACAAAAAACCCCACAAAACCTACAAAAATTAAACCCACAGAAAACAACTTTATTCTAATAATGTGCAATTAATTATTGGTCCTTGGGTCAGACTCATTGCTCACTCGGAACTAGTTTAGTTGACAAAGCTCTTATGGAAATTATTTGTTTTGTAAGTCGTGTATTGCCAGGAGTAAAGAACATGGAATTACCTTCAGTCAGTAAGCCACTGATTCCATCATCACTCCCTTAAGTTAAAAATCTAAACTAAATAATTTTGGGGAAAAAAAGCAACAGCTTTGATGTCAGAATACCCAGCCATGAGAGGGGGCTCCAAAGTGACCCTTGAGAGTGGCTTGAGTTGAGGTGTTCTTTAACAGAAGAAACAGAGATTACATTTGAAAATCACAGGGGTTTAGTGGCATGAGGTCACTGAAAGAATGAGTTGGAGTGGACAATAGGATTGCAAAAGAAAGGCAGTTTAATTTTTTGGGCTAGGTTTTCAGCCAAGAGGTTACACCCAGCAGCCCTGGCTCGGTGGCTGCTGCAGTAATAAGTCAGTGTTCTCCTCCATAATAAACTCTCCCAGCATTGTGATTATGGTTTTCTTTTACTAAGGAAAAAAAAAAAAAAAAAACCCAGAAATGAAGAGTTAACCAGCACTGCCATTGGCAAATGCTATAATATTTCCCCTCATTATTACTTGTTCTCTGTTTACTTTGATGCTCAAAGATTGCCCTGTTTTACAAGCATATTTTCTTAATTGTGTCACCTTGTACTGTAAGTGTGTCAGAGGGGAAACATTTGCAAGTGATTAGATATGAACCTTTGTGTCACCAAATGTATGAGGTACATACCCTTATAGGATATAATTGTGATCTTTTAATATGCGGCCATTGACCCGGACTTGTTATTATCTATTATAGTTTATAATAATGTATCTCTTTATGATTAAATGATGATGCCTGGCAGAACACTATGATTAGCATTTCAGTTATTTATAGATTATGTCAGAGCAGTAATAAACATAAAATGCTGTTAATGTGTGGCTAATGAAATCTGGACATGAACAAGTTTATGAATTGATATAATTCATTTGAGTGTTCTAACTGAGCTGCTGGTTCTCGTCATAATTCAAAAGCTTAGCAGGGTTCACTGATTAGGTGGTAGACTAATTTGCTACAAAAAGTCAATGGGTTTTCATCGTCTTGGGCTATCATACACAGCATGGCTGATTGTATAAGGACTATACAAAGTAATTCTCATAAATATATTTATTAAGCTTAATATGTTTTGTGAGGTTGGGAGGGAATCAGCCAGTGCACAACATATGTGGAACAAAATCACAGTGTGTTAGATACTAAAAAGATATGTTCAGTAAAATCATTCAGGAGCGGATCAATGAGGGAGTTATTTGAATTTTAAAAAGTGAACAATTCAATATCAAATATAAATGAGAGCCATAAAGAATGATACATATGATTGACTGAGTTTGCTTGACGTTGATTTTACTTTAGCATTGTAATTTCATTTCATGCTACAAATATAATTTTAAACTTAGGTTACTTAGTGCTGAACTAGGCAGGTGGATTCACAGAGCTTATGGCAGCACTGCTTCCCTGTGCCTGGAAAAGCTCAGGCACCTCCCCCAGCAGAGTGTGTGTTCTCTTCAACAACTGGGTCTAGGGAGTGCTGAACATTCTTTCCTGGCATTGCCCTTTGATTCCTACATGTGTTGAGTCCTAGTCATCAGGAAAGGTGTTTCTAACCTTTATGGGATATTTTTTTTTTAAAGCAATGCCTGGGTAGGGTATTGGATGTGATTTCCTCTTTGGGATCTTTATTTTTCCACCAGTCTGTCAGTTTGCTTGTTTATTCCTCCTTTTCCCTGTGACAGCAACCTTTGCTTTCTCTCCTTCCTTCCTTCCTTCCTTCCTTGCACCAGATCCACCATTGGTTTAATCAGGGTGGAATTCCTGAGCAGAATCCTTTGTGCTACCCAGAAATTCTAACCTTAGGAAGTACTAGACTAATGTATATCCTCTGTCTAATTCTGTCTGTTTTCAGTATCTTTATCTCCTCCAAAATGAATTATTTTAGAACCTTTTGTTTGAATGTTATGCATAAACTGACTGGGCTCCTTTATGAAGAAAGGAAATCTGCTATGGGCTTATTATCTGCTATACAGAACCTCAAATACATTACAAAAACACTTAAGTAAGATAAATAGCTGAATCCTTTATTTATTTTAAATACTGACAAAAAGTATTAATAGATCTTAAAATGTTACAAAGAAACCAACCCAAAGAATCAGAAATTATTTACTTCTTGTGCTGCTTCTTTAAGAAACTAACAGGATTAGTCATGAGATTATGTCCCTGGGACAATCTCATTAATAGTAACATTAATCACAAAATTTTCAAGTTTTTTCTTCTTCCGTTTAAAAAGCCCCAACTCCATAGTTATTAACAGGAGAGAGAGAAGTGCTGCTGGAGGACATGGCTATACAGTTGTATAATAATTTCTTATTTTAACAAGAATCCAAACAGAACCCTTTGATATTCTCCCCTCACATTTGACCCAACAGGTGATTCACTGATTCCTGGTAATCTCCACCACTGGGTTTTCCACTGTTCCTTCCCTGTATCATTCACTACATGCATTCCTCCCTTGCCTTACAGAGAAATCTTGGTCTCGTCCCCACAAAAAACACCAGTTATGTAATCATAAACCACACACCCTGCTTGCTCCTCCCCTCTCCCCATGCAGTTGCTTTCAAGTTCTTGGGGAGATTTAGAAACAGATTCATACATTTTTCCAAAGACGTTTTAAAAGACAAGATTAAAGGATGCAACTTCCCTAAGACTTGGGGGAAGACACAAAAAGTTTCGTAGAGGTAGCGAGCTGAAACCCATCAGAAACATTTCTAGGTCAGAGAAGTCCTTTTTAGCAAAGCAAAGTCTGCAAAGGGAACCTCTATCACATCTGTTTGCTATCTGCAATATCATCTCTTGTATTCTGTTTATTTTAAATTTCTGCTTACTTTAATTAAAAATGTGGCTGATATTTTTTCCTGCATCACATATGAGAACTCCAGTATTTCATTTATGAACTGATGCTCGGTTCAGCTTCTGCTCTTGATATTTTCAAGAGGCCAGTGATTAAAAATCCTATGTGGAATATGCTCTGTTATTGCCCTCTCTAGGCACTGTCGTGTAAAACTTTAAAGGTTCTGGTGCTAAATCCCCATGGCAGCATTTTGATACATGCCAGATGTTCACTCATGGGAGAGATAAATGTTTAATAATTTTTTGCTATTGTTACTGTTTTTACAATGTGTTATACTGTCGTGGCTTGCTAAGGCTCAAGCTCTGTTTTGCTGAAGGAACCAGCATATAATAAGTCAGATGTGTACATTTCCATCAGCTTTGTTTTGCATAATAACATGGGAGATTTCACCTGGAGCACAAGTAGCCCAACTCTATCTGAGCTGACAAAAGGGTTTAAGTGCAATCCGAAGTCCTGTTCCAGGGAAGAAAGGCTGCTAAAACCTCTAGTTGGTTTTAAAAGTCTCAAACTTAATTTGGCTCCAAGTAGCAACTTGAAACCTATTTGCATACAGCCTTGACCTGCTGTGTTTCTTTACCTGAGACGAAAAGCATTAATCCCATTTTCCGGTGGCATTTGCACCCCAAATATCTGGTGTAATGCAGCAATATTCATCTTCTAAAATTAGACAAGTGCCAAAATGTTTAAAATTGATATTATACACTGGAGCAAAACTGATCCCTGTCACAACATTGATAATGTCACAAAATTACTCTGGTTTTTGGACCTAGTGGGAGCTAATAAGAATGGGATTCATTTTCCCTCCAAAATGGCATCACAGCATGAGGGAACAGACTGCAGCCAAGGTCTGGATTTTCAGGTACCTTCTGTGCAACTGTGAGGGGCTCCATTTGACAATCTGTGCCAACAGAAGTCTGCTCCTTCTTTGGCACCCCGAGAGCCTGTCACTAAGTGGTACCTGCAACAGTGGAGGGTGTGTTGTGCCTTGTGTGTCCCACACCAGGCAGGAGGAGGGGAAAAGTAAAGGAAAATTTGTGAGTCCCAGTGCTGAGACATGAGTGTGACCTACTCATAATGTGCATGATCACTGCTCATCTCAAAGAACAGTCATTGAAAAATGACCTTCACCAGCCAGGAGTGTTCACAAAAGAACAACTTCCTTTAAAGAAAATAAAATCCTTCTTTGCCTCTCTGCTTGTCCTGAAGGGCAGACAAAGTAACAGAGAACTGAGGAGCCATCTAATTTAAGAAGGATGTTTGCTGAGCTCTTTCTCTCATGCACATGCACTCTTTCACTTATTCACCTTTCCCACTGAATTATCTTAATGAAATGAAGTAGCCTCCCCCCCCCCCCCCCCCCCGCATCTTTTCCATTCACCCTGTCTAGAACTTGTAATTGCTTATTGCAGATTCTCTGTGCTCTAGATCTCCACTGTTTAGGCACTGCAGACCTGATTCTGCTGGTCTGAGTGAGGATAGCAGAGTTGGATCCCCATCAAAATCAAAAAAGAGTGAAAGAATATAAATCTGTGTCACATTTTTCTCCAACTCAGACTGATAAAAGTCATCTTACTCTGTGAAAGGTCATTTCCTCAAGGAAATAAAAAAATGAATCAGGAATACAGGTCAGGCTGCTTTCAGCATTTAAATCTTGCTTTTAAAATGAAGCAAAAGATTGGTAATCTGTAAACTTTGCATCCTTGTCATGCAGTCCTCATGAATGTGAAGAAATCTGCAGGTTTGAAGATTCAAACAATGTTTTTTAGTAGCAATGATGGTGCAGTGTAGCTGTGTCCACTGGAACACGGTGCATCCCAGTCCACACTCAGAGCTCACCAGTTCAGTGTGGGTTTCCATTTTGCATATGTGATGGTTGAGTCTATCAGTCATAATAAAAATTGTGCTGTTGCTTGCAGGCTGGTGAAAATCTGATGAAATGCACACAGAGGTGGTGCATCAGCTCTTACCTGTCTGCAGGAAATAAAACATCTTAGCTTTGTGGGGATGGCATGAAACATCCAGGGCTAAATTCCTCATTCAGCATCTTCAAAACCTTCACCTTCTATGTAGAGACCCAGGATAAGGGAAGTAGTAAATTTCAGATATTTTCATTAATTGAGGTTAGCTGGATTTTCTAGCATGTTTTGCTTTACTTTCTTGTATCTTCCTCCATGCTGAGTGTTAGCATTGTCCTTGGCATGATGCTTTACCTTGGAAAACATTTTTAATGCCTTGTAGGATTTGGCTGGCTCTTGTTACCAAAATGTTCGGCTTAACTTTAATGTGGCAGGGAAAAAAAAAGTCTTGGACAGTACAGACAAATTCATACAAACAGAAAGTTTTCTTTCATTTGTCTCAGTATAAAATACTACAAATATAAAAGCCAGTTAATAGTGATGTAATTATGAGCTAGATCTAATTTTCTATAGATCCTATTAATTGGATCAGCAATTGGAGGCAGCACATTTAGATTATGACATGCTTTATGCTGTGCTGCCAGGTCAGCTGAACAAAACAGGTATTTTTCAGAGCATTTCCTGCCATCCCTGATCAAACCCCAACAGTAGGTAGTACAGTAATTCTAATGATATTCACTGTATTTTTTAAATTCACTATGTGGAAGCATGGTCAAATTGCTAAACAGGCTTTCAAAATTATCTTTCTAATTATTGACGCCTGAACAATTTAGAGAATAAAGGTAGCAGTATTGAAAATAGTAGTAACAATGATAAATTATGGCTCTTGTTCTCCTGATATTTAAGTCAGGAAATTTTACCATTACATCTGGCAAGGAATGCAAACAAAATCTAGGGACTCTTAAAGTGAGGCCCAGCCCAGGCTGCTGAGAGGTGTACATTAACTATGCTCTGCTTTTCCTTTTTACTTCCACGTGCAGTAGATACATCATTGTTACCTTCCTTCTCTAAACTTAAAATGCTTTGTACATATAAATACAGAAAACAATGTCTTAGCCAAACAATGATAGTACCACAAGTTGAAACAACTACAGTGAAAGGTACAACTGAGTTCTTAATTTCCAGCTTTGGCTGGAGGGAGCAGAGCAATGCCATGACCTTGGCAAAATGGAATTGTGAGTTTCTCAACTTTCCTGAGGTAGTAGCTGGCCTTGAGGTTGCATCCAGGCTCCTCCTGTGCCTCTCATGGAGGGGCTTCCTGGTAGAGAAATAGAGGAGCTGCAGGATGACTGTCAGAGCCAGGGAAAAAGAAGCTGACAATGGAAGCAGCCTGGCTTTGGGTGGTTACCTCCAGAGGGGTTTTAAATGGAACACTGCTGAATTTAGCTCTGCCCTTCCATTTCATATTTCTTTGTTGGCTGAGCTCTGAAGTCATTATGGATTCAAATGTACGGATTACAGGGCTATTTAGAACCCCAAATCATGAGCAATGATGGTGAGTTCAAGAATCTGGTGGCTCCATCTCCAGACTGATGATCAGCTCGGAATTATATATACATGTGGTACCTCTCCTTCCCATTTATTCCAGCTCCTAAAATCCTTTTTCTTTGCACTTGCATAGTGGTCATGAGGTTGAATCCCTTGCTGTAGCAAAGAATGATATCATGGACATCTGAAAGAGAGAGGGAGAGGGACAAAATGTAGTGGGAATTACATGATGGAAAGTAGCAGGAAGGTGAGGCAGGCGGGGCTTGGGTTTCATAGCAAAGAATATTGTCATAGCAGAGTAGCAGAAAGGATTAGAATAAAAGGCGAGCACAGGCAAGCCAACAATTACTTTTCCCATTCAGGATTTCTCCTTCCACTACAGTGTTTGGATATAGTGGAGTTACAGAAACGAATCCCAAAGGTTTGGGTTGTACCTGTTGTTAGCATTTTCACCTTTCATGATGAGCCCTAACATAGAACTCACTCTTGTTATATTAAATACATGCTGGACATATTACTTTGGAATCCCCTGAAGATGGGAGCCTGTAGGATCTGCTCCCTTTGCTGTGCTGCCAAACACCCAGGAGCTGATATAAACCAGGGGCAGGAAATGGCTAGGGGAAATTAGTTCATATTCCTAAAGAATGGTATCATAATTGCTCCTTCTCTAATTCTTTTCTCCTATTTCTTGTAGTTGTGGGGAGACAGGATTTTATAGATATTAAATATGTTATAGGACAATTACCTCTGTTTCAACCAAGCCTGAATTGGTAATTGTGCTGTAATGTATTAGAGCTTACAGAGTCCTGAACTAGCTTTTCCTTCCTATATTGAGAACTTTATAATGATGTTAATTAATAAATAATAACTTTTGATAGAGAGAGAGAATAACAGCAAGGTTGCAGTCAGTAGGTACCATGGGGCTATTTCAGCTGGGAGATGCCTATATTTGGAACATTGAATTCATTTTAAGGTAACGTTTGTTGTGGTTTTTTATAACTCACATATTTCTTCTGCATGTGTCCAAATAAATACGTGTGTGTAATAAAAAGCTGTGCATTTACACGCTCCTTGTGCACAGGAGCAGAAGGAAAAGGCAGGATAGCTACAATAAATTCCTTGTTCCAGACCCATATAAATGGGTTGTGGTCTTAACACAGCTTCTCCTGATTACTGGTAAAAAACTAATTAGGTTTTGTCATTTATTCACTTGGAGTTTTGTCTCACTGAAACCTTGCTACTCTATTTAACCTACTTCTAGTCTGCAAGTATCTGCTGCCATGTTATGTTATGCTTTTTTTGCTTAAATTAACTCCTGAATAATACAGTATAGCACATACCGGAGAATGAAAAGTTTTCACATTTTTAATACAAGACTGATTTTATTATATTACTAGAGAAATAAGTTAGATTGCTCTTGCAATCTCAATAAATCACACATGAAGTCTTCTTTTTTCTAAATTAAATTTTTATTTAAATAAAAGTGTTATGTTTGTATTTGAACTGACAGCTAAATCTGATAATTAGAGTGCATGAAGTTGGCTTTGATTGGCATTGTAATTGGATTGTCATTGGGCTGAAAACCTATTATCTTTGGATCATGCCCCATGAAATCTGTTGAAGAAACTTTGCTGCCAGTCATTAAAGCCACCATCTTGGCTTACAAATTAGGTTTGAAAGGCTTTTTACCACTGGGAATGTAATTTAAACCACTGCAATTGCACTCCCATTAATTAAAATTATGGTTCATTTTCTAAATATTTTTTCATATTTTATTATTCATACTTATTACTAAATGCTTAACAAATTACATAGCAGAGCTAGTAAAATTATATTTTAAGATAATCCATCATTTCAGCACATGCTACTCAGCATTACTGGAATTAAGTCAGTGTGTTGATCATTAAAGGATACACTATTTATGTTTTTCATTACTGGTTCTCGTTAAAAATAAAATACAATTATAAACCACTTAAAAAAAAAAAAAGCAAGATTCCACTGAAAATTCTAATTAATGCTGGTAGAAAACTTAGAACCTGCTCTAAAGTGAACCTATTTCACTGCCCTATTGTTTTCTATGTTTTTTCTATAAGTCACACTGGTTACATTAAGCTATAGAGAGGCATGAACAAAACAGATTTTTTTTTTGTGTGTAACACAAAGTGCTGGTTATACTGTGATCAGAGCTGGTAAAGAATAAAGGGTTGGAATCTGTGCAGGTTTGCCACCAGAGTTCTGCAATGATTTTATTAGTAGAGGAACACCTCTAAATGCATTCCAGTGAAATGGCAGCAGAGGTAGAGTAAGATGGGAATCTATATTCCAAGAGCAAGTACCAAAACACCCAATTAATGTTCAAGGGCTAAATATGTTTTGCTTTAGTATGAAGTGGAACTTCTGGAGTTTATGTTTTCAGAATTTTTTTTTCCAACCACTCTGGTGACTATTCCAACACTTACCAAGGTTCTTTGAGCAATAAAGGAGCCTTCATTTATCCTGGCTTTGGGATGTTCCGCTGTTTTCCCCAGGGTGCTGCAGGGACCACGGATCTCCAGCCTGGCTTTGCAGGAATCCTGCACCACTACTTGGAGTTCCCTAGGTGGATTTTTTTTTGTTCCTACTTGAGCTGCTTCATCCAAAGTTCCTCCTTTCTCAGCAAGTCAAGGCCTAGAAATTCACTTCTTTTAAGGTTATGATTCCACACTTGATAAACCACAGTGGGATTCTGTCGGAAATCCCTGGAGTGCTTTAGACTCCCCATGCTACCTTTTTAGTCAGTGAAACCACTGAACTCCTTTAAAAGTACCATTTTCAAATTAAGCTTATATATTTAGACTTGACTTCAGCTGTTCCCGTGTGAGAATTTGCTTATTCTGTGCTGCTTAGACATTGTTCTATGTATTAAGAAATTCTACATTTTTCTTCCTAAGAGGATCTTCATTATTTTGATTTATGTGGATCTGAAGTGAGCCTTTATCTTACAGAGTAAGCATCAAGGCTGTAAGAAACTTGGAGTATATCAAGTTTAAAAAGAAATTTAAAAATTCACAGATTGGATTAAGAATATTTCTGCCTGGTTGAGGATTGGAGTGATGTTCTGTAAAATAAATAGTAATTTCAGAGTCACAAAATCGTTGTTCACCTGACCTCCCTGAGCTTTGTCTGCCCTCTGTCATTAGGTCTTCCTTCTTCACATAGCCATGCACAAATAATGCAGCTCTGCATTCAAGTGCTATTTAAAACCCAGGAAACTTGGTTAGTTTAGGGTTTAACACCAAAATATCAGTGGTTTTTTGGACTACAGTGTGCTTCCGTTGGTGGGATTCTGAGGAAAATGAAGGAATGTGGTTTCAGAAAGAAGATTTAACAGTTAAATATATTTATTTTTTAGAGCAATTATTTGGGAATAGAAATCTGTTAAATACTGGTAGGTTATTCCAGTAGTTAATCAATTACCAAAAGAGACCTGGCAGAATCCAAATGATTGGCAGATGTTCCTGGAATGAAGAAGATTAAATGTAAAAATGGCAGGTTTCTGAAAAAAAAGGAAGAAAAGCCTTAGAAAGTGGTTTACCAATGCAGGTTTGAATGACAGCAAGTCTGGCATCTCTTCTGAATTAAAAATGCTTTTTTTCCACTGTTGTTTAAGATGGGCCAAAGTGGTGTTGATTCCGAATGCTGCTGAACCAAAATCTGTTTCCATGAGGAACTGGGAATAAATCAAACCCCTGGGAGGGATTTAAACACAGGCAAATCCACTGAAGTCACTGACACTTTCATCTGCCCATCTAGTAGCTGGACTTGGGCCTCTAAATCTCAAAATAAAGGGAAATACGTTATTTCTTTACTTTTTGTAAAGCTCAGCCTATCACTTCTTACCTCACAACTCATTATCCCAACCCACTTTTCAGCAAGATATTAACTTGTTGCTTCAGTTTCTTTCTTTTTTTTTTTTTTTATTGTTCTGCATCTTGAAGAAATTTGATCTCTCTAATCCACTGCCATAAACTATTAGTCTGGAATAAGCTTGGTGGCAGCTGGAAGAAAAATAAAAATGATCAACTCAGAAAATATGAAAGTTCAGCTGTTTAATTCACCTTAAAATGCTCAACCCATGTCCAGCTCCACTCTTCTCCCCATGTTTTGGTCATAGACCATAAGTGGCCTCTCCCAATGGAGAACTGGCTGAATGTGGCCAGAAAAAGGCACTGGATTGTGGGGTTGGAGGTCACTTTCCAGCTTTGCCAGAGCGTTCTGGGAGGCAGCAGTTTAAAAATGGCATAATACTAATGCTTTCATCCTCCAAAAGGGTTCATCCTCCATTTCTCATGAGGGAGGTTGTTAAGTGTCCAACACCAGCGCTATTCCTGCTAGGAACTTCCAGATGCAACAGCCTCATAACCAAAAAATAATAACAATCCAATTGAAGCACTGAGTTGGATGCACATTTTGTTACCTTCTCTCCTGCTACTTTTTTCTCTTTTTTTCCCATTCAGTGTTACTCAGATTCTCTACATTAAGCTAATATTTACTCTCCTCACCACAGAAGAGCAGCAGAGTAAATAGAATTTTGTAGAAGGAAGCAGGTGGATTTAAACAAACAAGACAGTGGCCAGTTCTAACCTTTCCTGCATGAGCCTTGGCATCCCCCAAAGGCCCAGAGCCCTTTCCTGAGCCCTCTCCAGTGATCCTGCCCGTGCTCCTCGTGTGGAGCCGGGGCAGAGCCTCCTCTGCCATGCACAATGAGCCATATCCCTCTGCTCTGCAAATTGGTCAGAGCTTCCCCAAGCCCATGGGAGGCAGAGCTATTTAAGCAAGCTGCACATCTACCCCCTGAATTGCTTCGGCATGGCTGAACTCCCCGAGTGGGGCTGTGGGAAGCACGCAGAGCCGCAGGAAATTGTGTGGATTTGCAGAAGAGCAGCCTGGCTCTTCCAAGACAAAATGATGGGTCAAAGCCAGCCTTGTCTCTGCCCTGGAAATAGGAGAATTATGCAATGTGACTTTGACCTAAAAATCAATACCTGCTGCTTAACTACAGAAACAAATGGCGGCTCTGATGGCCAATAACAAACTGATGGTTGTTTCTTTGTTCTGTTCTCTCCTTCTGTTAAACCGACTGCTAAAGGGCAGGAAAACATGACAGACTTGTCAGCCATAAAGAACTTTTTGGTCTCCTTTGTGGGAGCTCATCTTTTCATGGCCCTGTGCCAGAGCGAGTAGGTGCCTTCCACACTAAATACAAAGGAACTGATGTTGGAAAAGGATACCTACTCCAAGCCAGGAGAATCTAATGAACTTCTGTTAAAAGTCAGGCCAAAAGGGGACAATGAGCTGCATTATGTGTTTATTGTCCACTCGCAGCCATTTATAATGAAAGCATGGGAAATTAGCCCTCCTCAGATGCATTTTGCCCCCGACACATTGGACAGATAAAATCGTGTTTTCTGTAATTAAATAAGCTCTGGCAGGCCTCAGCCTGGCTGTTGTCACAGCTCTGCTCAGAGCTGGCAGTGCTGCACTGGGGTGTGCTTGCAGTGCTCCCAGAGCAGGGCAGGCTCAGTGCCCAGTGCCTCAACAAGCCACATGTGGGTTGAGTGCTTTCTGGAGAAGATATGGCACGGAGTTGGGATAACAGAATCATTTCAACTGGAAAACCCAAAGGTCGTGAGTCTGGTGTTAACCCAGCACTGCTAAGTTCACAGTAGCCCATGACCCTAAGTGCCACATCTAAACATCTTCTAAATCCACCACTTCCTTTGCAGCCTGTTCAAATGTTTGACCACCTTTCCTGCTGGAGCCCATCAAAACCTGTATTTCCTTGTGCAAGTTCACAGTCCTAAATCAGGTGATTGTTTGGGAAATACACCCAGAAACTCTTTTCCAGATTTGGACTGAAGTAGCACATCCCACATGTGTGCCATGTGTTGATTTGTTTACTCAGAGGTCAGGAGGAAAATATGGGAGAATTTTTACAACCCAATTAAAACTTATTATCAAGGAGCAGCATTAAACTTTTGTGGAACAAATGAGCCCAGGGTTCTGGCTGTACCTCGGCATCTTGAGTTGTTCAGGCTTTCTGAAAGACAGCTGGAAATGTGAAAATCTGCAAGGAGGTTGCACCATGATTTCCACCTAAGGCACGGAGATGATGACTTTAATAAACAACTGGGCTGCAGGTCACACCTTCCTACTTTTCTCTTCCCAGCCCAATTAAAACAACAGCCTTTAATTCCCATTTAGATTTCCTCTATCTTTCTGTCTTCCTTTATGTACTCTTGCTGCCAATTATGCAGAATAGTAATGAACAGGACTGGCCAAAATATTTTATGTTCTGTTTCTCTCATTGAAAAATTGTGTATTTTTCAACGAGAAGTAAAAAGTCTCTCAAAATTGGCAGAAATATTTTTCCTAATGAGTTTCACAAGAGAACCTCCCCAACCCTTTGTCTGTTAAAGGGAAGAGAGTCCTCAGCAATCCTGAGATCTATGGAGTTAAGCACAGGACTGGGAGCCAGAAGATCTTGAATTACATCCCAGTGTCTGCCACACACAGGATTAGTAATACTTTGCACTTACATTAGCACTTTGCCACTAAATAAAGTTTGGAAGTGACATTACAAATGGGGAAGGAGCGGCTTGGAGAAATGAAGTGACAAATCCAAATTGGCACAGCTAGTTAGTGTCAGAATCAGGATTACAGTAATTCTTGACAAGCCGTTTAACCTTCACGAGGTTCAATTTTTACACCTTTAAAATGAAGGAGACAATTTCCACTGAAAGCAAAATGTGCAAAAGATACCCACTGGCACAATTAGGTAAATACATTGTTCAAAAATTACTACTCCTCTGCTGCAACTTGGAGGTTAAGCAGAGTACCTGCAGAAACTTGTGTTGCTCCAGGGAAGAACATCTCTTAGGGCTTCTTAGGAAGCAGTGGTGGTGAACCAGCTGCTCCAGGGAGACTGCTTAGAATTCCTAGGAGAAGGAGACAATTTTTTTCTAGATAGGTTGGATGGGAAAGGGGGGTTATAGTGAATTAGGAATTGGTCTGGGCATCATCAATCCAGAACTGAGCTGGTGGCATATGGCAGGAAATTTGTCCTGGTTTTTACAGCACAGGAATTACAGGATGCTTTTGGTCATGGAGTTCTCAGCTTTCAGCATATCGGGAGTTTTGGCTAACAGGTAAATATCTGGCCAACTCCAGTTCCTTGCTTTTAGTAATCAGTTCCTAGAATAGAGTTACCAATCAAAGCCTCTGATTTGCATGATCATTTATCCTTGCTTTTTTAAATAACAAATTTACCTTCATAAATTTGAATCCCATCTTTCCACCTCACAATTGAACATCTTTGGAGTGTTAAGTGCGAGAAAGATTATGCTCAGAATAATTTTTTTTGTACCACAAAAGTGCTGTACAAAATGCTTTCCTTTTATTGAGGCTGATGCTGTCTTTGCTAGTTTCAGTCTACTGTGGTACTTTTTCCTTATCACCAGTCGTGCTGTGATCTTATTTAGGAAGTTAACAGCAAAAAACAAGAAGCAGATAACTGAAAATAAATAGATGCTGTTTGTATTTTTGTAAACATTAAGATGACCTGCAGTTCCAAAATACCATTTGGACATCCATCTCAACATAGGCAAACCTGTATTTATCCTTGTTCATCAAAACACTTTACCACATGCTTAAAAGCAAACATCCTCCTAGTACCTAATGCCTTCAGAGGAAATGTGTACCCACAAGAGTGCCTACCTACCCCTCCTTTTATATCAGTAAAGTGTGTGGGTGATCAGGGCTTGGATTGGATCAATATTTTGAAAAAGCTGTTCACCACATTTTCCTGGTGTGTTTTTTTTTTTTCCTCTTCCAGCTTCCTTGACACAGTTAAGGTACAGTTTGATACAGAATGATAAAAAACAGAATTATTGGTATTATTCAGAGAAGTTGTACCTTGATGCACATATCCTGAGGTACAGTAAATCTTACTCTTGATTACAAATTCCAAGTGTTTTTGCTAGTGGAGAGTTTTGTATTATTACAAATTGATGTGCAGCAGGATATTTGTTATATTTTTGGATGGATGGATTACTAACTTACAGGAAAAAAAAATAAGATTTTGTCTGTCATGTTTGGGAGAATTATATTTTTGTTTTATTAACCAGGGTTACTTTGAGGGAATGTTTCATTTCTTCACTGTATTTTTCCAACTCTACAGTCCACGTTTTGCTGTCTGTGCCCTGGCGGGGTTGTGTTGGTGCTGCTCACAGAGCAGCCCCAAGGACAGCCCTGTGAGCAGGGTGAAATCCTCGTGTTCTGTGCATGGGAGAGGCTCCAACTCCGACTGTCTCCCCCTTTCATTGGAGATGGGGTCAGCGTGGATGTGTCACAACAAACACCTGGTGCTCAGAGCACACAAGTGCCCTCCTCTGTGTTCGTGGCAGTTGCTCTGGGTTGAGGTAGTGCTGCAGGGATGAGCCCTTCCCTCTCATCAGAAGCTTTGTTTTGTTGGAAGGATTTGGAAAAAATTAGAAATGCTAATTAAAGGAACGGGGTGAGGGCACTGAATTGTCACTTTGTGTAACAGTGGCTTTCTACAGATGATCAGCTCAAAGTATGGTTAAAATGCTTCCAGGGTGGTGTTTTGTGTGGAAAGCTGTTAAAAATACTACTGAGATTTAGCATAATGGTGAAAGGATTGCACAGCACCCAAAATGCTGATGGTTTGCTTCATGCTTAATTAGATTCCCCAGCACCAGCCTGAAAAATGTTTTGTTGTCGTTGATGTGACCAGATAGATTTCATCCCAATCACATTCTTGCCAGTGTGGGATAGTTGGCACTGGGCTCCTAAAAATATGGATCAGGAATGACAAGATGTGCACTTCCTAAGCTCTGGTTTCAAAGAGAGCACCCAAAGGTGGCCAAGAGCTTTGCTGTCCTCCTGCTACATGAATGAAACAGAAAGTGCCACCAGCATGTGTTCCAAATGTGAATTCCAACAGAAGGGGTCGTGCCTGAAGGGAATTCAGTCCCATTTCTCTCATGAGAGGAAACCTCAGGTGTAACTAGAAAACAAGACTCTGAATCTGCCAGTTTTTATCAGCTGAACAGCATCAACTTCAATTTGTTCATGATTCTGATTTCTAGGTAGAGCTCTGTCATCAGCCTGAATTTTGGAAAGTAGGAGAAGATGTGTTTGAAGCTGCCCACTGCAGCTTCCTGGAGGTTTCCCAACCCCAATTCCTGTTTTTGTATCCATGCACAATATTTCAGCTCACGTACAGCTCTAGTTATCACCTTGATTTTAATTAGGACACGCAGCAATGTACTGACATAACTCTGTATTCTCTTTCCTTGTAACTCTGCTTAGGTGCAACACCCAGGAGTTCAGAAACACCAAGGAGAGTACTTTGTCAGGGTTTTTTCCCTGAATATTGTGTAGGTTTTGAAATGGGACACGCAGTTGTCTTTTGGCCATCTGAGCCTTTAGAGGAGCATCAGACCAGTCATGCTCTCTATTTTTTTAAACAATGCCTTTGGAAAAACCTCAGTGAGCCTGAGACTCCCTCCCTTCGCTGCTGACAGAGACAGTGGTTTTGGGGCAGTGCACACAGCACACGGAGCAAAGGTGAACCCCGCCACAACATCTGGTCTTACTTCCCCCCCCCCCCCGCCTCCACTTTATGAACCGAATATCTTCTGGGTAACTCTGTTTCTAATACCCTCGGTTAATATTGATTTACACAGGCCACTGTAACTGAAGTCTATCTTGAAATCTGAGACTACCCAAGGAGTGCTGGAGCAACAGAGTTTGTTTATCAGTGCTGGATTTGGGGAAAAAGAGAAATAAAATTCCTGTGTTGCATTTTAACGTGGATTGCTAGATCATAAACAATTTAAAACCAACTTATTTTAAAAATAATTTCACCTCCTTTTTATAGCCATAGTGAGAAACTCTAGAAAACAGTTTGCAGGTCTGGTAACAATCCACAAACATCCTGGTGAAAATTAGTCCAGCACTGTGGAAGGAAACACTTGAATATTTTAATTATGTCTGATCATGTGTCTTGTACTTTATTTTTCAAATAGGATCTAAATATATTGTAAGAAATTTTCCTCATGAGTGTGGTAGGGAATTGTGGGGTGCAAAGCAGCTGCTCTAAATCCTTCCTCTGCCTTTGGCTCGGTGTGATCTTATGTCCCAAAAGTCGTGATGACTTCAGTCCTATGGGTACAACCAGTCCCCTTCGGAACCTCCTGTTGGGAATTAGTGGAATTCTTCCTCTGGGAAAAACAGCTCTTATGGAGACGATCCTGGGGGCCCCTGGATGTTTGGAGGGATGGCACCCCGCTCCCAGTGCCATGATGGAGTGTGGTCACTCCCACTGCCCAGGCTGTCTTGGGAGATTTACAGTCTCATACATCTGGGAGATGATGCTAATAAATTTTTGCCGGCCTCGTGTAACACAGGGCATGCACCAGATCAGCATATTTGGTTAAAAAAGCAAGTTTCAACTTGAGAAAAAAAAACTATTTATAAAGGCCAGATGACCCATTTGGTGGGAAACTCCCCAAACTGAGGGGGCATTTCACTTGGAAATTGCCATTCCCCCGTACTTGTGAAATAATGCTGTTAGTGACAATTTCAAATCTTTCTCCTGGTGTACATTTTGAACATCATGGTATCCTCTTGTTTCCCATTTTTTATAGTTCAGATCCTCCGTAGAATATTATTGTCGCTGCAGACCTTTTATCCAAGGACTGTTGATCACAGCACAAGAACTGTCATCCTATTTGCATTCTGTGGATGCATCATTATTCACAACATTTGATGTCCATAAAACACATTAAAACTATTTCCTTGAGCAAAAATAATCAGCTCTCTGCTGTACATATCATTTGTATACTCAAATTGCAAAATGTAAATTGATATATAAGAAAATGGCCCATTAACTTTTTCATTAATGACAATAATACATTTTGTGCATCAGCAGTAGGAGGACCCTACATTCATTCTGAGGAACCTGAAGGATAAATGGAGATTTCTTTGTATTTCATAAAAATGAAGGCTGTCATCAAGCCCATTTTAGAGGCTGGGGGGGGGCAGAGAGGGATTATTTTCTATGGCCTTATTTGTTTTTTAAACTATTCTCATACTTGGAAACATTCTTAAAGTTAAAATATTCTGATGAACCTGATCCTTCTGCCTTTGAGGCAGAATTTGCACTGAAAGCCACCTGGCATTCTGCCTAAACAAGGGCGAGGAGTTACCTGGGTATATATTAAATATTCTTTGTTAAAAGCTCTATATGTGCACTGAATGTATAAATTGGGTACAGCTCCCACCCAGCTGGTAATGAATTGCCTTGAAACATTCATGGCATTTTTTTTTTTCATTCTCATTCCAGTTTTCATTTCCACAGTTCCATTTTTAAGCCGGGTGGATTCTGTGGGCGCCATAAGGGGTGCTGTGTTCCCCCGTTACCTTTGAACAAGTAGATCAATACATGCAAAAAAATAAAATAAAGTGTAAGTGGCAAATATTGCTGGATTTTGTGGAATTTAATAGACAGCTGGATTGCTGTTTCTTTAGGATTTATGC
The DNA here is from genome assembly GCF_965231275.1 of Zosterops lateralis. Classification (NCBI taxonomy): domain Eukaryota; kingdom Metazoa; phylum Chordata; class Aves; order Passeriformes; family Zosteropidae; genus Zosterops; species Zosterops lateralis. The sequence continues at coordinate 2,770,973 of NC_139764.1, forward strand.
TAAGTTACCTGGAACTTACTGTGTTTTTTATGTATGTAATTTAATCATCTTGTGTCTTTTAAGATAATAGCAAGCGATTTTACTGTAATTCACGTGAATTAAGACATCCTAATATGTATACTGGCTGTCAAATCACTGTATATTTACCATTTGATTAAACCATAGATTAATAATTTTTCTATAACTGATACATCATGCAGTAACAGATAAAGAGCATCTGAGATTAAGTAAGTGAGAAATAAAATCTGCTTTCAGTAAATTGCTTAGAAAAATTACACAGTACATTTAAATTACCATTTGCTTAGCAACATGCCCTTGTAGACATTCCAGTGGGGCTATAAAATGATCGATTTACTTTAATTTTCTACTGAATCCTGAAAAAATGGCTATCAGTAACCTATCCCTTCATCATGGCATGCTGATTCACTCTGTGTATTAAATTTACTGGCAAGCAGCAAGACGTTAACAAAAAGTAACAGATAATGTGAACATTTCATGCATAATCTGTAATATGAGATATGTATTAATAGGGAAATTATGATGCATTCAATTATTCTGAAATGCCTTCCAGAGATGTTTTGATTTGGCTGTGCTCTGATAGTAGCAGCACAGCAGGGAGCATCTCAAGTGATGAATAACCTAATCTCCTAATCTCAAAATGGGCACTATTCACAGCTAGCTCGGGAGAAACTGGTGGGAGCCACCACACTGCACAAATACTGCGCATCACACAACAAAAAAAGCCACAAAAATCTCCTGCTTCTCACAAAACTCCTCTCCCCAGCGCAGAATTTTTGGGAGCACGGCGGTTCTACAAGTTCAGGTGCTGAGATGGAAAAGAAACCTTTGCTCCTCTCTCACATAAACTTAGGAGACAAAAGGCTATAAAAATAATTGTGTGTGCAGTTGTTCTGTTAGCATTGAAGGTTGCTTTGTGACATTATACAAAGGAGCTCTTTCTGACTTTACCCAGTTTAATATATACCTGAAATGATCTTTACTATGTATACATTTAAATTTTTTTTTCCCATTAAAAAAAAACCCCCAGCAGAACAAGAAATTCCTTATTTTGTCTCACGAGCCCAATGGACCTGAGTGCTTGCTTGTGTGTAATTAAGCAGACGTGTTTACTACTTCTCCGGGTGAACAAAAGTCTGGTTTCCTGAGGAGGTCAAGGAGGATTTATTTGATTGTGTACACACTCGGAGCAGGCAAGTTGTCTGTCATTCCTCAGCCCGGCTTGGGCACTTTTTCCCTGCTCCACATCCACTGCTTTACTCCCATTTCCTCACCTTGGCATTTCTGCAACTGAACCAAAACAAAAAAGCCCAGGAATTCGAGCTACGGCAGCACAGCAAACAATCCTGGGCACACGGGCTATGCAAATCCACCGAATTTTTTTACACTTAATTACTTGATTGCAGTGGGCTCAGTTTTTGATTAATGCAATTTGGCAAAAGGTAATATTACACCCGTGTATTAGAATTTTTAGTAATTATTCAATGTTAATATGACAGTGTTCTTGAGGAAAAATGAGAAGGAAACCAAATCTCTGTTTTGTCTTCAATTCACAGCTCTGCTCGAATAGAGAGAGGAGGAGAAAGGCACAAATACTTGTGTAAATAAACGTGGTTTATCTTTGGGAGAAATCTTACTAAAAATTCCTGATTGGTCTTCTCCCAAGTTCCTGTTCTTAATGCCATACTTTTAAGATTATTGGCATTACAAGGGTGCAGAAATGATTTTACACTCTTTTTTTAATGCTGCAGTTTATTTGATTTACAAAGCGATTTGTTCTAACAAGTACCTTTGCAGTTTAATCATAATGCCACATTGTGTGTGCTGTTTTTGAAGACCTGTGCTGTTCCTAATGCCTTTGGCAGCCCAGCTCCTGAGTTTTCTGTCAAACAGAAAGCAGGGGAGTGTGAGGCTACTTAGATTTTCTTTGCTTAAGCAATTTGATTTCCTTCGCGTTGTGCTCCACATGAGCACCGTGTTAATGCAGAGCAGGACGTGGGGCTTTTCCCTCACCTGCTGTTCCACACCCTTTACTCCAGGTTGTAACCATTAAAGCAGGGTTAGCAACCAGGGAGGGGAGCGGGGCCCCGTTTTATGAAACTTTCAGATGAGGGATGTTGGGTTTATTTCAGTCTTTAGTACCCGAGAATGTACAATTGCTCTGAAGATAAATAAAAGATTCAGCTGGATGCCACTGGAGAGCAGAGCAGCATGTCTTTGGCATTGCTGGAGTCTTATCTGATTTGGATTTGTATACCTCATGGGGAATGGCAAAATATTGGAACAGACGGCTTGATATTTCCGAAGAATATAGTGGGCTTTATTAGCACTAGTTTCACTCTCTGACTGACGGCTTTTTCAAATTTTTCATCTTATTAATCTGTGCTACTGTATGTAAATGTTATTCCTCTCTGCATAAGGGAGGTAACCAGCGATTTGTAATAAATGCTTATGAGTGCCTGAGGCTGCACTTAAACTTTAAAACATCTATTATTAAGTGCAAAAAACCACTGTAATGGCCAATAGTGACCTCATAGGAATTTTAAACTATGGTCTGCTCTTCTGCATTAAAAACAAAAAAATTGCCTGAAGTTAGAATTATGAGCAATGCTATTTTAACAGCTGCATTTTGATTATTAAAGTGTGTTTTACAACTGAATTACAATGCTTTTATGGACTCTAGGTATAAGATTTAAAAAGGTCATTAAACATAGTCGGTTTTGTCACAGTAGGTGTCATTGTATACAGTGGACACTATACAATCTATTTTATGTCGTAGTACGTAGGATTTAAAATAACACAGGGAAGCATTTTAGTTTGCTTAAGCATGTAGATTACTGTAGAGCTTTTCAGGTATTTTGACAATTTGCAGTCCAAAATGACTACTTTCATTATTATTTTATTAATTTGACAAGAAGCCCTACAGATTTTCTGTGTATGAATGTTCCATTTGTCTCAGAAATAATTAAAAATGCCAGCCTAGAGCAACAAGACAACAGAAACACTTCTGGCAAATCAATGCTGAGAAATGCATCGTTTGTATGGGAGCCAAGTGTTTAGTCCTGAGCCATTTTTACATTTTCTCTGCCTGATAGGATGTGGGCTCATTGACAGCCAGTATTGACCTGCAGCGTGGGATGGGCAAACCCAGCACCTACAGATTGATTTATCCAGGGTGTGCTGGATGCTGGATGCAATGTTTACATCTTGCACAGCACAGATGCAGCAGGCAGCAGGAAACCCCTGTGCAAAGGCAAACTTAAATTCCGCTGCCCTTCGCCTGCTCCGTCAGACTTGGAAATACTTAAATCTTTAATTTGCCCTTTCATTAATTAGTCATGGCATTATCCTGGTGAAGAACTCAAGTACAAACAAGCCAGGTTCAGGGTGGCTGCATGTTAATGAGTGCAAAAGGAACCACGCTAAGTGCAGAAAGCTCCAAATATTTGACAAAATGTCGCAAAGGATTGTATTTGCATGTAGTAGCACGGGTAGGACATAATGATTAGTGTGTAGCACTGTGTCGGCAGTACCTACTCCAGCTTATCCTGATAACATGTCGGCTGCACAGCTTTGAATATTGTATATGTTCTTTGAACATATCTAGGACTAGCAGAGCTGTCACTCCACTGAAAAATGTGCCTGCACGAATGACAATACTGCTTTAATTTTAGTTTTGTTTTGGTTTTTTTTTTTTTAAAGAGGACGACTTCTAAATAATTATTATCATGCTAATAACATTTGTATTCTTTTGTGTATAATTAATATCTGCCTGTCTAAGCATGAAATAGGGTTGAAATCTTGAATAAGTATGCTATCCTTAACCTATTTAGTCAATCAATTTTAATTTGGTATTTTTTAGGTTAAAGTCATAACAATAGAATTGCTGTATACAGAAAAATCCACAATTTATGGCTGTAAACCTTCTTGTAAATGTTTAATAATAAGCAAAGCTTCTGTGAAATTAAAAAATCTACCCCTCTAAATGTAAGTGCTGAATTAAAAAAAAAAAAAAAAGATTCAGTGATTACTAAAGTCATGTGTTTTTTTTAATTACCATTAACTCTTTATTACTTAACATGAAATTGTACATGTGATTTTATCTACAAGCCCCTGTAGGATTGTAATGCTTTTTCCAAAGACTTGTCTTTGAGCCCTACCCATTTTTTTGAAACATAAGGAACACAATTACTGGAGTAAGATTGAATTCCTAGTCTGCAGTTATATTATCATATTTGTATTTCTTATTTAAATTGAGAGCAAAGCAGTTGGAAGGTTGTTTTGGGGGGAAAGAAGGTGTCTTTTCAAAGATTTTCAGTCCTGAGGGAAGTCAGAAATGCTTTTTTTTTGCCAGAATTTCAGTCAGAAATGCCTAACGAGGGACCAGATCCTGCTTGGAAAGGGGAAGGTGGGAGAGGAAGGAGGGAAAAATACCCTTATCTGCTATATGGAACTGTTTGATGTCTTTGTTTTTCTAAGTTTGCATATCAGGGCTGTGCAGATTCCTGAAATCCTGCTTCCCAGCATTACTGTGGGATCTGTACGGGCTGTGCTGCGTGTGGGATCTTCCCTGGCTGAAGAAGAGGTAATGGAGATTTCCCCAGGTCTGTGTGTGGTGGTTCCAGATGTGATTTGTTCAGATCATAGTCCTGGTCCTTCAGCAGAGTTTGAAGTGCAGTGACAGTAAACAGCCCCCGAGTTCCCAGCTTTCCAGTGCCATGTACAGGATCCATGGACCTGAGCACTGAATTAGGCTCTGGAGCTTTTTCCAAGTACCAGAGTTTTACTGAATATTATTTATGGGGGTTCTTCTACTTCAGTTGGCCTTTAAAATATTTCCTTCCTGTGGCATCTCTGTGTAACAGTTACAGGAAAACAACCCAGCTCTCATTAAAGACTCATTCACTGATCCTCACCCATTTTAAATTGGGAGCTGCAGTGATTTACAGTGGTGGAGGACTGGATTCATGATGCCTTGAGAAAACATGGGAGGAGCACAGATTGTAAGTATGGTTTTATTAGGGGGAATGTTCACTGGGGATAGTGGGTCATTGCTGCTCTCTCATTGCTGCCATCACCAGTCATTTCTGTGGTGCTAAAGTCTACTTTACAATATTTGGGAGTCTTGGACAGATGACCAGTTAAGCAGAAACACTGCAAGTGAAAAGTGGAATTTGACCACCTGGCAACTATTATCTCACAATGGCACATTTTATTTTAAAAGGCCCCTAACAAATGTACAAAATGGGTATTTTCTAACCTGGATAGTTTGCCCACCATTTGGCTCTGTGTTTTTGTCAAAGAACATCTTAGAAAAAGGATGTGTTAATGTGGGCACGGGATGGCTTTGCTGGTTATGTCAAATGGCCTGTCTGCCTCACTGGATCCCAGCCAGGGTGCTGCAATCTGAATGAATTACAGGTGGAATGCTGTATGCTTGTAACTCACTGAAAATTAGAAACAGAGTGTGCTTCCAAACATGGGTGCCATTTCTGAACACAAGAAAAATGGGAAATCGGGGCAAAATTTTCCTTAAGGTGAAGCAGTGAATTCTTCATATGCCAAAGAGAACATGGGACACAACTTGTGATCCCACTGGGAAGGAATTGTCAGAGAACATGGCTGTGAATGAGGGAGAAAGGGAGAATGACACCTTTTAAGGTAAACAGAATCTGGAGAAAACATTATAATCTGTAATTCAGCAAACAATTCCTCCATAGGACTTTCAAAGGTTAGGTCACTTCAGCAAAGATGAATTCAGCCCATGGCTCTGGAGGGCCCAAGAGGCTCTGGCCTCAGTAATTTTGTAATTTTTTTCCCCTCTGTATTTTATGAAGTGAAAGATTGTTCTTCAAGTTTGCAAAGCTGTTGGTGAAAAAATATGAGCTGTTTTTACATGTGATCAGAGACAAAACCACCAGGAGTGTGTCCTAATAAAAGAAAAATTTGGGGGTCCCCATGCAATTTCCTTTATTCATCTGTTCATGTAATACCAAAAAACTTTCAGGATGGTGCCCAGACTTCAAGAATGTTTGTGGTGCCCATCCTTGCCTTTGCCCTCTGTAACATGCTGCTGTTTATTTTGATTTACTCAACATTTAAAAGCTAGCTCACATTTTCTGAACACCTACGTATAACAATAAAAGAAGCAAGTTTGCAACAAGCAAGCACCAGCAAATGAATAATATTCTTTCAAAGTAGTCATAGCAATAATAACCCAGGCTCCTTGGCCTTCAGCTGCCCACTTCTTGAATTGCTTAATTAAAATAGATAGTCCTGGGCAGACCCTCCAGAGGTTAATAAAGTGGGTCATTGAATCAGAAAGGATAAAATTCCAAAATTGAGGATTGTCTGTGTGACTACAAAGCTAAGCCAATTCTTGTTGTGTATATGAAAGGGATTCCAGGTGTAGCAGTTTTGCTGATCTTTGTTGATGTGACAATAAGAAGAGAGGAGATTTCCAAAGCAGCTACGTCTTAAGCCACTTAGGATCTAATCATGTCCCCTGATTTGCAAGGAGAAATAGCTGGTGGGATCATCTCAGAAGCATTATCCAGCTGGACTTGTAGTGAAGAATTCTGATCTGTAAAAAATAATAATGAGAAATTTTAAATTTTGAGCCTTTTCTCTTTTTATAGAAAAATAATTTCAATTACTCCCTGCATTTGCTTTCTGGAAAAAAAATCACAACAATTTAGATTCATTTACCTTATTTCAAACAAAAAGATGAATACCTTTTAGACAGATTAACTTTCCTTTAGGGTGGTTATTCTCAGGTGCAGGTGAATGTGTTTGGCCCCAGGAGTGAGGCAGATGCCGGGAAGCAGCTGATGAGGCTGTGATGGTACAAACAGCCCAAACACAGTTCAGTGTCAGCCACCTCCAACTGCCCCAGTGTCATCAAAGTCAGTGGAGCTACACTGATTTATACCCAAGGCACTACACATCCCTGACAGACATCCTGACTGCTTGTTGACAGTTAGTCTTTATTAGTTTATTTATTTCTGGGCACTTGCAGCCACTTTGCCATTGTTGTCCTTTAAAGCTGATCTGCCACACAGGGAAATTTGAGGCCGCTTTCCCAATTTGAGATTTGGTAAATGTAGCACTGGTTTTTAAACTGTTTGGAAATACGTAATTGAAAATAACTTGTAGAAGGAAGCACAATGTTGTGCATCTTGGAAAGGATGCATGGAATCTAGAACGTAATTATTGTGTACTAGTGAGGTAGTTTCAGGATGATGCATGGTGAGTTTTTCATTGCTCTGTCCTGAGCAATTATTTGTTCTTTGGAAATCTTAGCTTCCACAGGGAGAGGGCAATTTCCTGTTTAACCTAACAGTTGTGTATTTTTGTGCATTATACAAAGTATTTTAACTAAAGGAGCTGATGCTGATCTCCCAGCCTTGGCAGGGAAAAACTGTGGCCTAGCTTTTCCTGGTAATCTAAAGGCACACTCAAATTCCCTTTTATCAAACTGGTTAGCAGCTTGAGGCATCTGGAACACCAGACACCAGCAGTGACTGTATCAGTGGCAGTCAGGATTACCCAGAGAAGTCAGAAACACAATGGCATCCCTTGTCCCCTGACACCTGCAGCTTTTACCCACCTTCTTAATCAACAAGGAGCGAGCGGCATCCTCCAGCTGAGATGTTTAAGAGCTGACTAATCAGAGGTGAAAAGGCAGGACTAGGCTGGGAAGGCTGATCAGCATCTTTCCATTCCCGTTGGCCTCTGGCCTCAGACTTCCAGCAGCTGCCTCCTGCAGAAACACCGACCCTGAAGTGCCTGATGGACCTTGCCATGGGCAGACTCAGGGCCAGTCCTCCTGTGTTCTGAGAAGGGAATGGAATCAGGAGTGGCAGAGGTTTATCACAGCTCTTGGGAGGCAAGGAGGAGGTTTGGTATAAAAGGGAAGGACAAAATGGCTCATAGCAAAAGAAACACTGGGCCTCAGAATCTGGAAGATGAAGGTGTTAAGCTTTAGTTACCTCATTGGGAAACCCGTCCTTGATATTTTCCACCAAAAGGCCTTCATAGGAATACAATTTACACCTGTATTTACAATTCTTTGTCCTGTTAAACAAAAGCACAGATAAGAGGAAGAACATTTTTTGTTGCTAAACAATCAAGATTATTTAACTGAAGAATGATCCAATGAGCTTTGTCTTTGTGGAAAGCCACCAGCAGTATCAGGACCTTAAAAAGAACTCTAGTGAAGGTTGAGTCTGCTCAATTTTAAGTACCAAGTTCAGATATCTAAACTAGAACTATAGGCCTAATCATTAGTAAATATTCAGTGGACAGAGAGAGAGGCTACTCCAGAGGACAGTTCAGATTTACCTACATTAAACACCCATTCAGAATTGCCAAGAGGAAGTCAGATGTCTAAAATTGGAAATCACTGTCCCAGTGAAGACTCAAAACTGTATATGGGGTGGACAGGCAAATAGAAAGAGAAAATGCAAAGGGTGCTTTTGTCCTTGAATATGAATCTGAATTCTTAAGCTACATATTTAACTGAAGAAAGCATGTCTAGGAGTCACTGTATTCATTTCCACAGTCCTGCATTCAGTCCTTTCATTTACAGGAACCTTGGCCTCTGGAACATTTACACATTTGGCCACCTCTGTCCTATTGTAAATTGCCATCTGGGAATGGCATCTGCCCTTCCATACAGTAAGTCCTAACCTGACCCAGGAAGTGCTGGGAGAACCCTGGTCCAAGCTGCTGGTGACTTAAGTGCAGGCAGAATTGTCTCAGTGTCCAGTGACACTCCTGGTACTACTGAATTTACCAGCACAGCTGGAGGAGCCAAAGCAGGAACACTCCTGGCTCCACAGCAGAGCAGTCAGCATTGCTCCCAGCAGCACAGCCTGAGCACAGGCACTGTGTGAGGCACTGGGAGGGATCTGCTCCCATCTTTCCAATCATCCTGGGACAGTTTTCCCTCCATTTGCCAGCACAGTGCTGATCTCCTCGGCAGTGGAGTGAGTTCCCAGCATGTGCCTTCTCCAGTGCTGTGATGTGGGATGAGCACAATGAAGCAGCTCATCCACGGATCCTGCACTGCCTGTCACTTCCTAGAAACCACTGGCAAGGAAACCTGCACTGGAGACATTTCCTTGTTGCTGGTGAGCGTGGTCTCATCTGGTGCTGCTCTCCAGCTGGATCTTCAACATGTCAAACTAGTCAAATGCAGTTCTTTAAATGAGAGAAAAATGTTTCATGCCCAGAAATGAATGCAAACAGTAAATCCATGTCCCTGTGCTCCTCTCTCCCCAATTCCTAACTGCTGAATGTATTCATGAAGCTTGGAGCACATCTTTGTCTACTGAGTGACTGTGTGCTGCTGTTGAAATGTGGCTGTTGTACAATATTTTAACCTGCACACAGAGGTGCAAAGTGCAGTGCCTGGAATGGCTTTGGAATAAAGGAAAGGCTGGGGAAAAGCTGCTGAGAGTAACAACCCTCCCAGAGAAATCAGTTTGTTTTACAAAGTGCTGTGGAGGTGTGAGGCTGAAGAGTGTGTCCTCTTCCCTCCATCTTCATGGGAGAATGGAGTCTGGGGAAGTGAAAAATTCTTTTTTTTTCACTTTTGAGATTTTCCTTTTGAGATCTCCTTTTGAGATTCATTTTTGGACAAGGTGTTTGTAAGAATGGATGCTGTGAATGGGCTATTATAATTTAAACACTTTCTGTTCCCTTGACAGTGCTTTGAGGGGCTCATCCCATGTATTTCTCCCAACAAGCCCAAAAGGAACTTTAGGAAAGCTGGCACTTCATTCAGGAGATGCATCTGTCAGTGTGTGCAGATGATCAGGTGCAGCTTGATGGGCAGAATTAATCCCAGAGTGGCAAGGTGAGGTCAGAGCCACGAGCAAACCTCCAGATTAGCCATTAAAAGGAGCCATCCTACAAGGAAAAAAAAATTGGGGAATAAAACTGAAGGTTTCATTGAAATCCAAATTATAAAAGATTAATAAAAACACAACCAAGTAACAAAAGGAAAAAGCAGAAGAGAAGCAGCTAATGCTTGACACACATTTCCTTGCCATCTTCCTCACCCTTGCAAACCTCTGGCTGTTCTCTCTTACCCAGCAAATGGCACTGCTCAGTCTTTCCTTCTTTCTGGAAGAGTGTGCCCGTCCTTAAGGAGACTCTGATTGTAACAGCACAACGGGACTGTGCTTGCAGTTGCCAAACTGGACAAAGAGAACCTGGAGGGTTTCACACCAGCTGTTTCCACCACAGCAAGACTGACAAATTCTGTTCTCTATTCACATTATTAGGGGCAATGATGAAGTGACTAGATGTCCTCCTTCCAAAATTAAAGCTCATTTAACTAGGATAAAAGCATTTGGGAGAAAATACAGATCGCTAAGGAATAAACATAGGGAATACAAATTTTGTGTGCCAGATCTGTAGCTGTGTTCAATGGGGGAACCTTGTTAAGCCCTAATTTCTGTATATTTCTGTGGCAAGCCTGTGTTGTGGCTTATCTCTCAAGACAGCTGATCTCCCCTTTTCTCCTCTGACAGCTTTTAACTATACGATATTCTTTAGATCTGCAGTATCTCACCCTGTATCTTCACTGGAGACTGAATACAGGATCCTTGAAGTCAAGAGCTTCTCTGTTGTGTTTTAAGTGTGTCCTGGGACACTGTGTATGACTTTCCAGCACATGCCACTATCCTCATAATAATGGGAGGATAATAGGAGTTATACTGCATGTCTGAATAACTAGGTTAGATATCTGTTTTCTTTGATTGTTGCCTGGCATCTCTCTGTCTGTCACATCTACATTTTCCCTTTGTTGTGGGAGGCGATTTCCCCTTTGATAGGTTTGACTTGTGCATTAACATTTCTTAGTAGAGGACTGCAGCTTTCAGCACACTTATTCTCTCATTGTCTGCACCTGTTTGTTTCCAGTGTAAAAATTTCAGACAACCTCCCACTCTTTCTGTCATCCTCCTTTCAAATCAGAATGCCATGAATGATCTGAAGGGCACGGGGCAAAAAAAGAGCCTTTTGTTACTTAATAATTTCTTTGTAGGTCTCTTTCCTTCTTTTTAACTTTGATATTTGTGTAAAGATATTTTGAGGTCTCATATCCTATTTTTGTTCTTTGAATATGATATTATCTTTTGCCTTTGATAATCATTGTCATTCTGATTTTCTTTAATTGTCTCCAGACAAAGTATCTGGAGAAAGGCAAGCGTCATGGTAGGGAACTTAGTGTTTTCAGCAGAACATTATGGTGAGGAAGTTAGGAGAGTGGGAAGCTGTAAGGATGAATGTTAATAATGTCTTAATTATTTTTTAATAAAACTATTCACTGGATTTGCAAAGTGTATTTGAGAGGAACACTCTTGCTAAGAGGACTTGAAGCCTAAATAAGTAAGAGAAGCAGAAGGCAGGCATCATCCAAGCAAAATATAAAGACTGTATGTCATGCTTTTAAAAGAATCCCCGAACTGTTTCCCTTCCCTATGGCCAAGAGAGCATATTGCAAACAATATGCTGCGGCATTACTTCCCATCTTTGCTTATGTGAAATCAGATGAAGAGGGAGAAGGGAAATGGAAGTTCTTTTCCGTTGCCTCGTCGCCAGCTCCGTCCATCCCGCTGCCACCCTCGCCCTTGGGAGGGAGAAGCCGTGGTGTGTCCGGGGGCAGCTCCATCCCAGCTTTCCATCTGAACCTAGCAATGAGAGAAAAAGGGAAATCAATGGGAAAACAGCCTTTCCAAGCCAAGGTCTAACATTCAAATTCCAGGGGAGGTGGTAGTGATGCAACACAGTCCACAGGACGGTGATTCAGCCCAGTAAGAACAAGTCTAGGGGGAATTTAAGTTTCCTAACCAAGGGATGCAGGGAACTGCAGCATCTCCGTAGGCACTGAAAGTCTCTTTGTTGTCTGAAGAAGAAAGTAAAATGCCAAGCTGTGGTAGTGCTGGCCAGTGTATTTAAATACACTGAAAGGCATTGATATCTCCGAGGAGTCTCTAAGGTGTATTTGATCTATTACTTTGCATGCGCTATGAAATAATAAATAACCCAACAGATACCACGCTGCATGACAAATTTGAAAGTATTTTCACTTAATCTCTGCCTTGATGAGACACTAATCTGTCTTTTAAAACATTTTCAAAGGTGTCCTCACAGACCTATCAGAATTAATGGTGTATTCCATTGCACTCTGGATTGTTGAGAACACAATAGCACATTATCACGTCATGCTAGAGATACCATCACCTCGTGCTAGGGACACTTAGCAGGTAAACACAGCGGGCAGCAGGCAGTGGGATAAATACATCCCTCGCTGCACAGAAATCATGCCTCAGTGCGGAAGTTCCCTGGTCTGGCTCCTTCAGTCCAGCTAGCCCCACAACCGTTGCCGGTAGATGTCAGCCCTGTACCTCCCGCAACCTTGGGTTCTTGCCGCCAAGCAAGCAGTGTCCAGGCTATAGAGCGGAGAGAAACGAGAAGGGACTCTTCGGGGTCGAACACAGAGAGCTTTTATTCCCTGAGTCGAGGGTCCCAAAGAGACCCCGATCTGCAGGTTGCAGGAACTTTTAAAAGGGGGTGGTACAATGGGGGTGGGTACAGCTCTGACCAATGAACAAGCAGTAGGGCGTGGCTCCATAGACTATTATATAATCAACAACCAATGACTAACAAGGAGAAGGAGGAATACATTAACTTTGTCCAACCACTGCAGGCTCTTCACGGAACCTTCCAGAATGAGGAGCGGCTTATGATTGATGGACACAACTCAGGATTATATAACACAATGATTGACAATGTTCCATAAAGTAGTAAACAACTATTATGGGATGTAAAAGGGAAATACCAACTTGGAAAACAGGGGGATACAGGAACAAACCAAGGACAAGTTCAATGATAGTAATTCAGCTGGAATTACGATTCACACTCCCACACCTCAGAAGTCAGTGGAATGAGACAAGTGTACTTGACTCCACAGTGCAGGAGTCCCTTGGAAAAGTAAAGCACAGCTACGTGCTCCGCAACGATGTGTAAATAACACTCAGAAAAGGCAACGTCTGTGCGGTGGTCTGAAAATGTAAAATCACTGTTTGTTCATGGGACACCTCTCCAAGGTGGTATTTGTTACTTCAGCCACTAGCAGTATTACTTTTCTTAGGGAAGAACTATTATAATCAGGTTTTGAAGATACAAAATGCAAAGGTGTAGTGTAAAACTGCTCAAATCCTGTGACCAGTTCTGTACACTCCCACCTCTTTGTGAACCCTCAACGACTGTTAAGTGTTTCTGAAAATTAAGATTTGAATTCCGTTCTCAAAATATATTTTGGTTAAAATTTTCTACAATAACTGGTCATTTCAGAGTTGTTGGGTGCTTCCCTGGTCTTGGATTAATCCTGCATCAAACCCTACCTTTTATTCCCCATTTGATCATATCCCCATTTGATTCTCAGCATTTAGACAGCTGGTTTCCATTGCTAATATAAATTGGGACATATCAAACACAAATGAAATATTCGTGTTGATTCAGCTTTAACCAAATTCCCGTTGTTCTCCAAGCATGGATCTTTTCCAAATGTTCTCTTCTGGTCAGGCTCTTCAAGCAAATTTCTGAATGTAAAGTCTCACAAGCATCTTTGGGGGGAGTTTCAGCTGACAGTCTGCTTACATAAGCAAAAGCCAAAATTTTGCAAATCATCTTTGAATGTATCCTACTTATGCTTTACTTTTTCAATGGCCGGAAAAAAGGGAAGTTTCTATAAATGTTCCCAGTGACGCTGCCCAAAGTGTACCTTATGTACTGTACAGAAGCTCTCCACAGAAGCTGCAATTTGAATTTGAAAAGAATTTGAAAATTATGTTGACAATTTGCATTCCCCAAAAACACTTCAGCTGTCTTTTTACATTTTCTTGGCTTTCTAGGGGTTCTAGAAGGAAATTTCCTTCTTCCACCTCAAATCTTTTCACTGAGTGCTTAGACATATTTAGGTATTTAGTCCTCCCAACCCAATCCAATTTGTGAACTGCATGGTACCTTCTTTCATCATTTACCAGTAAAAGTAATGACACAGGGCGGAGGTTAGAGCTCCAACAGGAATGAGAATAAAAGGGGCACAAGGCATTATTCTCTTCCACTAAGTAGCTCTGTGGATTCTATTACAAGGATTTAGGATATTGGGGAGCTTTAAGTTTAAGTTCTGCTGCATAATCAGCTGGGGTTGGTTCAGCAGCTGAATCTCTTTGAAATATTACAATGATAATTTTCACTTTTCAGCTTCTTGCCCTCGGATCTTTTGGAACCAGTGCCTTAAGAGCAAATAAAGGCTATGCCTAAAGACAGGAAAACCAAGCCCATTCCCAAATCTGGCCCCAATTTAGTCTGAGTTTTCCCCCATTCCAGATACCAGCCCTAATCCAGTCTGGGTTTTCCCCCATTCTGGATTCCAGCTCTGATCGAGTCTGGGTTTTCCCCCCATTCCTCATTCTGGCCCAAATCCAGTCAGGGTTTCTGTCCATTCTGAATCCCAAGCCAAATCCATTTTAGATTTTGCTTCTTCCAGATCCTGGTTGTGACCCAGTGCGGGGGTTTTCCCCATTCCATATCTCAGATTCTAATCCCATCCAAGTTTTCCTCCATTCTGAATCCTGGCCCAGACCAAATCTAGGTTTCTGTCATTCCAGATCCCGACCCTTTGGACCCAGTATCTTAAGGGCAAAGAAGAGCTGTGCCTAAATTCAGGAGCCAAGCTACTCCCGTGTTTTCCCTTAGAAACGTTTGGTTGGTGTTTCCCTGGGGGCAGCTCATTCTATTCCTGTGTTTCAGCCATGCAGCCGAAAGAACTTCACTTTCTCCGTCTAATAACATGGAGATGTGTTTCATCCTGGAGCAGGAGTGGGCAGCACTGAGCTGCAGGTGGGACAAGTGCCACCACTGGGGTTGTCACTGAGGTAGAGCAGGTGGTGATTATAGCTCTGGCAGGTGACATTTTGGCTCCTGGGTGTTCTTTCTCTTGCTTTCCTCCTCTCCTTTTCAGAGTGTGGAAATGTGGAAGATACACAGCCCATAGGATAAGGAGAAGGTGGGTCTGTGTTTAGCAGCACAGAGAAAGCTCTTCCAGCATCACCATGCAAGGGTTTGTGCTCAGATACAGCTGTGACAAAAGTCCCGCTCTTTTCAGCCTATTGTGTGCCTGTTCCTCCTTCTGAGGGGATGAGAAGAATCATTACTACATCCCTTAGGTTTTTTGTTCCTACCTTGAGCTGAAGCCAACTTCCCCCAGGCTTAATTCAACATTTAGTAGTGTTGGAAACACCAAAGAGAGGAAGAGAGATGGGGGGGGGGGGGGGGGGCGGGAGAAAACGTGGCTGCTTTTTGTGCCTGAAGTGATGCAGATCCTTCTGCGTAAGAAGAGGTGCTACCTGTTTTCTCTAGTTCTGTTTTTATGTTGTACTGCTGATAATAACAAGAAAAGAAGATTATGTGAGCCTGAAAATGATAGGATGTTTTTTGCTGTTGGTTCTTGCTTTTGACACTATTCCTTTACATCTTACGTTTCCCGTTAGAAGTAGGAAACGAGCCCAATTTTGGGTTTGTTTTTTTAATTTTAATGAGAATTGTAAGTGCAAGGTATTTCTGTAATCTTTAGAATACATCCCTCATTTTCTTCAGTTAGTGCCAAAATGTAAGAGCAATATTTTATAAAAGCTGTCCCCGACTTTTCCTGTCTCTTCTGTTCTTTACTAAATGAGGGAAGAAAAAGACAATTTATTTAAACAAAAGATAAGATGGATGTATAATAATAAGGAAATATGAAAAATCCCTAAAGCTGGTAGTGTTCTTTGTTTTCATAGGCAATCATTTGATTTAAAGTTATTTTAGCCAAATATTTTTATTCTTGTTCATTGTTGTTTTTGTAAGCTGTAATTCAAGTGTTATGAAATCTAATTATCCAAGAAAGATTTGTCTAAATTCAAAGCAAAATCCCAAATATAATAATAAAATTGCTATACATCCCCAGCTCAGCTCCTGTGCATATTAGTTCTCTGTTTAAAGGCTCTCCATAGGATTCAATTTTGACCTAGAAGAAGGTGGCAAGATGTATCATCTCATAGTGATAAAACAATATGAGTACAAATGGACTCAATCCAGTTCTGATGCAAGTTGTAAACAATTAAAAGTACATGAGCTACAATGCTCAAGAGCTGATAGCTGAGGACATTACTGCACACTTGGGGTAACGCTGGGAACCAGGAAAACAATTGTCTCACAATAGGACATTAAAGCACCAGAAAATATTTGTCTTGGCAGAGCAGTGCAGCCTTGCAGGGCCATGGTGTGGGGAGAATTTTTCAGCAGGCTGGCACGAGCCTGAGTGATGCATAATGGCAGCAGGGAATGGATTTCTGCATAGCTGAGTAGGTGACGTCATGAGAAAAGGACTATTTATCACCATAATTTAACACAAGATGCAACACAATGGTTTGATGGATGCATTTTATGGTTTTCAGCCAATCATAATAATGGATCTATTGACTAAAGTTTAAGATGCCCTTTATATACCCTCTGTGGATAGAAAAAGAGCAGCGAAAACAGAGAATGAAGAGGCTGAGAATAAGTCAGAAAATATTTGCCAGGAATGTTTTCAGAATTCAGGCCTCCTGTGTAACAGCCTTTTGACCTAAAGCTTCCCCAATTATGTTTTTAAATCCCTAAAAGCTGATGAGGCTCAACAAGAATATTTCAATTGAATATTGGAGTAATAGTAACTCAGGAAGCAAATCTGAAATGTTTTGGTTTTGCCTTGGCAGTTCTGACAGAGATTCTCTTTGCTGAGGTGTTGCATCAGGAACTTTAGCACATGGGTGTTGTCCTCAGTTTGGGCACTGAGGTAGGTGCAGGGAAGGAGAGGAATTTTCCTTTCTGCCTTTGATGTGGAACTGCTGATACACAAGAACAAAAAGCCCAAGGAACAGACCTTCCCTGGCTTCTCCCTTCTCCCAGGATGCCTTGTCCCCTCAAAACTGCTTCCTTGTAACTTTTTCCTCCAGGGTGCTTGGTTGCTTTGCTGTCACCTGTTTGCCAAATTGAAGGGAACAACAGGGGTTGTCCCTTCTCAGATTGATGGTTCCAGCAGTTTCCTGGGAGCTGGGAGATGAAAGATTAAATTCATTTAGGATGAGGAGGACTTAGCAGGTTCCCAAAGGGAGTGGGAAATCTAGCAGAGGATGTCTCCTTTGGGAGGTGCTTTGATTTGAGAGAGAAGGGAACCAAGCAGAGGATCCTCCTTGGACCAGAAGTTCCATTTCTCAATGCTGGAAAACCTCCTGGATTTTACCTCTCACCATGGGCATGTTTGAATCCCTTGTAGGCAAAACACTTTTTTTTTTATCTAATCACATTTTGATCTAATGGCTGAAGTTGAGTGTTTTACCCAGCAAGGACAGAGAGTTGGAGATATCTTTCCAGCAAAGATAGGAACAGCTTTTGGGATTTCATGTAAAGTTTCTGGGTAACTCTGGGAATTGATTTAAGACATTAAGTGCCAGCCCATCTCTGAAGTATTCCTAGGGCATGAAAATCCACCTGATTCTCATCCCTGGATGTTGTACTTCCACAAAGAAACAAGGAAGCAACAGCTCCATAACTGCTTCCAAGCTGGATGGATGGAAGGGGTTTTCTGAATATTGCTGTGATTTTTACTGGGTTCTCTGAATGAACTGTGGGAATTTAATTCAGGTTCTTGGTGCTGACATGTTGAATCTTTCCTTCTCGGTTTTTTTTTTTTTTTTGTGATTGGACTCCATGGAAAGACCTAAAACACCTGAAACTGTGGGTTTTAAATTAATGATTTATGTTTTCTTGCTTTTTCTACATTAGGAGTAAAACTTTTTAACCACTGCATTTTGGAGGCACACACAGAGTCAAAAAGAGAAGTGTGTGCTTGTGAATTAGAAAGTGAAAATTCAGTCAGTGTGAACAGGTTCTTCTCTTCTGGAGTGGGTCCATATCCAGGAGAACTGGGAAAGAACCCAGGAGCTTTGGTCTCTCCGTTTGGAGAATCTGGAAAACAGGCTGAGAAGAAGAAATGCCCACAGGGAGAAATGTAGGATTTTCCAATTGACAGAACAGCACAAACCACTTGTTCAGCTGAACCTCAAAAATCTCTCCACTAAGCTGATGGAACATTGGAAAACTGAACTTCCTATTTAATTTTATATAAACTAGCCTAAAAAAATGACTTCAAGCTGACTAGGATTTAATTTTCAGTGCTAACCTTCAATTAATTTGTAACTTTCTTGGCACCCAGTTTGCTGGAAATGGCTGTAATTATGTTGTTTTCTGAGTGGTGCATTCATTCAGGC
The DNA here is from genome assembly GCF_965231275.1 of Zosterops lateralis. Classification (NCBI taxonomy): domain Eukaryota; kingdom Metazoa; phylum Chordata; class Aves; order Passeriformes; family Zosteropidae; genus Zosterops; species Zosterops lateralis. The sequence goes on from NC_139764.1 coordinate 2,789,359, forward strand.
CATATTCTATAAGACTATTTATACAGCTGGGGAAAAAAAATAATGGTATTTAGGGGGATGGGGGAAATGATAATAGAAAACTTATTGAAAAAAAATCTGAATTATATCAATTTTGAAAAAGTATCTTATTAACTCGCACTTGATATTTTAAATGGAATGTTTAGTTCTTAAGAGAATTTGAGATAATTTTCTTGTCTTTAACAAGAAATGTGTGGTCAGCTTCCCCATGGCTGCCTTTTATGCATGTTTAAGGCTGGCACAATTATATACTGCAAAACCCCACGTTGCTCTGCTGTGTGGGTTTTTATAATGACAGTGTTGTTTCCTAATTGATCTGCATACCAGGGCCCAATTGCTGTTAGAGGGGAATTATTCCGAAATCTGAGAGGATGAGAACATACACAGCAAAGTTGTTGCCTTTTTTTTCAGAAAAAAACCCCAAAAAAGTCCCTTTTAGAAGACATTTTTAATGCACAATAAATTGTGTTGGCCTATGTTGTGAAATGCTGCATGTTTTCAGATAAACAGATTCACTCTGGGTTTCTCCTCCTCAATTTCTGTAAGTTTAGAAACTGCTGAGGTTTTTGAGCATTTCTTTTAGTGTGTTTGGCATTAAAGGTGTTTGCATGAGTCTCCTCTTGTCTTTAAGCCAGAGGAAGCTCTCTGCTGGAATTTATTTCTCTTCAGTCTTTCCTAGCTGAAGGTGCAGGTGATGGCAATTTAGTTGGACTCTCAATCATATATTTGACATAGGTTTAAGGACAGGAATATTTGCATGTAGGCTTAACAAACACGGTTTAGAACCAGGACTAATAGGAAAGCAAAATCATCATTAGGTTTTGAATTTTTAACTAAATTTTTTTTAAAAGTGCTTTTTCTTTTATTAGCTGTGTGTCAATCCTGACATGTCAGGTGATGGACAGGAATGAATCCAGGTGGATATTGGCACTGGTTGTTTCTTATTTCATATTTGCTTTACTGTAGCATCACTCAATCAATCCCAGGTTATTAACGTGTCTGTGAGTCAGCTGATGTCCTAGAGAGTACGTCTGCCTCTTCTTAAGCCTTTAAATATTTTATTTTGGCTTTCTCAAGTAGTACTTAAGTGGTGTAAAGGGAAAAGAAAATCCTCCACAGGAGGAGAAATCAAATTCTCCTTTTTTTTTTTTTTTTTGAGATTCTTACCTGTAGATTTATGGCAGAAGAATTGCATGCCTTAAACATAAAGTCTTTTACTCTCAGTCTGGAGTTTTGCGGGTTTCCATATTTTTGTGGAAGGACAGAACTGGAATATAGTGGGTTTGCCACATACTGATGTTCACACCACTCCTTAAAATTACTCTTTGACTTATTCATGCCATTTATCCTCAGAAAGGAGTTTCATTGTTTCTAAAACTGCAGCAGTTGGAATGAAAAAGCCTGAAAGATTATATGGGTCTGACATACACTTTTATATGTGGGGGACATAATTACCTCTGGAAGAAACAGAAACATTTCAGGATGGCTCCTGCTACACCAGCCCTAAAAATATAGAGGTTTTAAATTTACTGTCTGTTTTCCTGACCAAGGAAAGTTGGTTTTGAGCAGAAACTGCATCCCTTGTATAAATATTTGTGGGTGGCTAACAGGAGAGTGTGGGTGGCTAACAATGCTTTTTGTGCTGTGGATCACATGGATTCCCACTTTTCCTTTCCCCGTGTGCAGACTCTTTGCTGCATTACACGGGTGGCAGGGGGAGGCCATGGGGCATTGAGCACTGATTCTCTCGGTCCCACAATTACAGAGACACCTGTGCTAAATAACATCCTGCTGTTCTTCTTGGAAAATTACAGGGCTGGTCCCACTCTAAGATGGCCAGGTGTCCATACCTGAGCTCCCTCCCAGCTTCTCCTCCTTCCTAAGAGATGCTGCAGCCCTCACTGCTCCACGTCCATGAAATTCCTCCATTGGTGTCACACCAGCTCCTTTAAATACTTCCCTTCTTCATGGCAAGAGTATTTTTGACTGAAAAGTTCTCCCCTTTTTCTGTGCAGGTCTCAGGTTTGACCACTTGCCTTTGCAGTTTGTCTGCTTTAGCACTGCTCAGTTCTCTGCCTGTTGTTTCAGGCTGCTACTCAAATTACACTTATTCCAGTTATTATTTCCATCATTTAGTATGAATTTTACAGTGATGTTGTTTTTATGCTTCCTTACCCTGCCACATCTGTTAACTATACAGAAACTGTTCTTCTTGTGGAAGAAATTATATACCAAAGCTACCCAGTAAAAAGCTCATTTTATGGTACTTATAAAATTAATGCCAAAAATGTATGGTAAAGCTTGATTTTTTGACATTAATGGCTGGTTATTTAACACGTTGTGCTCTTGTAGTGCCTGGAAAACAGCACTTAAGTGTTCAGGTGTGATGTCAAATTCTCGCCCAAGGATTCAAAAGTTTAAGAGGTTGTTAAGTGAAGAGTCAGGGTACAAAGCGCACGGTTAAATAACATCTGAAATGAATGAGTAGTGGAATAAATAGTCAGAATTTTAATTTTTTATTATTTTCTAATGAGCCAATCCACTCTGTAATGTACTATTAGGTGATCCTTGCACATAGCTGGGATATATTGCATTTTGTTATGTTAATGAGCGTTTTCTTTGCATTTTCCTCCTTCCCTGTGGGTGTGCAACAACACAGAGGTCACATGCTGATAATCTTGACCCATACTAGCAAGTGAAATGCCTTTAGATGGAGGGGATAGTCTGAGAGAAATCAAGGACTAGAAATCCAGAGGCCTTATAGACATAAATTAACCAGGTTGTAAAAACAAAAATGTTTCAATAGATGCATTTTAAGAAAAAAGTATTTTGGAAGCTTCCAAGAAAAGGTGAAAATCAAATAAATACAACTTGCTATTTCATAAATTGGTAGCTCCAGGAACACATCATCATCACATGCAGTTTGTGATATGATATTTAATATGGATTCTGTTAGGAAAGCCTCAGCTCCCTGTAATTGTGACTATTGCTGTCCCTCAGGTGCAGGGCTCTGTGGTTGTTCTGAGAGCCTTGCGAGTGTAAAGTTTGGAAAACCACAGCCTCGGGAAGAAATGCAATGATTCATTAAATAAATCCCACTTCAGCAGTTACCATTTTGAGGGTGTTATCAATACTGTTTCTCATATACCTGACCCTTTAACTCCTCAGTCCAAAGGCACTGGCTTGCCTCGGAGAGAGAGAGATGCAGAACTTATAATGAATGTATTAGAAAAATTTCTAGGAGGCCTTGACATAGTGTTCAGAGATATATATGACAGTGTCTCCCTGGAAATAGAGGGAAGGGGTTTTTATGGAGGTCAGAAACCCTATGTCTGGCTTTGCTGGGTGATACAGTATTCATTTTTACTTCTGTCATTGTTCCAAGACTAAATATTTCTTGTCTTAAACCTCACACCGGCTAATTATGGAATTAAAAAAAAAGCGAGGAACTGTTTGAAGCAGTTCATTTGTGTGAAGCTGGGAAAAAACCCAAGTGAACCAGATTAGAGGACAAGTGCAGGTATCAAAGTAGCTTCAAAAAATTCAATTTAATTTGGGAAGCTCATCCCTACGTAGCAGGCGTGCATTATTCGTGTGTACACAAGCAGAGGGTTTGTCCTGTGGGTACAGCAAATCAATCCTCTCAGTTCAGCTAGGATCATGGACTGCTCTACACTTCCCACACCAAGTGCTGCAAAGTGACTGATGTCCCCCCGACCGAGGAGTTCGCGCCGCCACACGTTCACAGCCACGCCGCGTAACACCTGACCCCGGGTGGTTCCCAGTGTGCCTGAGCCAGTGTTCCTGGATAAAACACCATGGAATTATGTGCTCCAAGCCACTGAAGCAGCGCTTTTATAGCCTGACCCCGAGGACAGCTCTGATATGTTTAGGGGAATAAAATGAGGCCGTGTGGATGGATGCTGCTAAGTCTTCTGAGATGCTTCCCAAGGCCAAGCAAGCCTTGGAACACTTGCCCTGTGGGATGGCAGTGTCCTGCTCGGAACTCTGACCCAAACCTGCCTGGGTTTGACTGAAGGGAGCACTCTTAACAAAGAACCCAGGTAGAAAATCCTAGGAGTGATATTCAGTCATGGAATTAATCTATTTAGCACTTGGAAAGTCCTTTCAGGAAAATATCTCTGCTGCGGGTGGCCTTTTCCATGCAGAAAATATTTTAACCCTTCTGGTTGTTTGTGGTGTTATTTTTTGGTGCTCATCCTGGCTTTCTCTCATTCCCAGAGAATCGGTGGAAGTGTCTTTTTCTCTTCTCTTTGCAATGATGTGCATTTTAAACAAAAGAAAACATAAATACAGGCGAGACTGTCATCAGTTTAAAGTATTGCATAAGTGGTTAAATTTAATCACAAAGAGACAACCAGCTAATGGTTTTAGTGGAATTCATAAAATCCCATAAAACACAAAAGTTAAATTTTGTCATATAATGTGAATCAGTTGTAGGAACCAGCACAGCTTCCTTTTTCCCCTGAATAAATTCTAAACAGTCCTTAGAAAATGAATTACCAGTCTGCAAATCAGGATGACATATTTTTCAGCTATAAAACTACTTTCAGACCACTTAGCTTCCAAAAAAAAAAAAAAAAAAAAAGACAGCAACTTTGTTGTAGCTGTGTTGCTGTCAATAGTCTTGGTGCTTAGCTGTGGCTCCATTTTAGCAGCTTGACCTCGTTTAGCTCAGCTCGAGCCCAATCGAAAGCCCTCCTTTCCAATTTCCCCACCCCATCCCAGAAAGCCCCTGCCCTGCACGAGTGTCTCCAGCTGGAGATGTGCCAATAGAAGTAATTACGTGATGAAACTATTTAACTTTGACTAAAATACTTCCCCCAGGTTCTTTCCAACCGTGTGTCTTATATCTTGTTGAGGCAATTTTATATCGTGCCTTTAAAGTACAGTAATGGCCACTTGCATTGACAGAATCCTCGTAAAAGAAGAAGCCTGAGACCTTGCTCATGAAGTGCTATTGATTTTCCGAGTCCCTACTCGAGTTGCCAAAGATACAACACTGTTGTTAGGGAGAGAAGACACTTTGGTCTTCAATATCACAGGAGGGTTCCTGTGTAAGCACAGGCGTCAGTGGGTTTCAGTGATAAATAATGCATTTGGGTGATAACCGCCCATATTATTTTGTCAGTTTTATATGACTCAGCACTTGCTCTTGCCAGGAATTTCTTTAATGTCCCCTGTGGCTACTCAAGTTTGAGCTCACTCTAAGTGCTGTTTACATTTTAAAGGTCCATTTGCATTGTGGCGAAAAGCTGAAGTTTCTATTTATTGTAGGCAGTGGTGGGTTTTGAGCACTGGGAAAACCACAGACACCCCACATCACTCACCATGGTGTTTCCAAAGATAGTGCACTGGGAATGAGAGTTAAATTCCCTATTCTGTGTTTTTCCAGTGCTCCTTGATGGAGGAATCTCTGCCCACACCTCTGGTGTCACTTGTGTCCTTAGCAATACATCAGAACTACCAGTACTGTGCTCACCCCAAGATGCCTTTGCAGAGCTTGGTCCCAACACTGCAAGTCCCAATGGATCCTCTAAAAAGAGAAACTTTTCCTTGTAGGAATTACAATTAAATCTTACCAGATTGTTCTTTTGTGACTATCACATTATTGTAGCCAATAGATAATTATTATTTATCAGTAGGGAGAAAAATGGGCTGGTAGGAAAATTATAGCTATGATAATTAGTTTTTGATGACATTAACCAATTAATATAATTTTATGCTTTCCATTTTGAGGTTTAGGCAAGGTTGCCTTTATTTTTATTTCTATTCCAGTATTTGAGTCAGCTCAGTCCTTTGGAGAGGGTTGATATTTGGTGCTCTGGAGGGTGTCACCACCACCAGGCAGCTGGGGAGACAATGCTGAAAAGAAACTTCACATCATCTTTCCCAAACGTGTCCTTGTTCTGAATGACATGCTCCTATTTCATTTGCTGTCTCCTGGATCCTTCTAAAAAGCAAGGAAGCAGCAGTTTCCATCGTGTTTTGACGCTGCCTCCATGCCACTCATAGGTTTACAAACCTCCACTACATCCCATGGCAATCAGCCTGTTCCCAGGACCACAGCCCATGGAAATCCACTAGATTCATCTTCTTAATTGTGATTTTAATGCTGCTTTCCCTTGTCTCCAAAGATTTCTTGTTTTCCATGTTTAAGGAGCATAAGACAGCAGTGCTATTTATTGGCATGTTCACTTGCCATTTGCCAACCATCTTTAAAGCAAAACTGTAACCAGATTTACTTTTGACAGCAAGGAATATTTTGGCCCATTTTACTGCCTGCAGAGTGCCTGGAAAGTTTTAAATTAATGGCAACAAGTGAAGAGAAAAGGAAATCAAAGAGCCATTTATTCCCTCAGAAAGAGAACTATTTCCCCTCACATTTCTGTATTTTCTACTTCTTTGGCTGAGAAAACATTTTAAAATGTTATAAGCACCAAGATTTTCCTTTTACAGTGTGCATGTGAATAGAATTAACTGGACATTTCTCTTTGATGTATGTTAAAACTGTGAGTTTCAGTAATTAAACTTGCAGTACAATCTTGGGTCACATTATGCTGTATTATCCTTTTAACTTTATTGTGATTGATTTGTGTCAACTTTAACTATACTCACTAGGAAGTCAATAAATAAAGATCAATGGGTTTTTATTTCTTCTGGTTCTTTGTTAGAAAGAATAGATTGCTTAAATAAGAGAAGTAATAGTGATGACATGGTTTCCCTTTTCTACTCTGAAACAGGTAAAATATTTCTCAAATTTTCATTGGAACAACCATACTTGTGTTTTCCTGTTACTTGCTTTTTCTCTGTAGTTGATGTTTTGATGAACTCCCCAAACTTACAGAAACACAAAATACAGATGCTCTTCCTGAGTAAAACTTTGCACTGGTTTGCACTGCAGGATGAATCTCTAGTACCAAGTCCATTTATCTGCTTATCTCTTATCTTATTCTATCTACTTATCTCTTATTTCCCACATGGGATATCTGTTGATTCAGTTGAATAGGAATTGTGCCTCTGGATAACAGGGATACACCCTAACAAGCAGCCATGCTTCTGAACTCGTGTTCTTCTCCTGCTGGCTGGGTTTAGAGCTGGGAGTGCTTTCTCTGGAACAGAACAAAATGATCCTATGAACTGACACCCTGTGAAATGCCAGTATTGGTTTGATTACCTCTTGAGTGACCACAGAAATCTGGAATTGTGCCTTACTAGACTTGTGTTGTAAGAGCTTCTTCAGAAGGAAAAAAATATACAAGGAATGCCAAAAGCAACATCTGGAGCTGCCCAGGAGCTGAGCACCTTGTGGGCAATTTAGGATCCCAGCCCTCATGCTGTGGGCAGGTCTGGCTGGCTCTGTGCTAACACTGCTGACAGCAGTGTGAGATCACTGCATCTCAGCAGAAAAGCACAGCGAGCCTCAGATCCATCCTTCAGTTTTTCCTCTGAGAGAGGAAAAGCTTCTCCTATCAGAGGACACACAGTAACATCCTAATGCAACATTCCCTAGGAAGTAGGTCGGAGTGTCAGACCAGTTATTATCAGCAACCTGTTTCTCATAAAAACATAGGGAAGAAAAAGCCATCTTGTTCCCAAGATTTACAGCAACTCGACTCCATGTGACAAGTGATGGAAAGCTTCCCTGCCATGCATATTACAGTTTTGGTGCTGACCCCTCAGTATATATCTCCCTTTAAGTCCTTCAGCACTGTGCTGAAGGGAAGCAGAGTGGCCAGATGCTGTAAGCTTCTTTTTTATGAAAATCTTTCATCTGAACATTTAGCTCAAAGTGCATGCATAAGATTATTTGAGAGCTTGTCCTTGGACAGGAATCTAAGCACTGGGAAAGGATCAAAAATCAGGTCCCTGCTAAGAACAGCCAGTACATTCCCAAGGCACGGAATTAGGTGTCCTGAGGAATGGGGTCAGTTCATTCAAAATTCTAAGTTCTGACATCTAAACTAAGGAGCTTTTAGAAATAACTTGTATCTATTTGCCAATGGCTTTATGATCCATGTTTATATATCTTATAAATCCTCTCCAGGAATTATATAGAGGTGCCTTGCTTTGCTTCCCTAAGCTGCTTGGGTTTGCTGTTACTTCACTTGCTGGTTTTTGTGTCCAGCATCTGCTGAGTCCCACATTCCCGGAACAGGTTCACCTCCTTAGGTGTGTGTGCTCCAAAGCCCGGAGCTGACACATGTCTGGTGATGGCATTACAAGCCCAGGGACATCTGTGTGGCTCTGAGTGCAGACTGCAGCCTTGAAACAGTTTGTGTGGGGCACAGACAAAGCCTTCCTGACAGGAGCTGCTGTGGCAGAGGAGCTGCTGTCAGCGCAGAACAGCTCCTGCCTGCGGAGTTGGCTTGGACCGATGGCTCCCGCACATCTCGGGCAGCTCCTTCCCCTTCATGGCTCCAGCTCCCAGAGCTGCTTCCTCCTCACCTATCATCCATCACTCACTCCCAGTACACCTTTCCTCGCGGTTTCTGATGCAAAGATAACCCCAGCCTAAATTAGGTCTGTGATTTTCCTCGGCTCTCTCACTATGCATAATCTTTCACTTCTTCTTTTCCCCTGCTCAAAGCCTCCTAGGAGGTTTCTCCTGGGCCTGCTGCATTACAATCTCGATTCTGCACGAGTCGAACTTCTGGACTTGATGTTGGCACCACGGAGACTCTCGATGTTGAGCATCTCTGAGTCTGAAAAGATGTTCTCCTGTGCTTGCCTGGCACACAGGGAGCCCTCTCCAGCATATGCCGGCTCAGCCTCAGGTGCTGGCAGAGTCTGAATCCTCATCTCCACTTTGTGGGCCCACAGTTAATCTAGAAGGTTTGTAAAAATATTCTGAGGTTTATTAAAAAGCCCTTGAGGCTGGGGCGCACCTGAACCAAGGAGCAAATTAAGGAAATTCTTAATCGAGGCATAAAAAAGCAAGAGCCAAGTCTTAGAGCAACAAAATTACTGCTTTTAAAACCTTAATCTATTTTACTTCTATTATTGAAGCAAAACTGTAAAGACACAATATAGATTAATTCCATGATTTTTATAGCTACAATTTTATTATAAGTTTTTATATTTTAATAGATAAGAAAGTTATTTAAATTCTGTGGGCTTGCTCTTGTAGCCTTCATTCATGTAGGTCTCCTTTTGCCAGTGTCTCTGTTCAGTATAAACTACAGAAATAAGCTTTTTAGTTTTGTTGGGACAAATACATATTCCTCATTTTTACTTCTGGTCTGATATAATTTTGGCTGTGGAGCCAAGTGATTTGAGAATGAAGATTACTGCAGTGTTTGGGGTAGTATATTAAACTAATTTCAGTTTGTACAGTCTTCCCTTGGAAAGGTTTGGGCATGGAATAATTCTGGGCAAGTGTCTAGCCTGCAATATGTACATTTTATCCTGTTTTCAATATATGAAGTTCTTGCATTCCTGTTATTCTTTGGTCTAATTGTGGCCACTGAGCTGGTCATCAGTTCCACTTTGTTACCCTGAGAGCTCAATCTGATGAGATTCTTGGGAGTCACACATGTTCTGCCTGGTAGTTTATGAGCAGTTATTTTAATTTTAAATACTTTGTACCTGGTGCTTGGAAAAGGTGGAATAAAGCAAAAAAAGAAAAAAATAATTTGCAGGATTCCTAAAGGGATCAATTTTTTTTTTTTCTTTTTTGAGCTATGTACACTTCCTTTATTTCTCTAGTGGTGCCCATTTCCTACCCAAAATTCACACTACCCATCTCCTGACATGAACTCCTTATCTCATTTGCGCAGCAAGTTAACACTTTTAAGAAAATTGAAATGTACATTCAGATATATTAAACAAGTTGTTTAATTGGCCTTGAGTCTTTATTTTTGTTCTCCCCTTTTGAAACAGAAGGTTGATGCTGCTGTTTGCCATTTCAGGCAAAGGCTTTCGCCAAAATCGTCACTTCTTGTCCTCAAAAAGGACCAAATTTTCTATTTATTTATAATTTGGAACCTGTCATTTGTTTTCATGATCCATCATGTACATCAGCAGCGGGAGGAGTTTTAAAATGGTAAAGGCATCGTTGCCTGCAAATTCTTACTGATTTAAATTTTGTTATAACTTAGTGAATTCTTTTGGTTATAATACAGTAAATAAAAAAGTCTCCAAAGTTTCCTGAGCATTTTTTACTCCCTGTATTTTCAGTATCTTCACTGCTGCATGGGTTCAGGACTCTAAGTCCTGAATTTCATTGTGTTTTGTAAAGTGTGTTGAGAATAATGGAAACCAATTTCTGTTCTACCCTTGCTTGTCATTATATTTTTTGTTACGCTTATAGATTGGCAAGAGAAGGGTTCTCTTTGTGTCCCTTTGCCCCAAGTTTTGCATATTTCTTTCTTAAGATTATTTTAATATTTGTCTTTCTGTATTCTGTTCAGACTAGGTAGTGAAGTTTTTTTTTCCCCAAAGCAGGAGAGAATTACTGGATTTATATATTTCCCAGAGTCAATGAAAAATTTCCTGTAAGAAAAAAATGAGTTGTCTAGGGGAAAAACATCTTGCTAAGCAAAATCCTGCCCCTCTCTTCCCTTCACTAGGTATGCTGTATTAAACAGCACGTGGAATGCTTTTTCAACTAATTTCTGTTATTTTTCATCCTATAGAGAGACTTATATATTCCAGCATTCTCCCCGAGTTTATAGGAATGCTGAGTTGTCATGCAGGAGTTTTACCTCACACTGGGGAGATATTAGTTGATAACATCTACCTTGTTTAGATTTATTGCTTTAGCATATTTCATGCTAAAGATACATTTTTTTTTTTACCATCTACTAAGATTAGCACTGGAGTGGTAATAAATTTCCTTGCCCTGTTACCGTGGTGTAGTTTGGAACCATCTTACACTGCGCTCAGCCTAATTGAAAATGGGATAAGATAAATGATGCACTTTGAGTCCCTCTCTCGGATGTACCATTGTTCATTACTTCAACAAGGGATGAGCACATCTGATTGTAATTTCAATTGTTAATGAAAACAAAAGTTTCCATGGTGAAAATATGGTACCAACAGCTGTAATTTTCTCAGGGTTACTTGTGAAAATCTCAATATTGTTCGAGTCATAAATGCGGGATTGTTTTGCATTTACACACTTGTTTATCCTCCAACCCTACTGGGAAAGGGGTGAAGTCAAAACATATGTTCAGGAATGCAGGCACTGCTTGGAATACCAGAGCTGATCTTAAAATGTCCATGCTTAAAGAAACATCTGCATATTAAAATAAGGACTATTTCAATAGTGACTACTATTCAAAAAATATCCACCCACTCAAACAGTTTGAGCCACCACTTTATTAATTGTGGTTGGATTAGGTGGTGTTTAGAATATAATAGTACAGTTTAGTCTTGTTTCCAGACTCCCAGGGGATATGCCCAGCAGTGATGTTTCTGACATTTACCTTGCAAATTCTTCAAATAGCAGCATCAGTAAAAAAACAGGAAAAGTGGCTTATTTCCCTCTATTTTTTTCCTATTAATATAAAATCTAAATAGTAAGGTACTAAAGAAAACTACATGAGCTGATGGTCCTGACTCCTGATCCCAGGCAAATGGAGTGGGAAGAAGCAAGAGTAGGTCCAAGATATTCTATCTGCCTGCTCTTTCTGCCAATTTAATTTGTGGTCTCATAATTTCATTTTTTAGAAGTTTATAAATATTTCTACTTTCTGTTCCATGGGCAGTTCATATACCATCCTTTACAGTATCTGAAAATGTAGTCTGTAAGTTATATTCTTTGCTTGAGAATTTGCTGTAAGTTTGGGATAAATAAGTATATTAGAACATAAAATATTTACAATAGGAAATACTGGTGATGCAGGGGCAATTAGTGAAAACATGAGAGAAATTATGTGATGCTGAGTCTTTTTATTCAGATACAAGTGTGATTTTTGTGTTGGCAACTTGAGGCCCCATCCTATTTAATTCATTCATTAAACTAATTCCTTTGACTTGCTTGAATAATAAGGCCAGGAAATCTCTATCCATAAGTAATCCACAAATGTGACTTTTTCTGTCAAAGTCTTAGACTAACTTTGGGGCTGCTCAGTAGTGAGAATGCCTTTGGGAATATCCTTGTTGGGCACATGGTTATAGGACAAGGAGCAATGGTTTCAAACTGAGAGTGGGTTTAGATGGATATTGGGAAGAAATTCTTCCCTGTCAGGATGGTGAGATGCTGGCACAGGTTGCCCAGAGAAGCTGTGGCTGCCTCATCCCTTGGAAACGTCCAAGGCCAAGCTGGATGGGGCTTGGAGCAATCTGGGACAATGGAAGGTGTCTTGTGGCAAAGGGATGTGACAAGATGGGCTCTGAGGTCCCTGCCACCCAAAGCATTCTATGATTCTACTGCAAAGGCTTTTTCATCCTTTGGGTGAAATCTCTAACAAATGCGTAGCTCTGGTATTTTTATCTCTTAGTTGATAATAAATTCTTTGATACCCAAGTTCTGATTGTGCTTATCCTTATTCAGGGAAATCCCCCTTGGCTTCAGCCAGCATTTCAGCCATCTCCAGCCTCTCAGCCCTGGCTGGTGTTTCCTCAGCTGAGTTTTAAAGCCCAGAAACGAGGGGTTTGTGGTGGAAACACAAACGAGAGGAATGCGAATGGCTGTGCTCTAACACCACTGTATCCCATGGCCTGTTCCCAGTGTCTGTTACTGAAATTGGTATTGTATCTAAAACAATTGCTGTTATTAACAGGTTAAGCTGCTGGGATGTTAAAATAAAGGCTGCCCAGCTTTAGTGCATTTTGTTGTAATCATCTCCCAGATGCCTTGTCGGAAATCAATTCAAGTTCAAAACTGGCTGGAATTGGGAGGTCAAGGCTTCTGCAGACTAAATATTTTATCTTCTGCTCATGTCTGGAGCTTTTAAAGATGTATGTTGGGGGCTCTTTTCTCATATCCCATCTGGACAAAGATGATTGGCTTTGCCATTTTGCCCAGGTTAGGACAAGGTTAAAATCAATTATAATCAATTATTAAGAGTCTTCTGTGGCTGCAAAGCTTAAAAGGGAATTTTAAAAGTTGCTCAGTTCTGAAAAAGGAATATCTTAGTTGCCAGTGTAGATGTCATTATTCTGGGATGTCAGATGTAAATCTTATCTGCCCCCGTAATACATACACAGAATTCCTTCATCTTCTTCTTGTCCTGCATGCTTTGGAACAAGCAGCAATACCTAAAAAGGAAGCTAGAGGTGTAGTGAGGATCCAGCTGTCACTTCCATATAGCTAAATGAGAGGGAGCTTTTTAAAATTGAGTGAACCAGGTGGTTTTTCTCTCCGGAAATATATTCAGCTTATTCAGGTCTTCAGAACTCAAATTCTAATTTTCTCCTATGTTTTGGGAACTCTGTGCTTTTATCTTAAAATACAATAGTGTTTATGTATAATAATTCACTCTGCCTGGTGCGCTTGAATATACAAGATCATTTCCTCTCCCTGGGAATGAATCAGTCGTTTTGTTTGGAGTAACTTTTGATGTTGGTACCATTTTTCCCATGCAAATCACATCCTGCATTCTCCTCGCAGCTTTTGAGTGAATGAGTGAACAAGTCTCTTTGTCCCTCCGCACCATTGTTTTGGTGCTTTTGAACGTAATATTTATACTTTCAATTTACATTTAAGAAAATTAAGAATTAGAGCTCGAATTTTGGAGGAAGGCAGGGCCTCTTGAAAAATCAAGGAGAGAGGAAGGATGTGCTATGAATGTAAGATCTACATGCAGGAAATGTGGGTTTACCTGTTTAATTATGAATTAATTGATTAGGTATTCTTGAGAAAACTGTCAGTGTGATGCTATTCAACTCACTCTCTTCAGCTGCCTATGCTTAACCTGAGGATAATTTTGCTCCTTTTTGTTTTGGGGAGTGAAATATTTATAGCAGTGTTTGTTTTGTTGTAGAGACAGAAGTACAGAACTATACATATCATCCACCATCCTATACTGTAATGTACAGGACAGCCTGAAACTCAGTCACCTGGGTGGAAGGCACAGAGTTAGAGGTGTTATCTCTCATCCTGGATTTGGCCTTGCTTGTCATGTCCCACTCTATAGGGAAAGGGAACATCCGAGCTGAGTGTGGAAGACTTTGGCTCTGAGCTGGTCACTGGCCCAGCAGAATTGGATGAGATCTTCAAAATTATCTCCTTTGAAACTTTCCAGAGCTTCAGACATCTTCTCTGTTCCTTTGCTTTCCCCATGCTCAAAGACAAATTATGCTTTGGAGGTGGACTTGTTGAAAAATTTCAGCAAAGGTTGTTCCTGCGCAGCCCCTCTCGTGAGGTCTCCGGCGGGCTCTGGTTAATATGGAATTTTCAGATTGCTGCCAGAAGCACAGTTGACCTGATTCTCCTCTCTGTGTGGTTTGAAAAATGTAATATATTTCAGTTGTCATTGGTGCACATGTTCCTGAATCTGGAATATTTTGAGGGGAATCAGAATCTGGCATAAAGATCAGCTCCAACAATGAAACTGGATTAGCCCCTCAGTACCATGAAATGCAATACTTCAGATTTTAAACATGGCCTTGAGATTGTTAATGTGGGCAAAATACCAAATAACAGTAGGATTATAAAAATGCTCAGTTCATAAATATTTTCCTGAACATTAAGAAATATTTCTGTCAAATGCTCATTTTCATGGTGATGCTGTAGTGTCCCTCAGCTTCCCAAGGATTTTGTAGTGAGCGGGAGATTTGAAAAACATGTGTAGGGACACTGTCCTGAAAACCAGATACCTAATGAAAACCAAGGAAAGCAGAATAAATGACCATTGATTTGCTTTCTTTATACCTAATCTCCACATGAAATCACTGAGTACTTCACAGGTTTTAAAAAAGTTGTAACTTTCTGTGTATGTAACATTCAGAATCTCTTGTCACCCAGGAATATCTTGTCATCCCCATCCAAGCATTGATATGTTTATTATCAAAACAGCTTGCTCTTGAGCTATCATAAGAAGTTATTAAGTTTAAATATTTCTATGCACACTTATGGTGAGGGTTTTTTTTTTTTTTTTTTTGGTTGGTTTTTTTTTGTTTGTTTGTTTGGTTTTTTTTTTTTTTTTAATTTTTTTTTATTTTATTTTATTTTATTTTAATAATACTGTTTTATTTATTTCGCTGGGAGATGTCTTGGGAAGAAGGCATTGTCACTGCCTGATGGGAGGTCACTGTTCAGCTCAGAGAGTGACCTGTAGTAAAAAGAGTGGAATTGTGGGCTTTTGCTCCAAGCACTTAACTCCTTGTGATTCCATCACTGATGGAAAAAATGGGTTAACAAAGCATCCAAAACCAGCTGAATTCACCATTCTTCTGGGGCAGCCCATATTTATGTTTTCAAATGGGTACATCAAAGACTTGGAATTCAAGGTTTATCTTAATACTTTGACAGTGAGATTCATAAGACTGCAAAAAGCACAATAATAGGAGTTTACCTACTAATGATATTTGCAAAAGCCATTTATTAATAGCTTATGAAGGGAATCAGGCTCCTTTTTTTATCCCAATAATTTATTTCACATCCAGGATTATATCCCTCCTCAATTTCATTTTCATGTGATAAAACAAGAAGTATAAAATACAAATTGCAGTGAGTCTGTGCCTGGCTGCACAACAACTATGTGCTAAAATGCATCAAAAAGTCTTTCCTTCTCAGAGAACACCCCTAAGCAGACACTTCACCTTCTGGACTGGTGGTACTTAGGAAAGAAGAGGCACAAAATTAATGTTCTTGGCCAGTCTTTGAAAGTCCAATATTTTTATTGGAGGCAGGAACCCTGTTTCCCTTTCCTTGGGAGGTTCAGGGGAACCTCTCCTTTGGCTAATGAGACACATGGCACTGAAAGCCTGAATGGTTTGGGGAGAGATGAAAAGTTCCTATTTATCCTGCACGGGAAAAACACGGATCTGGAGACCCACATGTGTTTCTCATTTCCAGGCACTTTTAGATGGATGGAGACATCAAGCCATAGTTTCCCCAACAACAACAAAGGTCTTACACTGTCCAAACACACAGCATTCCTGAACCCACTGGTTATGCCACCAAAAGAAGGTTGAAAGATTCAGCGTAGTCTGTTTAAACAAAATAGCTGTGTTATTCATTTCAGCCCTGCACACAGGCACCAGTGTTTACATGGCTGGGGTTGAGCTGTAAGTGAGCAGAAAATGTTGGTAGAGACCTCAGGCCCTGTGCATCCTCAGAAAAGGAAGGATGTTTGCCATGGTGGGGACAGACAAAGTGAACCCAGTTCCTTATCAGAGCATTTTAGTTGCCATGGTTGAGAAACCAATATTTTCTCTTGAGGTTCTGCCTTCTCTTTTTTCCTCTAGCTCTTCACTGATCAGGGCTGATTTTGGTTATTCCACACTCATTACCAAGCCCAGGCAAGCCTCATGCCTTCCTTCTAGTTCTAGTTTCCAAACTAGAACATCAGGAGAAGTTCATGAACTGTCCAAGTAGGGAGCCCGTTTCAGGAAGCCTGGAACCAAAGCCCTGTTTTTGCTGTGTGTTGCCACAAACCCCAATAGTTTTTAGCAGAGAACAATTGGATGAAATGCCAGTATTCGTGATTCATGTGGATTTTGCAAACTGCTCCTAAGGAGCTGCTGCAAAGCCTCTGTAATCACAGATAACATTCCTTGGCCTTTTGTTCTGGCACTCGGAGATTTACTCCTGATTCAGCCCTGCCTGAGCGTCCATGGTCAGAGGAGCTTGTGCAGGTGGGAGTTTCCCTTCATATTCTGAGGGGAAGGGTTTGAACAGGGCAGTGGACAGTGGAAAGTGTCAGAGAGAAGCTGCTTGGCTCCATGATAACCTTTGTAGCTTTCTTCTTGGGCAAATTGAGTGCCTTTTTTTTAGTTTTCAATCAAAAAAATTCTTAGAAGCTTAAACGTAAAATCTGTTTTCTTTCCACTCCCTCTCATGTGGGCTTACTGGTTTATTATTACTGGGCTTCTCATCCGTACTGGCCTGTTGGCATTGACTATTTAGCAGAGACAAAAAGGAACTAAGTCTTGTTTCTCTGAGAGAAGAACTCTGACTTTATAGAGATCTGCATAGATTTTGTAAATACATATTAGATTAAGAGGATATATCATCATCCCAGTTGCTTAGATTTTGAGCCTGTGAACCTTAGCACAAAAATACTCCATGAACAATTCTATTTTCTGTAAAAGTGCTATTAATGAATATTGAGACCCACATCACTCTCCCAACTTTTCTTGTTTGCAGTTCTCCTGTTGCTTCCCTCCCCAAAAATACTTTTGTGACACCTAAGTGGTTAAATTAAGAGCAAGATCAAAGAAATTGTTTTGAAGGTATTTTGGTATCTGCAAATGCAGACAGTTGCATGTTAGGTATTAAAAACAAAAATGTGCACCTAATTACTGTTGATTTCAGTGTTTTGAAACCACAGGAGGCTCCTTTCTCCTAAGCCCCAGTGCAGAGCGTTTCTGATTGTTTGGGTGTCTCCCAAGACAAAGCCAATCAGACAGGAAAAACAGCAGAAGGCCTGAGAGGAGCCCAGGCTACCTGAATCTGGCTAATTCACATCTGGCATGTAAATCTGCTCCCAAGTGACTTCTCTAAGTTCAGTCACACTTTGATCTTTAACTCTCATCTTCTTTGTGCTCTAGCTATTTCAATTCCATTAATTAGACCAATAGTAATTCCTCCTCCTGAAGTAAAATAATAAGCAAAAATAAACCATCACACCTTCTGCTGGATTCACACCTGGCTGTTTAAAATGCTCACAAAATCACACAGGGTAGAAAGTAATTGCATTACATTAAACTGATATCCACAGCCTTTCAACAAATTTCTTTGTTTCCATGTAATACCGTTTTTATAAATGTATTGAAACTCCTTTCCCTCTACTCAAAGCTTTCTCCCAACTCTATTAATTCTGTGTGAACACATCCCTTCATCATATTTGTTATATTTTCTATCAACAACATTTTATGAAAGTTTTTCTTTATCTGGTGCCTTGAGACAAACCAAGCTTCAGGTTTCTGGAATGAGCTCACAGTGGAAGTTTTGCTGTGTTTAGTGTTTCTGTATTTCATACATTTGAAGGCATGAAAGGTCTGAGCAAAGAAAGTGGTTTCACTTGAATTTACAGTCTTGTTCTTATAGAAACAATGGGCTGTGTTTCCAGCTGTATCAGTGTGGAAGCCTAAAACAGCGTCATCTTTAATTGCAAGTTCATAAACTGCATTGACATTCTGTTTCTCTGTATCCAAAGCTTCGCATGAATGTGGGAGGACAAATTGTCTGGCATGAGAAGGGATTTGGAATAATGATGTGCTGTGCAGAGAGGGAGCAACAGTGAAAGAGCCACACAACCCATGTGGGCAGCAGAAGTGAGAGTTGGGGCATCTCAGGTGTGAGGCAGGGTCCCACAGCGGGACTGGCAGCTCTCTGTGGGGTCAGTGGGGCTGCCAGGAGAGACTTGGGGAAAACAGAACCAGTATTTCTCTAAAATCACCCATGAGTGCGTGGGGTGGATTTCATCACAGTGTCAATAAGGACAGAAGTGCTGAATTCTTGTCCAAGCTCACTTGTTCCTGGCCAGACACGTTATCTTTTATGAACATGTGGGGTCCAGACAATGGATCTGCCAATGGCTGCAGCAGCTGCTGGGCCCAATCTCTTTTTCATATCCTACAGATTAATAAAGCTGGTGCTAAATGACCTTGGCTTGAGAGTGATGTGAGTCACAAGCGTCTGGTAGCACATCTGAGACAACTGGGCTAGGCCAGAGCTCTGAACATCCGTCCAGCCATGTCCTCTGGCATCATGTTCCTCACCAGACTGGGCAGTCTGAGCTGCTGCAGCTTCCCCCCACCATCTACTGGGCCTCCTGTATGAGTAAAAGATCCCTCACTCTTTCCTAAATATTCCCCAACAATGCCTTCAGCCAGTGCCTCCTGAGAACTCAGAAGTCAGGCTCTGTAACTCAGTCTCTGTCCATCAAAGAAATTACTTTCTTCATAATTTCTCTTCTCCACATGCTGGTACTTGAGTCCTCCTATAGCTGGGCTTGGTCTGAGCCAACAGCAGCAGGACAATGACAATAAGGTTGGGTTGTTCTGTGACATTTTATGTTTTCTAAGCACAACATCTCCTCTACAACTGCAGATTTATTAGAAAAAAACCCCAGAATAATGTATCTGCAATTAATATTTCCTTGCTATTCTTCTTTAAATAAAGCCATTGGAAGTGTGGGTGAATCTAAGGATATTGTGCCTGTTCTTTTCAAAAAATCTAGTGCTGACATGGCTACTAAATGAGGACTTCTTTTTTATATTTACATCTTATTATTAATAGACATGTTACAGACATAAGTAAGACAAAAGTGTTTCCCTGATAAATCCCCATAAATGTATCTTTTTATTGCTTTTATGTTTGGGTTTGTTTTTTTTTTTTTACTGGCACATTCCTAGTGGCATTTTTTTCCATCACAGGAGGAGCAACAAATATCCAAGTTGGTTTTTTAAAATAATCTTCAAGAAAAGGACTGTGTGGTTGGTATCAGTAGGGTATTTTACTTTGAATTTTTAGTGGTGGTGGCAGTAATAGCAGGCAGGTGCTTCAGTATAAGTATCTTTGTACTGACCCTTGGAAACGTCCTTAAAATCTGTGACATTTTTAGCTGTGCTGACTTTCCTTGCCACCTCTTAGTGGTTGGTTTGGTACACCTTCACCCAGGACAAACATTCAATGTCACCCTTCTCTGCCTGTCAGCGCTGTCCCAGCCTGCCCTGATCACATTTACATTGTTTAATTGTTGTGCTGAGTAATGAACCCTCCCCAAACTTTGTGTAACAGCATTTGCTCTGCAAATGACAATGGCTTGCTTTGACTTCAGACCCAGTTCTCTCAGAGATGCATCAAGATCTTCCTCTCTCTACTCTCAGAAGAGTAAACTGATCTGAAAACCTGCAGATCAGTGATCTGAAGGTCACTGATCTGAAACCAGCAACCTGTGAAACACAGCCCAGATTTTGGCTTTGAATCAATGTTTGTATTGGAAGGAAGTTTAAAATGGGAACAAATTGCCTCAGGGAAGTTAGTGCAGCCAAGGCCCAGGTTGTTGGAGTTAGTTTCTTTTTTGTGGTCAGAATCCCTGTCCCCTGCTGAACATGAGGAGGGTCATGCTAAAAATGTGACAAGATTTGGTTTTTTCGTCTCTTTTATATCAGGAGTTAACAGCAAAGGACCATCCTTCCAAGAATTATGGTTCTTCATCCCGGTCTTCAAGCTGTATTTTAGTGAGAAGGTACCCATGGAAAACAAGGACATTTTTCATATTCTAACACTTACTCTGCATGCAACAAAAGGGAATTGCATCCCATTCACCAAGCTCTGCTCCTAGATGCATATTCTGATGAAAATCCTTTCTCATCACGCTTCTCCCACATTTTCAAAGCGCTTCAGAAGTGTTGTGGGATCTGCTGGAATGAGGTGTTGTTATTAAAGGTGTGCAGGTGAAAACCATCCATCTTGATTTTTTCCCCTTATCCACTGGGGTGGACAAATCAAATCTTTTGTCTCTTTGGGGGGTGGAGAGAAGTAATTTTTACTAAATTTCATGACAGTGGGCTGAGGAAATTATCTTCCTATTTCTGCTGTGTCTGGCATTCTGCTTTAGTTGGTCTCAGGTAAAGATTTCAGCGCTGCACTCCTACATTGCCTTTCTTCCCCAGAAAAATAAATTCCTTGCAGAAACTTCTATGCTGCTTGAATTTTTTCATGTTTATATGTTCTGTGTGAAGCTCTAGCAATGCCCTAGCCACATAAATTTGAAGAAAACATTAAAAAAAAACCCAAATCCCCAAACCCAGCCTCAGTACCTGTGCAAGGGATCTGGTGCTATGGAGCTGCTGCACCCCCTTTTTCTGAGTCTGCTGAGCACAGGAATTTAGGGCATTACAAATCTTGGGGTGAAATCCATCCTTTTTTGCCAGCTGATGTGGTTTTTTCAGCATCAAATGATTTGAACCATTGCAAACTTTTCCACACAGATGCCATTTTTGACCATTTTGTGTGGTGCATGACAAAGAGTTTGTGCTGGTAAAGCAACCCCCAAATTCTGGCTGATAATTCCAGGAGGTCTGACAAAGCAGCAGTGCCCTGATGGTTCTAATCCTGCTGGGCAGTGGTGCTGTCCCTCTGCATTCCAGCATGGACATGAAACCTGGAGCAATTAGCATTTCCTCCTACTGTGGCTTTTAAAGTATTTTTACTTTGCTACTATTTAGTTTATTTAAAAGGGTTTTCAAGCTCCCAGTAACAGAATTACTATTGACAATTTCATTACAACCATAATTCCAGCACTTTTCAGAAGATCCAGTGTGGTGCATGGTCACAGCCTGTCCATCTCCAGTGTATCTCCTCGGATTCACTCCCCTCAAATTCTGAAGGGCTGAACCCCACCAGTTTTTGTGAACTGGATTTTAGCCCTGAGTTCCACCAGCTTCAAAAGTTCTTGGAGAATTACAGAGCTGTCAGCTGCTGTCTGACTGTTCTCTTGGCTGGAAAGATGCTTCATGTGCAGGTGTGCTAAATTTATAATTGCAATTTATAGTGCAGGGCCCAGCCTGGCAGGTAAAACACCAATGAGCAGCACAGCTTGGGTGGGAGCTGTAAACACACCAAGAACAGTTTGTGAGGGATCAGCAGCTGTTTGGGGTCCTGCTCCTCGGGACAGAAACTATCTGGGCTCTCCTGTCTCAGCTCCCTCTGCCCAGACAGGCATTGCAGTGTTGGGATGAAGTGCTGCCCTCCGACACCCCAGGTGTTCATGTTCTCCTCTGCTTATCGTGACTCAGGGTATCCTCAATAATACACTCAAATACAATTCAGGTAAAGTATTCAGTTTCTAAGTTATTAGTGGTATTATTGTTGGATTTACAGGCTGTTTGCCAGGAGGCCTTTACTCTAGGACAAGAATAACAGTGGAAAACCAGAAAAGGAAAAAACCTCTCCCCCTCTGATCTCAAAGTCATCCCTGTGTGGCAACTTCTTGTTTGGAGAGACTTTCGAACTTGGATTAAGACACAGCAATAGGAGAGTTATGCTTTTCCTTAAAGGCAGTTTGTATGTGAGCTTCTGAAGGCTTGGATCTTTGCAAAAAAGTTTTCTGAGTCATTTAGCAGCACTATTTTGGGTTGGTTTAGGTGGAAAACATTTCAAGAGTATTATGCAAAGCAGGAACAATCCAGCAGAGCGTATGAGAAACAGAAGTGAAATCCTGACCCCAGTGATGGGGAGAGCACAGTCTGGAATCAAATCAGGTCCCTTCAGACCCAAAAGTGTATTTGTTTGATGTTTGGCGATAACATCAATAAGCTTGTTTGGACTTGCTAGCAGGATAAAATTGGCATAGAAAGGAAGATCTTTCAGAAAGAAGTTGACAGCTCATGCAATATTTCTATTTAAAACAGGGTAAAGGAGATCAGAATTAATTTGGTGTTCTGTCAACTTCCACAAACACTCCCTAGCTGAAGTATGGTGTGTTTTCATTTAGGGTGGGTTTGCATTGCAGTTAAACAGGATGTTGGGATCCACCAGAGAGAGTTTGGGAGAGAAGCACTTAATTCCAGTTGTGTTTTCCAGTGTTTTAAACTGAATGGTTTCTAGCTCCAGCTCTCACATTAAGACTGATTTTGCTCCAGACTGATACTCCAGAAAGAGTTCCACAGAAACACTTTGGAAAAATTGTTGTATTTGGCCAAGAAGGGGAAAAAACCCCACAAACCCAACAAACTAACACCCCACCTGAAAATCAGTCGTTATAATTTGGGTGTAATTTGATTCAGGTGCTTTCAACAGGTGCCCCTTGTTAGAGAGAAACCAATCCTGGGCTCTGGAAGCAAAGAAAAGCCCTAGGCAGGGTGGGGTAGGGTAGTGCAATCCTGATTTTCAGCCTATCCTGAGTGGGCTTCCTTATCTAATCAGGCAGCTAAATTTAGTTGATGAGTTTGAAATTAATTAGGTTTTATTTAAAAATCACTCTGAAGAGTTTTGTTCCTCAGTTTTCAGCAAGTGAATTTATGGAAAGCTAGATTTGATTTTTAGACTTTTGCCAGCTGGAGTGAGCTGGTCTTGACCTGAAAGTCCTTTGTCTGCCACCAGTGAATCCATGGAGAACAGAGAGGCTCTTCTCCAAAGGTAGGTTTGTGTCTTCCATGGAATTTTTTCAGGACTGTTTGTTGGTTACACTGTGTGGTGCATATTATTGGAAGATTTATTCTGGGCTTGTGTCTGGTTTTGCTTTGGAAATTAAGTGCACTTCAGTAAAAGGCATGGAGTTAAATATGTCTGGTTTTAATGAAGGAAACAAACGTATTGATAAGACATTAGAAAACTACTTAATGGTGAGGAGAAAAGGAGAATCTCTATTTCCAAAGCCAGCTAAGAGTATTTTTTTGGTTTTCAAAAGTCATGTGTTTGAGAAGTCCTGTGTTAGTGTTTTAACACTGGGATTGCGAAGTGCCACAAAAGAAAATCCTTACCTAAGCTCATCTCTTGGTTTTTTGTTTTTTTTTTTAATGTAAATTGCTAAATGGTGCTTTGAGGTGCTGCAGTGCCCTTTGTTGTAGAGGTCCTGGAGGGCTGAGCAGAGAAGTCTGGTGTTTCTGCTTCAGGGCTGTGGCTGATAGAATCCAGGGGAAAGAGAAAATAGTCATAACATGAGTGTGGATGGGGAAAAGTGGGGGCTGACATAGAGTCCTAATGTGGTCCCAGTTTTGTAGCTGCAAACTTGGGGGCAAATTGATGCTTTCTTTTGACTCTACAGACTGAGGTGAAGTTCATGGATGTTTTAAGCTGGAATATGGTGGAAGTAGAAAATCTTCTGGTCAAAATAATTGTGGGTATTTAGTTTAGAAGGAATTAGTTTGTGAGAGGCACTCAAATAGTCTTAAAGAATAAAAGGTTACTAGGCAATCATTCTTCTCCGTATTTGCCAAGTGTTGAACAAGAAATAATAGACTTGATTATTAGTAAGGTTGATTTTTTTTTTTGTAATTATTTTTAGTGCAGATGTAAACTCCCTAACCATGGGGATGAGCTGCTGAGAGCAATTGTATAACCTTGCAATTAGAGGTGTTAAATAACAAGGTGGAAAAACACCTGTTTAAAAATCATGCAGATACACCTGAACTTGATTCAGGGCCTGAGGACGGACTCTCCAATCTCTCAGGATCCTTTCCAGCTTGGTGTTCCTGTGGTTTTGCAAACAGCCTTTGATTTTGTGGTAAAGAAGTTAAAATGATGACTGTTTTCAGAATTTGTTTTATTTGTTCACATAGTCCTTAATCCCTGGATTTAATTAAAGAAAATCCAAACCTAGCAGGAACTTCTAAGGAAGGATGGTACTTTTGTTTGGGTTAACCTTTGCCAGGCTTTCTGGTCTGACTGAATTAAGGCAGAGAGAGGAACTGCTGTTCTCAGAATCACTGAATGGTAACACCTGTGGGTGGCTGCAGGTAGAATTAAGGACTCACAATCCCAGGCACCATTTTTTTTTTTTTTTTTAATCCAGTTCTTGAATACAAAAATAGGAGAGGCTGAGGCGCGTAATCCTAGGAATTGCTTGCAGAGCCCTGCTTTTCCCTCCTGTTTGAGGTAGTGTTTGCTGTTCTTCACATAATGAAAATCTGGATCCCTCTGTTCCCACTTGAATGTCCCACTCACAGGTCTTGGAAGCCTGACAGGAAGTTGAGTTTGACTTGTCTCCTACTGTCCCTTATTGAGCCACCACCAAGCAAAAATATGGTTGAAAATGAGGAAAACCAGGGCTGTGAGTTGCAGTTTATTTGTGTTTTTTCAGGTGTTATCTTTTCCCAAAAAAAAACTTTCTGCCCATACCTGGAAGCTTTGCTCACTGCTTAAAACAGTGACACAGAATATTTTGAAAACAATGGGGTGGTGAATGCATCGGAGTTGTGTCCCAGTCTGATTCAGAAATCACTTTTTGGAGATTATTTCTGCTTCTTGGTTTGGTTTATTATTTTCCTACCTGTAAAAATAGTTCAGGCTTCAGGCCAAATGAATTGAGGAGCTGTGTATCATGTTTTGATCACTGTTATTTGTAAATCAACTCAATTTTAAGATTCAGAAGGTAATTTATGTTAAATGTTGGGCATGAAAAGGTTGGTTCTGCAAGCTCATGTGTGTGTCTAAATATTAGAAGCATTTATTATTAGAAAAGGAGGGTTAAGGGTTAAGACTGCACAAACTTTTGCTTTACTGCTTTATTTTTATCCTGATGATGTATCAATGATGATTGATTAATTGTGCTTGATGTAGAAAAAAATAGCCTTAAAAGCTTCATATGTCTTCCAGCTTTATTAGCTTTTTTATTCTGTGACTGGAATCTTCCTCTAAATGCAATTTGTCACCTTTTTAATTATGGTGAGGGAGCAAACACCCCACAAATCTTTTAATTTATAAATATGAAACCAAACATTTTGATTGGAACAGATGAACTTTGTTTATATTTTCTCATTGGAAAATTTGTCTGAGGTTTTCTGTTCCTGCAAAAATAAATTGTAAGGTACAAATTCTGTAATAAAGCTGGGAAAAGTTTCATCCCAAGTCCTCTGACCATTACTAATGAAAAAAGCCACAGTCTATGTTTGCTCTTGTTTGTAGAGAAATTCTGCTGTATTTTGACCTCATTCCCATCTTTCAGCCAAAGCTCTTGGCAAAAGGTGCCTTCTACTTTTGGAACTGCATTGTGAAGTGGGATCAACATCTCCATAGGCAGTTCTCCATCAGTACCACATGAATATCATTTTTAATAGTCCATTTTATCACTGGTTTTATTTGCTGCCCCACTGTGCCATAATTAGGGATGATCTGTGCTGCAGTAATTTAGACTCCCAATTTCACCTCATCCTTGGCCCAGTATTCTTCTTCCTTGCTTGTCCTGTGTGTGCTGAAAAGCTCTGGTGAGGAAAGTCAGGAAAGAAAAGAGGCTATCCAAGGAGATCACAGTCAGACATGGATTTAATGTGTGCTGCTTACACAGGTGCCTCATCTAAGTAGGTTTTTCCTCCCTTACACTCCCAAAGCTGACTCTTCCCAAGCTTTCCCTGTCCCACAGCAGCTCAGGGCCTGGCTGCAGGTGTTGCCTGGTCCCTGCTGGGGTCAGGGGGGATGGATGAGCCCTGCAGCATCTCCCTCCTCGCCCCATTTCCATGTCCTCAAATCTGTTCCTATACCTGTATCAGCTGATCTTTGATCCAGCAAACAATTTCCTGTTCCAGGAAATTGTTTGCTGCCTGTGTTGGGCTGTGATACAAGCACTCTTACATCTGTACATGTTAATCTGCCTGTGCTGAGCCATGCCCCTGGGTGGCCTTGTCATCCACAATCAGTGTCAGCCTTCCCTGTGCTTAGTGTTTGGGCTTAAATAATCATATTTTACTTCTTGGAGACATTGCTTTGCAGCAGACCATGGAATGTCAAGTGGACATTATAAATTTGTTTGGCCCCGCTCCTTGGGGCGCCTTAAAAGTTTGGCTGTTTATTGAAAAATACACTTCCTTTAGATGAGGAGATAAATTTGATTTTAGGTTTGTTTTTTTTTTTTTACTATTATAAAATGTGACAAGAGGCTTCTTGCATATTGCAGCGACTGAAAAAAAAAAAGCACTTTGTTAGCTCATGTTTACAGTATATCACTTTAGGTTGGATAATTACTCCCAATTCTTTGCTTTGGAGGTGACTGAAAATCTCAGTCCCGCATTTCAGGGAGGAGGGCTATAAAAGGGAGCAGTTGCTCTCATAATGTTTGGTTATATCCATGCTTTTTCTGTGTTGGAAGATGAAAAAGATAAAAGGCAAGGCACTATTTATGAAATGTAGACTTTCTATATACTGAGAGTTATGAATTGGACTTAAGCAACAGGTGAGGGTTCAGTAATTCTCATTTTATTGACATGGTTTACACATACTAATGTGTTCTTGAGCAGAAATGTTCTAGATGTGCAATTTATGTTGCGGCTTCTAGAGCCTGAAATTGCTCACAGCAGTTCATTTCCCTAGATTTGAGTAGGAGAGTCTTATTTGATTTGTAGAGCAAAAGAATTTAAAGGAAAAAATGAGCTTTTATTTGATAATCTGTTTTTTCCTTAGTTAAGTTTGTCATAGGCTCATTACTGAACTATAGGTAGTTGTTTGTCATAGAAACCATCATGGTTACTAAATATATGGAATTTAAAAAAAATCAAGGTTGTGCTGAAATGAATGTAGTTAAAATTCAGAAAGAGAGATTCCTTAATTAACTTAATAAAATTACTAATGGAAGCATTTTAACTGCTAAATTTAATTTACTTGTCAAGATATCAGGCTACAAAAAGGAGGTAAGAGTGGAAACTCTGCTTTCCATTATGATGTGCTCTATTATAGAATAAATTTGCTTAAAATGAAATATATCACAAAAAGCCATCAATGACATCTTAATTTGGAGCAGCCAGTTGAAAAGTAATTAGACTGTGAAGCAATCAGTTCTAGTAAATCACTGTTTCCCCTTACATAAACATACGTTTTTGCTATTTATAAATAGGAGAGGCTTCCAGAGTCTCAAGTAGCAAGGAGTTTGATTGTGTTTCTACTGTATGTGTGTTCTATTTTACATCACAAAGCTGTCAAAACAAAAGGAATTGGGGCTTGATTGGGAATTGATCCAGGGAAATGCTGGAGCAGAGGTTTTTCATTTTAACTGTTCCCTTTATGAACATGGCTCTGTGGGGCTTCCTGTTCCCACTGACAGAGGTTCATTTGTCATGGCACATTTTCTTTCAAAATTAGCCTAAATCCACTTCTAGGAAAGCCAAAAATTAAAAACACTGAGGGAAATTTCACGTTAACAATTCAATTTGTCTATTCTTGCATTTATTCTTCCAAAACCTTTGGTTTGCATGGCCAGGAGTGAATCTCATGTTCCAGGGACAGGATGTTTTCCTATGGCAAGGCAGCTCAGCACACCTGTTGTGCCTGGAGTTTAAAGTTAGTGTTGTAGGATTTGATCAGTGCCAGGAATTTCATTCCCCAATGGAACTGTGTGAAGGAAAACTATTAATTTTACTTTTCTGAAGGGAGATGCTTGTGGCCAGGGAGGAAGGAGGAATTCTGCTTCAGAATCATAGAAATTTGGGAGATAAAGTGGGAAACTTTTATGCTTTATTTTTTACCAAGAAGTTTATTAACCTTTTAAATCATACGAGAACAACAGAGCATTAAGTGAAATTTGAAATTGAACAGAAGAAATTACTTCTTACATGGGTGTGGGACTCCTGGTACTTAGGACTCTCCTTGGCTTGAACTCTTTTGGTGTCTTCCTCGTTGTAAAATCTTTGAGTGCCACAGATGTGCTGGAGCTCTGGTCTGGGTGCCACCACTGAGGTGGGAAAACAGATTAGTGCTTGGGACAGGGGTCTGTAAATGTTAGAGGCACTTGTGGGTGCTCTGGGAAGTGAGTTGGACCAGCATTAAACGAGGTGTTAGTGAAGGTGCTAAGAGGGAATACCCGAGGAAGTAAAGCAGGAAAGTGACACGTGTAGTGAAAACTGAATTCATCAAAGCCCTTTCAGATGGGCGTTTCTCTCTCTCTGCCAGGCAGCCCATGAGTTGGAAATTTTTTTGGTTTTCATAATTAGAGAGCAATTTACCTGAGAAATCATAACTGCCACACTTTTCAGAGGCAGATTTTTGGCTTTCCCAATCAGACAAAATACCACTCTGTCTTTGAAGTTGGATTTGACTGGACGTGGTCCTCTCTGCTGTCCCTGTCCCTCACCAAGGCAGTACTGGGAAGAAATGCCAGTGGCATTTCTTAGAGCAATGCTCAGAAGGCAGCCTGGGATTAGAGCAACTTCATGTGCTGTGCCTGCACACAGCTTGGGTGCGACAAAGTGTGCAAGCTCTTTAAGCCCAAACTTATTATTCAGAGTGTACAATTGTAAAGAAATTGTTATAGTTTAACACAGGGCTCTTGGGAGTGTGCTTTCAGTAAATATTCTGTTTATAAAGCAGGATTTTTGCAAGCAGCAAGTTTATTATTAATTCTAATTTCATCTCCTTGGTTTTAAATGCATATATTTTTACTGGTGATTTCAGAAGTTAAGCTGGAGGCATTAATGAAAATACAGCATGTTCTGTTAATTGTTGTGAGCATTCTTCTGAAAAAATTTTTCATGGAAGGCATTTTGTCTTTTATGTCACTGGGAAATAATTCTTTGATGTACATCTCTTTCTATTTCATAATGGTAGTCTGAAACCAGTGGTAGAGATTTTTTTGCCTTTAACCTATTTTGATCACAAACCCATTAGTTTGGGAGCGCAAAAATCGAGTTGTTCTTTTAGATGAGGAAAGCTCTGTTGGTTTCCTTAAGTCAGAAGATTTAGCTGAGCTAAATCCGCAGCAAGTTTCACCTTTTGGAGGGCAATAGTGGTGAGTTGCTCCAACTCCTGGAGCAGGAGAGGTTTTACTGAGCAGAGGGGATGTGCAGGCAGGGGTGCCATCCCTAATTACTGCCTGCTAAAGGGCTGTGCTCTCCCGATTCTCTATCGTGTGCCAAAGCTCCAGCTTTAAAGATGAGTTGGTGACTGTTCACTACAGAACCTGCTGTTTCTGGGTTGTGCTCTTTGGGAATGCTCACCTCCTTTTTTCGTTAAACTTGCAGGTTATGGTCATTTTTGTCTTCATGGTGCTGTTATGGGAGCAAGAGGCAGTGGAAAGTGCTGTTGTTGCCACAACTCTCTTGCTTCTCTTCTCCTGCTGCCTTTCATTCTTCACAGAGTAATAGGAGAAGAATAAACAGCAGAAAACCCAATTATATTTTGGATGTGAGCACAGTGTGCATCATGACCATGACTTGCGTATCAGAGAGCTTCAGTTTCCTATTGACTTGGTGGCGTGATATTTAACGTTCTCTTTTATTAGTTGTTTACAGCAATTTTGTATTTCTGCTTAGCCTAATGATTACAGCAGAGTCCACCCTGGAGAGTTCAGCCTCCAGCCTTTGAAGGCCTCATTTGAACATCTTTGCAACTGTAAGGAATGGCTTGAGGCTTTGCTATTTAACACAAAAGAGAAGAGGGAAAAATCCAATGAAAAAAAACCCTCTTCTTATTTTTGTTTGTCCTTATTCTGGATTGTTAACGGCTCTCAAAATATAGGTCCAAGATATGTGGATATGTAGTAAATAAAGGCTGGGGCTGGTGCAGCTGTTACTGGAGGGTATGAGGCACTTTGTTTGAAGGCACTGAGTGTTAAACACAACCTCATCCCTTCCTACCATTCCCATTCCTGCTCGTTCTTTGGTCTGTTGGCTCATACCACCCACCTCAGGTAGGTTCCCTCAGTCTTTTGCATTCCATGATGTGCTTTGTCTTCCTAAATTCTTCATTTTTATTGAGTAGTCAAATACTTGGAAGGAAAAATCCATGTATGGGCAGGGAACCTTGAATTCAGCTCATGGGGTAGAGTCCAGCCCAGTTTCTGTGTGCCCCACTGATGTCACCCCCTGTGTGCTGGGTGTTGAATGATCTGTCCCCACCTGTAGTGCAAGGTCACTTCATATTTGCAGGGGTTATTTTCACAAGCTGTGATTTGTCTCCTGATACCTGCTTATTTATTTATTTGCACTTCTGTCTGTGCTTGGCATCACTGGGGGTTTAACAGGGATGGATCCCAATTGGAGCCCTCTGTATTTGTGTAATGTGGCTGCCACAGTGATCCCTTGCTGAGGCACTAATTTGAGAAGTCAAAAATATGAAAAAGTCATATCATAGATGGATGAAGTGATTTTTTTCAGACACATTACAAAAGTTCAGAAATACTGTCATTTAGTGTTGACTTGGTTGTTTTCATTCTTTCCTTCCAATCCAGCCCCCCATTCCTTTTTTCTTAGCACAAGAAAGCACAGGTTATAGACTTTATTAATTTGTATATAATGGAAGAACAGGCCAAGGGGAAGCAGCTGTAAGGCAACTTTTAAATGTAAATTATAGCATGGTACATGATCTTGATGGTATAAATCTTACAGCACTTAATAGATTTGGGACACTAAAATATTGTGCAGGACACAATCTGTGTTGAGAAGTCTCATTTCCCATTGATCTGGATGTAAATATCTTCCTGATTGGAGTTGATTCCCCAGAACCTCAGTTTAATGAGGAAAAAGTTTCCAGAGAACCACAGTCCTTGGTGCTATCATTGGAGTTTTTCAGAGCACGCAGAGTTGGTAGGGTACAAGGTCCCAACTGGATATGTGTCTGTCCCAGGGATAAATCTAAAGGATTTTTCTAGGAATCTTTGCCTTTTGGAAGGAGATAAACTTTCAGTGTCTTTTTCTACAAGTACTGAATCCTGTCCTTACCTTTTAGATATAATTTAGGCTTTTTTCCTCCCGATGAGTATGAATACTTAAAATAGCTTTTAATATATCCACAGGAGGAATTGCATAAATAAACTTTTGCAATATAATTTATGTTGGAATTTTCAAATTAAATATAGTTATTATCTCATGTAGTTCCGGCACCTTCCTAACTGGCTTATTACATCATTGGCTGATGACCTTAACTCTGCTGTCTAGAAAGGGAAAATGAAATTGAAAAGGGGAAATGAGGTTCCAGAGGAAACAAAGCTGGGGAAAACCAGACTTCTTAAAGTCTTAAAGATGCTGCACATGGGCAGCATCTCAGTCTCAGGCAGGTCCTGCAGTGGTGGGTTCCACTGCCATTCCAGAATGGTCCCATTGACAACCAGGGGGAGCAGCTTCTTGGGGGACAAGGCAGAGTTGAGATCATAACAAATCTTTCAGGCAAGCAGGTGATGTCAACCACTATGTATATTTTTTTAAGCACTTGTTGTTCCTAAGAAAATCATACACTTGATGCTTTTTTCCTACTGTTTTGCTTGTTGTTCCTGATGTATTAAGTAGCTCTTGGAGCAGCTGCCTTTGTGTGTCTGTGGTCCCCAGGACAGCGCTGATGAGAATGGCAATAATACTTATCACTTAAATGACATTTTACAAATTCCAAGTGTTGGGCAACAAACATTAATTAGTTCTCACAAGAGCCTTGCTGTGAAGTAGGTAAGTGCTGTTATTCCCTGGTGGCACACAGCGAATCAAAAGCAGAGAGGTAAATTCTTCAGGGAGTCACCAACACTTGGGCAGGTACTGAGGCTGGCAACTTTCTGCTTCCCAGCTTGTGTCAGAGGATGCACTGCCTGCATCACAGCTTTAAAATGTGTTCCTGAATTCCCAGAAAATAACCTATCACATTGGTTCTACTGTGCTTCCACCTTTGGGTGGAGCTTACAGGGCTG
Organism: Zosterops lateralis; assembly: GCF_965231275.1. Taxonomy (NCBI): domain Eukaryota; kingdom Metazoa; phylum Chordata; class Aves; order Passeriformes; family Zosteropidae; genus Zosterops; species Zosterops lateralis. Next base: position 2,821,776 of record NC_139764.1, read on the forward strand.
TGGCAGAGATTCACAGGGAAACTGCTCCTGTGCTCCAGTCACAAACCCAAATTTTGCTGTTAAACCATTCTTTAACTCTCTTCTTTGAGCATGCCCAGAGGTGTGGTGGGCAGAGGAATGCAGAGAGAAAGATGAGGTGTCAGTGTGGTGAATCATCCACACACAGGTCAAAATGGACTTTTTTTTTAATGCAGAGATGCTAAAACAGATGTTGAGAGTGATGTACCAGCAATGTCTGCTGATAGTGCTGGAAAGAACAAAATAATAAGTCAAAACCAAAGCAGAGTGGTTTGGATTGCAAGAGACTTTAAAGCCCATCTTGTTCCAACCCCTCTGGTGTGGCCACCTTCCAATATCCCAGGGTGCTCCAAGCCCAACCTGGCCTTGCACACTTCCAGAGATGGGGCAGGCACAGCTTCTCTGGGCAACCTGTGCCAGGGCCTTACCACCCCCACAGGGAAGATCTTTTTCTTAATATCCAACCTAAACCTGTCTTCTGTCTGAATTCATCCCCCCTTGTCCTGTCACTCCATCTCTTGTAAGCAGTCCCCATCCCTCTTTCTTGTAGACTCCCTTCAGGTACTGGAAGGCCACAATTAGGTCACCCCTAAACCTTCACTTCCCAGGCTGAACAAAATGCAGAGGGATCTTTCCTACCTGTCATGGAGACACTTCTAAAGCTGTTTTGGTCACTGTATGCCCCTGATTGCTTTACTTGGATTGAGTGAATTACTGGAATACACCATTCACAAGTCTCTCTTCTTCCCAAATTCCTGGCTTGTAAGCTTCTCTCAGAAGTCACTATTAATTTTTTCCTAAGGAAGTTGTCACACCCAGATAGTGATGGTGCTCTGTGCCCCTGTGCCAGCCATTCCTGTATCCTGGTGACAGCCAGACAGAGCCAGGGCTCCAGTGTCTGGTAGGCTCTGGGTCCATTTATGTAATGAGTTCCCCCCTATGGAAATTTTATAGTCTTTAATAAAATCATGTTTAATAAACTATTTCTAACTGTCTTTCACCACTGTCATATCTTAAAGTAGTTTTTATTGATCAGCAGATGCAGTGTCTCCAAATATTCTTGGGTGCAGTAAATGTCCTTTCTGTCTTTTGGTGACCTTGTAGATCAGATATTAACAGCTCAAGTTCTGCATTTTCTGTTAGAAAATACATTTTTGAGCAGGATATTTTGTTTGTCTGAAATCCAGAGCTTGAATGTCCACCTACAAATGGGAGGTGTCCCTGCCTGTGGTAGATGGCTGGAACTGGATGAGTTTTAAGGTCGCTCCCAAACTAAACCATTCCATGATTTAATCCCAAATCACCTTTCCAGGACCCCTGCCCATACCTGCATTTAAGATGTCATGGATCAGATCAGTGGAGCCGAACTGACACTGCTTTGAACATCTCTGGCTTTCCTGGGTTCTGTGCAATTGTTCCTTCATTTTTGTGCTATGGGTATTGGCAGCTACTTTGACTGAAAGCTGAAAATAGCAGGTACACACAGGTGTTTTAAAGTTTAGTACCTAGAAAATATATAGTAAATTAATTATCTTTGAATTGCATACTTTTAATATTGCGTCCATTCTCAGTTAACTGCTTGTGCAAAGCCAGAACTGTAGGCAGCTTTCTGGCTATTTGAAACAATTTTAGGGACAAGGCGATCGATTAAAGCCCTGCTCACAATAAGGGCAGTTGTGGAGATATTTGTCTCTGTTTTTATGAATAGCCAAAGGATCATCCGTAAACATGATTAAATTCAAAAAGCTGTGAAGAAGATGCACTTGTGTGTGTGTGTGTGAAGTCAATAATTGCAACAAACCCATATTGTCTTGCAATTACAAAGGTGCCTGTGCAGTTCATGTTGGTATTTGATTAAGGAGAGAGGAAAAAGCTCAGTGAAAGCCAAATACCTTCAAAAAACTCAGTGAAATCTGTGTTATGAATGTACTTGAGTGAATCTAAATACTGAAACACACATGACAAATAGAAATCATGTAGTGCTTGGAGACCTCTACAACCTCTAATCATTACTGACAATTTATTTGCTTTTCTCTCTGTAAATCAAAACTTTATTGTTTGAAGATATTTATGGCATTCAATTTCCTCTTTTTTTTAGTGGGGCTATAGGAAAAAAGTGAACAATTTCAATGCTTTGCCTTTGCCTTTCTCCTCATTTTAGTGCATGCTGTAGCACATGGAAATGTGTGCAGGTGTATAAAGAAAATAATGTTATGCAGTTCTAAATCTTTCATCCACCCAAATTTTGCCTTTTCCTTTTTTAGTTATGTTCTCATCTTCATCCTCTTTGCCCATATTCCTGTTATTCCCTTTATTTAAGTTTTTGCTTCTTGAGTTTTTTTCCCCTCTTCCTCTTTCACAGTTCTGTGTTCCTGGAGGTGAAACTCTGACACACTAAACCAATGTGCCATTTAATTCCCTGATTTTTATGAATCTCTTAATTTTGTGCTCTCAGTGCAGGTGCTGTTTTCTGATGAGGTGAAGAATTGGTAGGGTAAAATACAGTTAGCAGTGATTAATACCCAGTGAAAAATAAAATGCGTGAGAGAGGTGAAAAATGCCAATAATGAGCAGGATCACAAAACCAGGGAATGAAGTGGTCCATTGATTTTTAGTGTGTTGCCTTTTTGTTTCCAAAAATGCAGGTTATAACTCTCAGTGCAAGTTGCTGGTGAAAACCTCATCCTAGTGCCAGGGTTAGTCCCTGTTTTATGGCTGTGACCCAGTTGGGTGTGGGTGACACTTCTTATTCAGGGAACAGAAACATGGGACAGCTCGAGGATGGGATGTGGAGGTGCAAATTCTGCAGGAGTTGGGACTTATGACTTGCACAGACCCTGCATTTACAATTTAAATAAATTCAGTTGCATTCTGCTCTTTTATTAAACGGAATTCTGGAGACTAAACTCAAGGATTCACAGCAATAAGAATTCCTGAGAAGCCAAATGTTAATCTGTGTTAAAGGTGAGACAGACACTATTTCACATCACATTAATCATTGCTTTGTACACAATCTCAAACACAAAAGTGAATCAGAACAGTCCAGCTCCTAAATTTCTCCAGTCATTTCAAAATAGGACCAAATCAGTAAAAGAAAACAGAGTAATAACCATCACCTCATAACTCACTGATATGTGTCGTCTCAACTAGAATTTAAACTTTTGGAGTTTTGGAGAATGTGAGGCCGACAACACTCCCTGTGAAAGAACAGCAGTGTTTCCAAACATTCAAAAGCTGCAGATGAGCTGCGTTGCTGATGTTTCTTGCTTTGAAGTTTTGAAAAATCCCCTTTCCTTGCTCTGCAGTGTCACACTTGAAAATATTCAGGTTGGGTTTGTTGTTCATTACATAAAAAATTAATGATCTCGAAAGTATTATCATGTTTGTTTTTAAAGAAACTATTTTCTAGCTTTAATTAAAAGTTATAATTCATCTTTTGACCAAGTTATCTTAAATCTTAATCTTATTGGTAATGGGTAGTGGGTCAGATTCAGAGAGAAATACAATCCTTACTTAATGCAAACAGTAAAAATATCAGCATTTCTAGAGATATGGTTGAGTTCAATTCATGTGCTGTACTAACTCTGCCTGTTAATTAGAAATATTCTCCTACTTATGCAAGAATACTGGGGGAAAAGGGCATTCTCTTCCTAATTACATATTCCATGGGAATCACAAATGGACAAAACCAGGCATAATATGATGATTGTTTTGTTATTAAAGCACTTTAATAAGGTTAATACATCCATATGAATGGTTTTCAAAATAAGTTTCTGTAGTTTTGAAGGTATGCTCTGGTCTAGTACAGTAATAAAGAATTTCCATGTGGGGAAATAGCCAACCTTTTAATTTTGGTATGCAGGGTTCTCCTTTATTTTCTATTTATAAAAAGCCAATGGAATGTACAGTTTGAGATGCCTATGGAAGCAATTCTCCTTATTCTCCTTGCATTCTGGTTAAAAGCTGTCTTATTGTGCTGTATCTGAGGAAAAAGTGAGAAAATACTGACTTTATATGCAAAACAAGGAGTGAAAAGTAAAAATAAAATATGGACCGTAAAGGACAATTTCTGCCTCGCTAAAATGTGGAGTTGAGTGCTTTTTTTTCTGCTCTGACTTTTCATGAAGGAGAGCTGAAGCTGCAGTGCAAGTCAGAAGGTTTCTAAAAGAAAAGAGAATCTTTCTGCGTTGAAAACTGCAGAAAGTGGGACTTTATCTATATGCATTACTTTGATTTCAAATTATTTTTAGCATGACTTTTATTGTACTCATTGTTACATACATAAATCTTTAAAGTAATACGCTTTGTAAAAAATGGTCATAAAAATTTACAGCCAGTAACTTTTCCCCTGTCCCTTACAATGATATTCTACTAAAACCATTAAATGGTTCTCATTAATGCCATTTAAATGATTGTGTAATGACCCACAATCGCTTGTAAGTGAACAACCATTAAAGAATTACCAGTTCTTAGCATGCTTTTAAGTACAGTTTAAATACATGGGAGGTAACGTATAATATATTAGAAAAAGTATTAAATTCGAAATTGTAAAAACAGGATGGCTGCAAAAGAAAGAAGTGGGTGGAAAACCTTTCCTGTGCTGACCACAGCCCTTGGAGAGCAGTCCAGCAGAATTCTTTTTTGCACATTTCCAGCAATTGCATCCATGTTTATTTGTTCTCTGCAATCACTTGGGTTTATGAGTCTGATATTGAAGTGATTTATAAGGAGTAAAATGACACCACAAGGATGATTTCCATACAAATATGCTGAAATCCAAATCCTCCCTGTACGTAATGGCTGTTATTGGGAAGTGTGACCCACCTGATGCTTGCGTAGGGCAACTCTGCTCTGAGCCCAAAGACAGAGGGAGGAATTGTTACTTCAGGGGGTTGCAGCATGAGAGAGGGACAGCCCCCGTGCACAGCTGACCTTGAGAAATCCTGGGAATGTTCAGACCTGGATGTGAAAAAGCAGGAGTGATTGAAAAGACGTTTTTAATAAAGAGCATTAATTTAATGGGAAGTCAGAGGCACTTTGCAGCATCTTGCCACCTAAATTCCAGACTAACCCGTTGCTGTGACCCTGCCTTGCATGAGGGAGCTGCAGTGGCAGCAGCTCTGTGGGTTGAAGGGGACACTTTGCAAATGGGCCCTTCCCTGTCATCACAGCAGCTGCCAAAAGCTAAATACCTTTCACAGCTTGGGAATGGCCCTTGAGGTTTGGAGGCTTTGGGGACAGCCCACACCCAGTGGATGCTCCAACTTCTAGGCTGCTGGCTGGAGGAAAGCAATATTTGGCAGCTGCCCCATGCAGCAAAGGTGCTTTCTGAACTCCAGTCCTTGTGATGCAGGGCTGAGATGGATAGAAATCCACCTCATGATCCAAATACATTTTCTCTTGCTAATTTGATTCTCCTATTCCTACAATAACAAGACTCTGTTCAGCCTCTGAACCTTAAAATGATATCTGAGGAAAAGAGATTTGTTTCTCCAAAGCAAGATTATTAGGAAGTGGAATCCTCATTACCTGATGTTTTGGTAGATTTTAGTTCTGTGACTCAGTACTAACTTCTGAAATCTGAGTGCTTTGCTTTGGGCAAGTGGACAGATTTTACCTGAATTCTTAAAGCTTCAGGGTTGCAATGGGGAGAGTCAAACAACATGGAAAATAGCTATGTGTTTGGATTTATTTCTTTCTCTTTTATATCTGAGAGTTACATCTCTAGACTTTCTCTGTTAACAGCCTGGCTGGCCTGTTGTTGGCTTGAAGTGCAATTGATTTAATTCCAGATCAGTTGGACCAACAGGGATTTGAGTCTAGAGCTCCAACATCCCTGTGTCCAAACCACCAGGATGTGAGGCTGTGATTTTTCAAGGGGTGCTCTCTCTCTTTTGGTCCTTGACACAAATTCACTGAAGCCAGTGTGTGAAATATTTCAGTTCCATGAAATTTCATCTAATCGAGATGTTCTAGCTGGTTATGCCCACTGCTGAGAATATCTGACCACTAGTTTCCAAGGCAGCAGGCAGCCTAAGATCACATTAGACTTCACAGAATGCTTAGATACACAAATTTCAGCGGCAACAACAAATGTTTTCTGTCATGTTGTGTTTCCCAAGAACTGGATTCCATCTCCTTACCACTGCAATCTGCATATTTGCCATCTCTTCAAGTGCAGAATGGGACCAGATAGAGTTGTCAGAACAGAAAGAGAGAAAATGAAAATGAAGCCTTTTTAACATATGAGACCAGTAGAGTTTCATAACATTGGGTTTATAGATACTTTTTTGTGCATTTTTCTTTAAACTTCTCAAACTGAACTGCACTTGCTGGTCCTTATCTTCATCCTCATGCTAACAGATTGTGATCCAGGTATAGTGCCACTGTACATTTAACCCATCTGTCAGTACAGCTGAGGTGGATATTTTTAGAATATCAATCACCATGGTAGCTGGGTCTAATATCTTATCTGTGCATCCTGCATCAGGGCAGCTACTTTGGGTACTGCCAAATAGGTCCTGGCAAAGAGACTGAGATCAAATGATCTCCAAAAGTTTTCAGAGAAAGAATTGGGTGCTACAAACTTTGTCAGAGCCCAGGCTGGACTGTAGAAGGGTCTGAGTGAAAGACAGCCTGGCAAGCCTGTAAATTCATGTGCTTGTATGGGCAAATATCTAGTTTAAAATATCTAGACTCTCCAACCTTGGGCAGTGAGCAATTCATATTCCTCAGGGCTCCAAGCATAGGGAGGGAGGTTTTTTAGTAAGAGGGTAAAATGCCCCTGTAACATACCATGGGGCATTGGTTGTGTGGAGGGTGATGCAGGAGACAACTGGCTGCTGCTCTGAAACAGAAGAAGAGGGTTTCGGCGGGAAAGGGAGAGAATAACATGCATTCCCAGGAAGCTGACAAGACTTCACAGTGTCATGGCATGTCAGGCTTTCTGTCACAACACTTCACCTGGCAAGTCACACACAGCACACAGGAGCTGAGCCTGATTAGTGCACAGTGAATCCACGCTTGTGGAGCGGTGTCTCCCGAGTGCTCGGCAGTGACAGAGGCACGGGGAGATGGAGATGTTCGTGTCTGAGCTAAGGCGGGGAGACAGAGTGCTAAGACTTGTGTGTTTGCTCTCCTGTCCTTTCCCAGGCAATGAGTTAATCAGGAGTGCTGCCTGCATGGATGGCTCTATCCCAAAATACAGACGTTTGTCTGTGTGGCACAACTGGGCAGTGTCTGTGGTCCTGCTTGACAGAGGAGTTTGGATGCTGGGGATAACCCTCCTGGAGGGGTTTGCTGGACTAATTAAATATTAAACCAAGAGCTTTGCTTCTAATCTGGCTATCTGGATGGGGTGGAAATACTGATGGTTTGAAATATATACGTGTTCTTACTAGACCACAGCAAATTGGTACCTGAAGGAAGATTTTATTTGTTTAAGTGTGTCTGTGATGAATGCAGTTCTGGTATTTCAAAAGTCTATGTACTGCAGACTGAAAATAGGCTTCTTGCCAAATGGGAATTGAAACGCACATACATATTAAACTATTTGCCTTAGAAGAAATTAATTTTCAGCCAGAAGCAGATAGGATTATTTAATATTTATCTTTAGCTGCAGGAAGATGAATCTATTATTTTATTTTGTTATTTTATGTGTCGTGTTCATCTGAATTTCCTTATAGGAGGTGCTGACGTATTCTTGTCAAGGTTAAAGAGTCTTCAGATGTAAAATTTCTCCAGTGATCCCCAGTAGAGACCATTCTTTTCTTTGGGACTGGGAGAAGGATGCCAGGATTTATTAAAAGGGTGTGCATGTATCTAAGAAGTGCAGGGAGAATAGGGAAGGGAGGAGGTTCTTTCCTCAGTTGCTTTCCAAGTTAATAATATTGGGAAGTTAAAACATCTCCAGCATTAAAATTGAGCAAAGGGACTGGAACAGTGTAGTGTGTTAAAGTTGATTGATTTAGTGCTGGGGAAAGAATGAACTGGAGTGGATAAAGTTGCAGTCTTGCAAAGGGCCACGGAGCTAGGACTGTTAAATATCAATGGAGCATCACCCTTGCCCTGTCAGCAAACTTCCCTATGACCAGAGTGAGAGATGCAAAGATGTCATTTCATGGACCACATTATGTGCTGCTTACAATGAATATTTCATCCATGGCACATTACATTTTTGATAAATTGTAACTTCCTGGACAAAAGTTTGGTTAGCTTATCTCTAGTGTCTTTTAAAGGTCTTTTAGGAGCTGATTCTGCCCCAAACCTGCCAGTTAGCAGGAGTCTGTAGCCATGTGGTAACAATTTAAATTACTGTAACGATGGCAAGTCTCCTTCCTGCAACTAATGAATGCAATTTATAAGGAATGTTAAGTAGCAACTAACAACTTACTACTTTGAATTTCAACCAAACTGATTAAATAATTAAAGGAAATTTTTAGAGTTGGGGTGGAAGGGAGAAACCTGGGAATTCTGTGTGTTTATTCAGACATGTAGATATGTTTGACATGACCCTTTGTACCAACAAGAGAATTTCAGAGTCCATTCCCAACCTGCCTCATCCCAATAACAGGAAAAATATTTTGAGGTAGCTTAGGTTATTTACAGTGTAGGACCAGAATAAATCTGCTTAAGAGAGGTGTTGGTAAGAACCAGAAGGGCAATAGTGTCAAAACAGGAGTTGATGGAACAATGGCTGGGACTGATGGCTGGTAGAGGGGTGCTCATGGATTTAAAATCAGGCAATATTCTGAGTGGGAAGGGACCTACAAGGATCATCATGGAGTGATCCTGGCCTAGAGGAAAGTTTTAAAGCAAACATCACCTGGTTCTGCACAGCATAGAGCAGTTGTGGAGTGAAGGAGGGACTTGTGCACTTGTGGAGTTCACTTCCTGTCTCAGGATTGTGGGATTTGGAAGGCAGTTTTCTTTTACAGACCTCAAGGATTAACTTATCCAGCTTTTGTATGTTCATCCAGCAAAAAAGCATTTAGATTTTCCCCCAGATCTTGTTGTGACTCCCAGTTCATCTGCGTCAATTTTCCATATAGCACAAATAGCAGCGACTGAAGTTTGAAAAAATAACCTGGAATTATATTTTTGGTAGAGATTTTGCAGATTCTCTGTTAAGGAAGTTGCAGAAATACTTGATTATGAATATTACCTTAATTTCCTGCTATATTCCATAGGGCTGAGTCCCTGTGCATGGAGAGTTCTGGTCTTTTGTTGTTTGAGCTGTGTTCTAAAAGTTCTCCAGGTTGTACTTTCTGTGCCATGTTGAGAAAGTAAAAGACCAAGTGAGAAGGAAAAGTAGAAAAGTTGTGAGTCAAAGGCTTGTTCCATCAGGTTTTTTACTAGCAGCCCCGTTCTTCAATTCTACAAATGGAATAGGAGAGTCAGAAACACTAATGAAAAAACATCAAATATTTAAGGTTGCAGGATTTAATAATAGAAATCTTCAGCATGATTTGCCAGGCCACATGGTGTGTGCTGTTATCCATTCAAAATAATACTCATAATTGTGGCCCTGCGAGGGCTTTGAAATACACCCCTCTTTGACAATTTACCCATTTTGCTGTTACTGAGGTCTTTAAGCGTTTTAAAAACCAAATAGAGCTATGTATTGTATTTGGGTATTTTTCCAAAAACCTTTCCTGAAATTAAATAATTTGTGACTTTCCTAGGTCAGTATTATGCTGTTGATGAAGAGAGTGCATTTCATGTTGCAGACTGAAAGAACAAAAAAACCCAAAGCCTTTCACTTTATTATAAAACAGCGACCAAAATATAAACAATGAAATATTAGCTGTTTCTTATTTGTTTTAAAGAAACTTTACTGTAAGTTCATGACATCCAATAAAAATACAGAAATCTAGGTAAAATATTTATAAAATGGCAGATCCATACATGATCATTTTTCCTAAGTTGAAAATTCCTTATGCTCAAGTCCTTTCATACAGACTCAAAGGGACTCCAAGTGACCCTGGTGTCTGTTTTGATGCCTTTTGGGGTTAGTTTATCCTGTGGATAAAAGAGGGTTTTTGGAATGTGTCTGGGGGACAACTGAGGCTATTCCATGCTTTGGGATTTACCTGGCACAGTGTCACTTTTACAGCAGAGACTGCAATTCCCCAGTACTGCTTGATTCATTGCCATTAACAAAGGATGCCTGCAATAAAATATAATTGGTGCCATCCCTTTGTCACACTGAAATGATATTTTTGTGTGGAAGATGGGAAATTTCAGCTTTTGCACTTCACAAATTGTCACCCTCCATGTATTGGTGTTTGAGTTATGGTCTCGCAAGCAGCAAAACACCTCTGTCTTGCCAAGTATGTGTTAAATTAGTGTATGAATATGGAGACTCTTGTTTGTTACTTAATTGATCTGCAGGGCTGTCAGATGGCAGATGAATCTGAAAGTGTAGGTGGTGACAAGAAGGTTTGGGGTTTATTTTCAGGATAATGGAGTAAAAAAATGATCCCACAGATGAGCACTGCTGCTGTGGGTTCCCTGGACTCAGGGGATCCTCTCCTCCTTCTGCCGGCAGGCCCAAACACCTGGGACTGGCCCCTGAATGTCATAAAGCAGCCACTTTTCTTTCACCTCATCTGCACTAAGGTTTATTTTTCAATAGTTTTTTTAACTTCAAAACCTTTTTCTATCTCAGTGCTAGGAACTGGTTTTGTTTTCTTCCTCAGTAAGGTGGCTTCCTGCATGGGCACAGTACAGTGGATATGTGCTAAGGATTCTTGTGCTTGATATTTTGATTTCCATGTCTATGCAAGAGGTTACCTGATTCTTAGAAGGCTGTAACTCCACTGAAAATCTGAAGCCCTTGAATTTCAGAGTTGCAGCCTGGCTAAGGAACCTGTGCTGAGTTAAAAGCAAAGACAGCCTTGCCAGAAGTTCATATTATTGTGTAAAATTTACTGCAAAGAGAAGTGATAGGAATAGAAAACATATGCAGTAGCTTGCTGCATGCTAGCAGGTCTTTTCTGGGCTCCTAAATGTTAACTGGGTAGTCATGTAAGTTATTACACTCATTAAATTAGGCCACAAACAAGTCAACAATGATTCAGCAAAATGGTTTTGTTTGTATAGTGCAGGGAAGTCTGATAGATAACCAGTCAAACATTTATGGCTAAATGAATGAAGATTTTAACATTACAGCCTAATAAAAACCCCATACTGTGTGATTAAATAAGAGGGAAAGCAGTAAAAAAGAGAAAGCGTAATGATGGTAACATGTAGGTCAGTTACAATTTAATTGTCATTGCACTTCATTGTGAACATATCAATTCTCTGCTGCTTAGCTGAGCAGAAAACAACAACTTAACATGTACAGTGGGCCCATGGCTGCCTGGCAAACCCCCCACTTCCATCACCTGCCTTCCACTACTTCCATAACAGCCGTGGGAAGTCTTCCTGCCTTAATAGCATCATCCTGCTGGAAGCTCCTGCTGCTTGTGTCCTCCCTGCGCTCGATGCATCGCTGAGCAGTAAATTCACTTCACTCTTCCCCGTAGAAGCTGAAATTAGGCTGTTTGTGTTACAACTTCCAGTGCTCCTGTGCCAAGGAACACCTGCTTGCAGATTTATTTTGGTTTATTTTGTGGTTTCAAACCAAGATGGCTTCGCAGAGGCAGTGCCCTGATGGACTGTGTGGGGAGAGCACAATGGCTGATCGTTTTTCTTACTTATCCAATTTATACCGTGGCTCCTTTCTGTATAAGATATAGCTTCATTAACATTAATTGCAGCTTTAGAAACTCCATGGAACTGCTTATTCCTGCCAATGTTTTCCACTATACTATATTTCCAGTGGTACTGAAGAAAGCTGCAGGAGAATAAAAAAAATTCTGGTTTTGGTTGGGTTTGTGCCTTTTTTTTTTTTTTTTTTTTTTTGTTAATCTGGGTAATTCAGTGGGATCTCAAAGGGCCCTTGGCTTTGGCACCTTTTTAAAATGTTAGCTCTAAAGAACTGTCTGTCTGGCACAGTTATGCTGATCTATAGTAAAGACTTAGCAGAGTACATAACCAAACTATTAATTCAGGTGCCTAAGGTGACATATTTTATCCAGCTCTGCAGAGCTGATTTTATACAGAACAGAACGTGGTTCCCATTTGGATGGGAAGAAAAAAGAAATCATAAGAAGTAAGGGGAGAACTGCCTGGCACCAAAGGAACCTCAAGATTGAGGCTTGGAAAATATCTACTGGAGAGAGAATGCATTCAAATATGGGAATACTATTGAGCCTTTTCCTTAACTTTAAGCAGGGAGGTTTGTGCTGGATCAGCAAACCTTGCCAGTGTTTTTTGGGACAATCTCACTGGTCTCCATTTCCAAATCTCTTACAAGCTGCTGCTAGGAACAAATGCATACTTACTGGTTGAACTTCTGAACTGCTGCTTTCTTTGGGCCATCCTTTGGCAGACTCAGGTTTGTGTGGATGGGAAGGCTGCACACCAAACCCAACTTGTACCCTGGACAAGTGCCCGTTGTCACTGTGGCCTTTGGCTGCCTGGCATTCCTGGGGCTGCTTCCTCTGGGCAGATAACTCCCTCAAAGAGGGTTATGGATCCTTTGCACTGGCCTTTAGAGCAGGATCAGCTTTCCCAGGTAATAGGCCTCTTGCTGTGGAATAATTTAATGACAAGTGTGCTCCTCTGTGCACCTGAGAGCTCCAGGAAGGTTTGTGCCTTGCAGCAGTAGAGTCTCCTGCAGCTCCCTGTGGAGCTGTTCATGTGCACAGCCCCCATCCTGGCTCAGCATGGCCAGCACCTAATAGGCACCAAGGAGCCCCATTGCAACAGCCTGCATTAGTGCCTTTAGAGGAAAGTGCTTGCAAAAATCAGCCTAGATAAAATACCCAGATGTTTATGGCCAAAAAGTGCATTGGGAGCCAGTGAGGCAGGGAAGGCCTGTTTGGAGTGTGTGTTTGGAGGCTTAACAAGATTAATGCCTGAGTGTGTGACCCTGAATGGTGAGCTCTCTCTATACCTGGGGGGTTTTGCTGCTTAAAAGTGAAGTTTGGGGTTCTTCTCGGTGCTGTGAAACAAGGGCAGTTTGGGCCCTGCCTGTCCAGCAAAAGGAGTCGTTGGGTGGAAGGTGAGTTTGGCTCCCTTTCTGGAACAGGACACAACTGTAACACACCTCTTCCACAACCACAGCACCAGGATATTTACCTAATTGTCTCTGGTTTCTCATCATCGTTACCCTGGTGATGTGACACACTCCCTGCTCGGTTAGGCAGCAGCTACAGTTAAAACCTGACAACAGCCGAAGAACTTGCTGAGTTTTTTCCCTTGAGCTTTTGCTGCTGCAGTGATGTTTGGGCTGTACAGGAATGAAAGGAATGAAGCTGTAGTTTGTTAAAGAAGCCCCAGAGGTTGAGAATGACAGCCCTGCTCTGCAGTGAAGTGGGGAGTTCTGCTTTCTCCAGTCACTAAGGAGCATCTCTAATAGTTTTATTCTCTTTGAGTGTCTGATGAGTCCATCCTGCTTCCTCACCCAGCACAGAAATACGTAGAGCAACCTTTAGACTTTGGAGACAGTGAAGGGCAAATTTGAGGGAAATAAAGACCCTCTTGTAAGGGTAAAACCTAACAAGTCCATCCTACAGCTTCATACCCAAGGCTTTGGTTTTTGTGGTTACCTGGCTGCTATTTATGGATCAATTTTTTCTGTGTAGCTGACAATAATTTTTTTGTACTCTGATCTCCTGCTAATCCAAGGAATGGCTACAATTCTCATCTGTATATTCAGCAGCGTGGACCACCAGGCCTATGCACACTTTGTCCAGGTGTGTTTTCCTTGTGCTTTGGGCAGTTTGGGAAGTGGCTCCTGCATTTCCCTCCTGGGCTAAAAGTGAGGCATGCAATGCTTTAGCTGCTGCCATTGGTACTGTTCTGTACCTTGTGACATAATTTTAGGTATCTTATTAGACTTATGATTGATTGACAGCCCAAAGAGGATCTACAGCTATGCACTGACATTCATGCTTGCCTTTTAAATATCAGACTCCATAGCTCCAGATCTCTATTTTACACTCAAGTGCTCCAAGCCCTTACATTAGTGCATCCCTTACTCCTCCTCCTCCAAATTAATGTGTTCCTTTAAATGCACCGATATTTCAACAGTTGGGTTTTAAACAAATCCTGCATTATTTGCCCTTTTCTTACACTGCTTAATTCTCAGCTGAATGTTAACAATCCTCTCCACTGAGATATAAACACAAAGAAATTGTAAATATTCCCCTTCCTATTATGTTGGACCATGGCTATTCCTTGATTTTTTTTTTTCCTTCCCCCTTATTAAATTATGTTTACCTGAATACATCAGGTTCGTTTCACCTAGGCAGGATGTCCCATTAAGCATGACAAGTAGAAGGTTGTGAGATTAATGCCCTTCTTGAGCCTGAATTAGCATGTCAGCATCTTTTCAGCCCTGGGACCAGAGAACATAGGAAGTGTGCCATAATGGACCTTAGCCTTTAACTGAACTGCTCTAATATTATTCCTATAACAAGACTACTTTTAAAGAGGCTCATTATTGGCTTCATTAGATATGTTACTTGCATCAGTGGCTGTAGTTACTCGTATAATATGGGAGAGGTTAACACAGCGTATTTTTTATGTATTATATGGCATATAGCTTGAAGTAGCCAAAAGGTTTATGGCGATGTAATTGGTAGTTAGTGTGAAATTTGTAAGACAAATAGACAATACCTAGGGTAACCTCTATAATCCTCTCCTTTCGTTTTTTACAGCCACCAAAGGGCCTCATTAAAACAGCAGTCAGCACCTTAGTGAAAAGATACAGTGCTTATAGTGCCGAAATTTGACAGAAAATCTGCATTTTGTAAATCTGACACCTTTGATAGATTATACAGTGTGAAGCCATTGCTTCTAAGCATTATGATAACGCTTAAGGTTCTCTTCTGAATCCAGCCGTGCTACATTCACTGGATATAACAATGTGAAAAAGAGCTGGTTGAATAAAATAAAGCATCCGAGATGGAGAGGAGCCTTTTTTCCTTTGATACAAAGCTCATCTCATGCAACCAGCTATGGTTGATATCCCTGGCTCTGTTTGTACCCAGGGATATGGGCATATAAATATTGGCAAAATAACTGTTTAATATACAGATGCAAAGAGGAGCTGTGCCTTCATTACCCAGTTTATATGGCTGCTGCAAGGGAACAGGGTGTACAGCGAGTATGGCATTAAGGTTTCTTTGCTGCCTTACAGACACAATTCTGCCCTCAAACTTGTGAGAACCTGAGTGGATTCCATTGGCCCGAGTGAATCCTGTTGTCACTCAGAGTGCTGTAAATCTGCTGTAATGCACTGGCTTACACAGAATTAAATGGACAGGCGGAACGAGAACAAGAATCTGACCCAATGAGGTTATTATTCTTTCAGCTTATTTGTAACAACAGCAAAACAGAAATGAGATGCATATACAGACCACAGGCTCTGAATGCTGTGGTGGGTGGAGGAGAACTCAATTCTTGAGTGTTGAGGTGTAATCTTTGATATTTTAGTTACTCAAAACCAGATTTGGTAGTGAACTGTTTGAAATGGAGCAAGCAAAGCTTGTCGTGGTTGATTAGTTGTGACTAATTGGTCTAATCACAAAAGGCAGCCTCCAACAGCCAGGGGTCCAAAGGAGTAATTATGATTTCCCCTACATTTAAGAGGTGGGCTTGAACCTTTAAAGCTGCAACAATTTTTACCAACTTGCCAAAAATAAAATGAAAACTCTCACTTAGCTCCCATCTTGTGTGGTAGAGAAAGTTCCTCTGGATTTCTTTGCTCAGGGGTATGGAATGTAGGTTATAATGCTTACCCGGGCTCCAAATGTGACAGCTGTTTACCTCTTCATCTGATAATTGGAAGATTTCCTTTTAAATTAGAGCTGCTGTAGACAAAGAGTGGAGCAGAAGTTGCATTCAGTTCCTTGGCAAAAATATAGCACTCATCATTCTGAAAGAGGTATTTCCAGGGTAGCCCTTTGATCATGGCAGAAATCCTACCACAGAGTGTTGCTAAAATAGGAATGCAAACAACAAAAAAGGGGGAGGTGTTACATATATGAAACCCTCTTATTCCCTTTTGCATTAGGATTTGTTCCTGCCTTTGGTGAATCTCCTGTTCGAAAGGGCAGAATCAATCCCTGCAGGCAGCAAAGGTGAAGACACTGCTGAACTGTTCTGTGATTCAAGGAAGTTTAATTTAGATCTCTCAAAAAATAAAAATGTACAAGAAACAAATGTTTTAATTGAAAACAAATTAATTTCCGAGGAATAATTTTCACCACTCGGAGTTTAAGGGGGTTTTGTTTGCTCGTTTTATAAATTTCAAGATGCACTTAAATCCAGCAGCAAACAGGAAATCACTGGAGCGACACTAGACTAATTTGTGGCCATAGCTGTTCTACAATAACCTTTCTTAATAGAGACTTAAACTTGTAAAAGCAGTGACAATATCATAATTATTCAATAATTTGCTAATGTCCTTTAAAAAGAAACAAAACCAAATACCTCTTTGGCTGCATTATCTTGATCCTTGAGGTTGTTTTCATCAATAACTGAATTCAGGTGAAGCATCACCCTATTTTATTGTGGTTTTCCCAGGACTATTGTCACAAATAGTCACTATTTTTGTCAGCACAGAGTTAAAAATGTGGAAGAGTGGAAGTTATCAGTATTTTTGATTATGTGAAGCAACTTTGTATCTCCTGCTGCTGTGGGTTACCTGAAGCGTCATCACCAAAGGAGTGACTCCTTTTAATTGCATTCCTTGTTTCCAGAAGTTGTCCAGAAATTATATGGGGTTTTTTGGGTTTTTTTAGGGTTTTTTTCCATATCTAGAAAAATCCCTAGAACCTTTTGGCTTTCTTGTTTGGTATTTGGTGATAAATCTCCTCAATCCAGGTACGCGTTTTGGGTAGGAGGGCAGAGATGCTGGTCCTGGGTGGAAGAACATGAGGGTTCCTGGGTCTCCTTTCACGTCCAGGGAGTTTATTGAATCACAATTTAATTATAGTATGGTATTTGTTTAAAAGATATTTTTATTGAAAAAAAATAGCAAACCAAACTCCTCAACAACAGGAAAAAAAACTCCTCATGGATTGCAGCCCTTGCCTGGAGCAGGAAGTGGGTGTTTGTTCCTGTATTTCTTGTGGAGGGTGATGCTGTGGAATCCGAAGGGCCTGATTTAACCCTGCGTGAGGATGCTGAGCAGCACAGAACATCAAATCATCTTGTGCTGTGCATACTAGAAGGGATTCAGGTGTGAGCAGAACAGGGGCTGGCTTAGGTGTAGAGAATATTGAAATCTGGGCCACCAAAAGGCCTTTGAGATGAATTTTTTTGCCCAAGTCCAGGTTGTGATCAATGTGATGGCTTGTGCTGCAGAATGAGCATTTATGAGTCTTGTGTCTGGGGGTTTTAATTCGGTGGATTACTCGCATCTGTTAGGTGAGAATTACAGAGTGCTGGAATAATGTATTCTCGTGGTTTAAATCTATCACTGCCAAGGGCTACTGAATAGTAAGTATCAACATCTGTGTTACTTTGAGTTTTCTGATTAAATGTGTCTAAACATTTCAGCTCCTACTGGAAATAAAAATAAAAGTTGAGGCAGTGAATTTCAGTGAAACACACTAACAGCAGACATTAGTTAGGACTGTGAGCGTGATTAGCCCTAAATAACATTAAGCTGGTACTGTGATTTGTATTATTGAAGGGACATCGGGCTCTTGAAACTGTAAATAATGGAGTAGATAGAAACAAATATACCTGTATTTTGACAGTGATGTTCCACCTCTCCTTCCCTGCATACACAAAAATCATTCAAATGCCTTTTCTTTCCCTGAAAAAAATATTCATTAAAAACATTTCACTGTGCTGCCTTTTAATATAGCGCGGGCATTCAACCTGCGCAGGAAGCTCCCTGGAACCATACAAATACTGTGTAATTATCTTGTGGCTCCCTGCTGGCTGCTGCATATTCCAAGCACAAAGTGAGCAGTACATTTCTAGAGCCTGACTTCTGTCTTCATTGTCCTTGCTTGGAATATGAAGCTCCATTTCATTATAGCAGATCTGATCAAACTTGATGGATTTAGCCATTATTCTTGACTGTGTCAACTTTCTACAGCCTTTTTTTTTCTTGGGCTCTTTTGTTTTGCCACCCAGGAACTGCATCTTATTTCTAGGTATTCTGTCTCTCTCTTTTTCTCTCTCTCCTTTCCCCCTCACCCCCAAACAAACCAAGGTTTCAGCAAATAATGCTGCTTGGGCACCATGTGATTCGAGGAAAATAAGGCTTGCAATTTTTTCTCAATTGTGCTTTATGGTTTTTATTGACTTTCCCTCCACCCCCCCCCCCCCCCCCCACCAGTTTGTTTCTATAAAAAAAATTATACTGCAATATTGACAGACAATACAGAAAAGCTTTGAAAATCCTTATTTTCTGTTAGTGGTACTATAAATTTAACATTGTGAGGTTTTTTGTGTGTTTTATGACAACTTTCAAGTAGCACTTCAGAGTTCGTATTTTCAAGGCTGATTCAGACAAATGCATTGTATCAAATTTTATAAGTCATTGCTTTATTGGTTTAACCTCCAGACATATTGCCACACATTCGTTGCAAAAGGCATTATATCATTCTTGGGGCAAATACAGATGTTAATGGCACTGGTTTACCATAACAGATTGCTTTGTAGCTTTTGAGAGTTGCTATGCAACAATAGGGGAGCACAGTGCAGTTAAAACCCCTGATTTTTAAAGTCCTGGGTGAAATGTGGAGCATTTTCATCGATCCCTTGAATTGCCACCAAATGCCTTAGCCAATAGGTGAGGAATTTGTGCCTGAATTTGTAAGACTCCCGGGGTCCACCAACCCATCTTTGCTGTTATTAATGAACATGATGAGCAGAGCAATGAAGCTTTTCCAGCTTTACATTTGCTCCATAGTATTTGTTCTATCTATGTGTACATTTTACATGCAGAATCAATGTGGAAAAGCACTTCATAATTAATTTTTACATATTAAATAGCAATCCTGCATTGTTAAAACTTTGGGAAGAGTTTAAGCTGCTTTCCTTTTGTTCCTCTTTTGGCTGCAGATTAAAAGGTAAAGGATGTCTTATAATTTTCAACAAGTTTACCGAGAGAGTCTTATTGAGGTGTATTGTTTAGAAGCATATTTAAATACCTTTAGGAATTGGTGAGATGCCTTTTTTAAAAATTAAAAAATCATTATGTTTTTAGAGTGGCATTTTCAGTCTCACCAAAAGCTTCTCGGCATCTTAAAATGTAAATTGCAGAGAAGCAACACAAAGGATAAAGAGAAGATTTTGAAGGCAATCACAGTGATCACTTAATTCAGTCTCTGCATATCCACTTGGCATAAGGTAATTACAGTGCCACATTGCTGTAAAGACAGAAAGCTTAGGGTACCATTCTGACTCACCCAGACGATAATACATGATTAGAAGTCAGTGACAGATCACAACTGCTGAATGACCCACCAAGGTCTTATCAAGGGCAAATTGCATAATTAGCATGTACTTGGCTGGCAGAGGAGTACAGTACTATTGTTCTGGCACAATCAAATTAGCCCAGCCAATGGGGTCGCTGTTCCATGACCTCAAAGACATTTCAGGTTTTATTTTTCTACCAATAGAAACATAACAAAAGAAAAAAAAAAAAAGCTGAACACACACCGGCCCCCCCCAGCCTGCTTTAAAGTGAGCCCAAGTTCCTGCGGACATCGCAAATGGATTTTTGGAACACACTCTGCCAAATCCTTAGTTCATCGTGTATGGAATAAAGAAGTCTACTAATGCAGTCTGACCCTGGGGGACACACATGTAATGGAGCCACTTTTACAGAAATCCCAGCATCCAGCCAGGCCTGGAACTCATTTATCCTGGATGTGGCCGCAGCACCACACACATGATGGGGGAGGGGGAGCCTTCATGCAAACACAAAATCTTCCCTTCATTATGATAATTAGCACAATTATCTTGATTTGCTCATTTTATCTGTATTTTCCCCAAGGTTTGGCCGTTTTATTTGTGTTTCTGTATTGCTTCTCCTGAGCAGGGCTCTCAGTGAGAGCAGGAGTGGTTGGGGCTGGCAGCCACAAAGACTTCAGGCATGTTCTCCCTGGAATGCCATCACTCTGTGGCACAATGCTGAGTGTAAATTCCCCAAAACGCACAAAGAGCATTCCCTATCTGCCCCTGGAAGACCTCTCCTGGCTTTTCAGACCATGCGGTGCTCACTGGGCTGGTGAGGAAGTGGAACCTTCCTTTCTGACAGCACAGTTCTCTGAAGCAGTCAGAACCATTAGCTCGTATTTCTTACTTAGATTTGGAATTGTTGGTATAAATGTGTTTTTCCCCCTTTGTTCACAAAAGAGAAATAAGGCTTTGAATTGATCTGCACACTTGTTAATATGCATGGGATAGAGGGAAGCCATTGGAACTTTTAGGAAAAGAATGTGGCCTTTATTTGTATTCTCTTCCATGGCACTGCACGTATTTGGGCTGCGTATCCCAACCTTTCCTGCATAATTGGATCAAAAAGGTCTGTAATGAATTGTCTCTGTCATATCTGGGCCTCCATCAGTGCTTCTCTTTGCTACTGGGTTTTTTAAGGCTGGGTTAAGTTAACTCAAGTTAGCAACTCTAAAATGTTTATATTTCATGAATTTAAAGGTGAGTCTTTGCATTCAGTCAGAAGGGAAATGAAACACAGCGTTCAAATTTCATTTTCAAGGATTTGGTCCCAGGTCTTTTGTAGATGAGAGAGTTGTTACATGGGATATTTGAGCATGGCAGGCTCTTTCCAGCCCTCCTCCTGGTTAATACTGTGTCATTGCTGACAGTGGTTGTGACATCACAACAAGCAAGAATGATGTCGCAGATGGAGAACTGACCTTGTAGTTTTGGACACAGGAAGAGGCTGCAGAGATGGGATCTTGTGACTTTTTTCCTCCTATAATTAGTCTTTGTGGAGAGAGAAAAGTAATAAGTGCTGAACTGGTGTTTGCTTAAATAATATATTTCCAGTGTTTTACTGGGCATGAAATTTCACCTTTGAGCCAATTAAGTAATTCCAGCTATAACTTGGCTTTGAATGGACTGGTGCTTTATGCTGCTGAGGCTGCCTTTGTAGCCTTGTAGAAGAGCTTTGTGATCCTTGTCTGTTCCCAAATACATTTTTATAGACAAACTAAGGTTCTTTACCAAGTTACAGTTTGAGGATGAAATAGGAGAGTTAGCTAGAGAAGGGAATTCAAATTACAGTGAGTGATTCAGGGTCTTCCCTAAGAATTAATTCTGACAATACCTTCCATTTATTGTAAATACCTTGGCTGAGGCTGTGGAGTGTGTGCCATTGAAACTTTTCCTTGGCTGGCAGAAGGCTTATTTCTAAAGGTCTCGTTGATTGTGCAAACACAGGAACATTTTCTTTCCTTGAGAATTAATATTGACTGTGTATAGAGTGCTGGCAGTATTTCATCCAGCCACAAAATCATATAAACATATATAATTACTCTGAAAATCTAATCTATTCCTGAATACTTAGGCCATGTGAGAACTTTTGTTTCCCTGCATAAAATGATAAATTATATACAAAGAAGCAATTATATGGTTGTTCTTGAATCTGAGAGAGATGGAAATTTACTTTGTAAATGCAGACCTGCTTTTCCTAAAAGGCATTTATTTCTGCGATTTTATAGAGGTGTGTGTTTGTATCTGGATGGATGTCAGTGTGGGGATGTTTACCTGTCTGTGTAGGAATAAAATGAAAAACTGTGCCTTTGTATACCCTGCCTGTGTAGTTGTATGTGCGAGCATGTAATAATTCATAGTCCCATAAGCTCTTGGTGGACATTGCTGCCTCAGTCACTCAGCCCCTGCCATGAAAGTCCCCTAACAAACAGGATTAAAATTCACTCCTTTCAACCATCCCAGGCATTTATTCCTTCCTTTTCATTGAGCTACATTTGTCTGATTTAACAAGATAAGATTTGAGTGCTGATGCAGCCCGTTGTTAATGCAGCAGCCGCATCCGCCATACCATCGACATTTATGCATCAGAGGGATGCATAAATCAGGTATTCAAAAAAAATTAGATATGCAGTACACCAGTTTTATAGTCCCAGCCTCAGAAATTGAAATGGCCCAGATTAATGTATTATATCTTACACACTGTCCGAGTGAATCAACTTTAATATATTGAACAGATTCGCAGAACAAGACTTTGTTATCTAAGGAGCACTTGGAAGAAGGAATTGACCTGAGGATTTGATTTGGTTCACGTAGTTCATGTTGTACAGCAGCATTTGAATAGTTTCACATAAAAATAAAATTTGTATCAGAAATATTTCACATTATTCTGGGCTTGTTCGTATTGCGGCTCTGCAGCGTGGCAATATTACAGAAACAATGTCCAGCAAAAAGATGATTTTAACCTTTGCTTCAGACATGTCAAAACAATATAATGTAATTTTAATGCAAACTGCTGCTTCATGGCAGAGGTGCCTCCACACACTGACTTGAACTAGTTTAGGTTTATGCTGAAAATGAAAAGCCCATTGAATTTCATACAGAATGGAAATACCACAATTTACGCTGGGTCTGCGTTGAGTTGGAAGCTATGCAGGGACAGGGTCTGGCTGTATCTCTATGGACAAGCCATAAAACAACTTTACTTACATAATGAAGGGCAGATGAATGTTAATGTGGGTGGGGATGGTCCCTCTAATTGTGAATTACCAGCAGTATTGGGGTGGGGATGGCGCTTGCTTATTGAAAATAAAACAAAAACCTGATGGAGCAAGAGAGGCATAACGAGATACCTGAGGTGTGTGTCAAAGGGTTTTGGAGGACCCTTGTAGAGATGTTTATCCTGTTTATTCCTTGCTCTGAATTATCTAGTTCCTGAGTAATTTACCTGTATTTAACCACAGCTATGTTTTTGGACGAGTGCTTTGGTAGCTCCTCTCAATTCTGTACAAAGCCAGACTGGGTTTACTGGGTAGGGAGTCACTTTGTGCTGGACTGTGAGGGGGGAGTTGTCTGGATAGAGCCACCCCTTTCCATGTGGGAATGTCTGTAAAGGGAAAGGATAACTTGACATTTACCCTGTAACTGCTGTGCTGATCAGCACTGAGGAGAAATGCCATATTGAGTGTCTGTCTGAAAGGGCACTGGGCAGATTCTTTTGGTGTTTGTTCTCCTGGAGATGCAAAAGATGCTGAATGAGATTTGAAAATTCCCAGGCATCTCACTGTACTGGAAATCAGCTGGAGTCCCATGCTTCTCAGGCAACTGGTGCCTCTAAAATACAGCCAGGGAGGACTGGAGTCCTTTGAGAGGCTGTGCTTTTAGAGCATTTTATGTCAACCTGTTTGTGCTGTTTACAAGACAGATGTTTAAAGAGATGAGGGTGGACGGGGGCCGATGTGATGTCATTATGGAATAGCATAACCTGTAGGAACCATCCTGCAGGATTGTACCAGAAGCTGAAGGTAGTGTTGACTTATCCCACAGGAAAGCAATTACCAGCACAAGGAGAAGCCAATCCTTGGCTGGGCTTTTAGGGAACAGGAATCTCACAAATGCAGTGCTAGAGTGATCATAAAGGAGCTGGTGGAGATGGATGGGTATTTTTTGAGTCATTTCAGACTCTCTGAGCTCACCCTAGGCACTGGACAACTTATGTGTGTTTAGTTTTATCCAGAAGATACAATCGAGCCTGAATGCATTTCCCAGTCCTTACTTTATTTTCCATAGCAGATGTTGTAATTCACAGTAATGTAATGGGAAGTAAATTATAATAAGTGTGTTGCCTTTTTGCCTTTTGTAGCTTGAAAGAAGAATAATAGCAAATTAGACTAGGTTCATATTATTTTTCAACATGCATCATCCCCCTACCACCCTCATGCCTGCCCTAGCCACTTTATATGAATTATTGGTCTTTCTTCAAAGAAAGACTGCTAAGGCATGGTCCAACTTTGTCTATCTACACTGATATAAATGTGAGAGATTATTATCAAATTACCACTTATTGTGTGCTGCTGTAAAGAGTAATTTTTCAAGAAAACCTCAGGGTCAATCAGCCTTGAAGAGAAATCTTGGTTTATCAACAAATTCACCATCCTCTTGTATATAAATAATCACCTGTAATTAATGTTAAAGATGGACAGAAATCCAAAGCAAAATGTCATTTTAAGGTATGCTTATCCTTAATTGTGAAGATCTGGCTCTTTTGCTCAGTGTTATTCTTGAGTGTGGAGACCCTGTGCAAATCATTGATTTTCATCAGATGATCTAAATGTGTACTCAGATTGTTTGGTGAGCAGAGAGGACTTCAATATGTCCTTGCTGACCTCACAGCTGAATTACCCTGGCCCTTGTTAGCTCTCTGTCCCACCAAGAGCATCTCTCTTTAAAACTTTTCTTCTGCTGCTCAATTCATTATTTTTTCCCCACTCCAAAAATCAGATCTCATCAAGGTTACAAACTCATATTATAAACATGTAAATCAGTATGAATGGAAATATCCCACAGAATTCATGCCATTGTTAAAGTGCCTAGGCAATTAAAATTGGAACATTTTAAACCCAAGTTATTCCTATGTATCAAATATAACTCTTTAATGCTGTGGAATCTGTCTCTTCTATCTGTTCCATCAATTAAACCCTACCTTGAACTGTGGAGTTACTAAGCATCAGTCAACATTCCAAACAGATCTGCTTTGCTGCCACTGGAAATCCTATGTTTAGTTGGAACTGTTGTGGGTGAATTAAGTTGACTGGGAGAGTTTTAATTCAAGTCTGCTCTGTCACTGGGGAGCTTGGGCTTATCCCAGGTCCCTGTTTCCAATTGTTGTTTTCTTCAATAAAAAACCACTTAACCTAATCATGGTGACTGGCTCCTTTATTATAGGAATATTGTCATTTCTTTTAGAGACCCCCCAGCCAAATTTTTCAGATTTCTATAAAATTTCTTTTGTTACCAAGTTAGATTTGAGCATTGTCATTCCTGTCAGTTACTAGAAGATCTTGGCCAGAGGATGATTGTTAGGGGCAAAGGTTAATTCTGTCTGAGAAGGTTCTTATTTTGTCATTTGAGGTGCTGCTTGTTATGTTCCAGATAGAGGCAAGTCCCTGAGGTTTTAACCATAATCCCACTGGAACTTTATCCAGTTATGGAAAAGTAGAAAATCTAGGCAAGAAGTGAATGATAGTTTTGCAGATGGGCTTTGCTGACTGGTGGACAACCTTCTTCCATTAAGATGGAGATCTTGCCTGATTACACATTTGATTACAGATTGGGAATCCTGTAGCTAACGAGATTTATAAGTAAGGTAAAACATGGTTAAGAGGACACTACAAAAGGGAGAGAATTTTGTCTTTTGACAAAGTTAGAGGTGGCAGCAGTTTGCCACTGTCCATTTTGCTCTTTAGGACGCTTGTCAAGGCAGATCCATCTCCAGGGTTTTGGAGACCATGGAAAGTTATGACAATGGACAGATCCCTGGCTGTAGGCAACAGAGAGTTATTGGTGCTGGCACAGTCCTAGAAATTTCCTTTTGACATAGACTTGATTTCCTTATAACAGACTGAAGTTTAACTGAATGACTTTCCTCCCAGCACCTGTTTTTTTCCCAGGACAAGGGAAAGGATTGCTCCAAGCATGCTGATGATAGCATGGGAAATGTCGCTTTCAGGGTTGTCAAACACTGTGGGTGACAAATTTATCTTTGGATCAGAAAACAGTAGTATCTTGACGAGAGAGAATCTCTGCTTTAAGAACTCCACAACAGGAAGCAGCAGAATCGTCACCAAATATCCCTTTTCAAGGTGTAATGACTAAGTTGTCCCTTGTTAAAAACCTTTGCAAATTGAGGGTCCTTAAGTTCAGGATTAACTTGAAAAAAAAACTAAGTAGTAACAGGTTAGAATTATGCAATAATTTTCAAAATGCTTTTGAGAAATAAATATAACAATAAAAAGTATTTTTATATTATAGACTGAATATTTATCAATCCTTTGGTATTTCAAGTGTGCTGCAGTTCAGATGGTTCTAGGCTGGTGAATAGATGCTTGCACAGCTTTTCATGACAGCAAAGCTACATCTGGACTTTCCCCAAGAAGAATCTGTGAACAAATGGCTGTATCTGAGACACAACTGGGTGTTGGCAAGGTAGGCTCTTTTCCCAGATTTTCCTCTTCCTTGAAGAAATAACCTTCCTTTGCAGTGCTGCCCTATTTTTATACTCACTTTTATTCCCAGCAGTTTACATGTCTGTGTCATCCAAAATATTGCACTTGCCTTATGGGGCTATTTCTTTCTCTCCCTCCCTCCTTCTCTCTCTCTCTCTCTCTATATATATATTTTTTTTTTTTTTTTTTCCTGACTGGAGCAGGTCTTCTCAGGCATTTTTGCCTGCCTTCCTTCCCAGAAATTATTTTGCTACTGGTTTCTTGAAGCACCATGATCCACAGAATGCTATTGCAGCCTGCTGTCAGACTTTATTTGGATGTAGTGCACTCTGAAATATTTTATATAACAAAAATGTAAAATTCCTGTAACACTGTCCTGAAACACTTTGACTTCAAAATGGAGAAAAAAAATCTAGGTGCCCATTCCATTTCAAGCTTTAAACATCTTCCCTTCCTTTGCAATTACATGTAAAATGAAATGAAATTCATGTGGAGTTATATTCTGAACCTAAAAGCTGGTGTAGTGTAATTCATTCCATGCCTACTCTGTGTTTTTTTAATCTGTACTTTTAATTTCTTATGCAGAACTTTATCAGTCTATCTTTAAGAACATGTCTAGTGGAAAAATCCAAACCTCTTCCTTATCAAATCCTATTTCTCAAGTTACTAAAATGACATTTTAATAAAAGAGTTATTTCAATTAATCAATTTTTTAAAAGTAATAAGGGTGTCTGGAATGCACAGAATGTCAAAACATCTGGTTCTGAGATTTTTGCAGCAATTTCTGCAGTACTTTTGAAGGATGGCAGCTAATGATATGAATCAGCAGCCCCAAATATTCCCTGCTCAGATAGCAGAAACCTTTTTTTTTTTTTTTTTTTTTTTTTTTTTTTTTTTTTTAGTGCTGGATTAAAACTCAAATGGAAACTCATTGGCAGTAAAAAATAAGTGAGATTGAGCTGGCAAAATACAACCATCTCTGTTGCTGTGAAAGGTGGCCTGAATAGTGCTTTTGTCAAGGTATTTTTTTTGGGGGCAGTTTACACTGGATCTGGTGGTGGTGTTCCACAGGATTCATTAAGATAAACTTTATACTGATTTACTGATTTAAGACTGAATGAGTCGGGGAGGAAAACAATACAAACAGAATAGGGGTTTTTTGGTGTTTGTGTTTTGTTGGTTTTTGTGGTGGTTTGTTGGTTGGTTGGTTTTTTTGGTTTTTTGCGGGGGGGGGGGGGGGGGGGCGGGGGGAGGGGTTGGTGGTTTTTTTGGTTTTGTTTTTTTTTTTTGCTGGAGGACAGAATTTTTCAGGTTTCCAGCAAATGTAGTTTGGTTGGTGACATTTTTACTGAGGTACACAAGCAGATGAGATGAGTGTTCCTGCAGAGAATCCTCCCCCAGCTGTCACTCACCCTTCAAGTGAGATGAGCACAGGACATTTGATAAAGTTGGAAAGAAGAGAGAGGAGAAGTCCTGTTACAACTTCCAGCTATGCCTTTGGGGAAAGCACTGTTCATTATTTCCTGATGCTTTTTAGGATTTTCCATCATGTCATTCACCTCTTTGTGGATAAATATTTCAGTGTATATCCACCAGTAGCTGTGTCTTCCACATACCAACTTTTCTTCTGGCAATCTGGGGAGAGGATTTTATGTCTTATTTAAGAAGGGCTCTCCCCCCTCCCTGCTCCAGGTGTTTATGGGAGCACCTGGCTTTAGGGAACCTCAATAGTGCTTTCAGAGTGTGAGCTACTTTGTTGTGCCTATTTTTTATTATTTGTAATCTCATCAAAGGATGGTTTATAATAAGGGGGGTAAAGTTCAACCCTCTGTGATTTAGGTAATTCACAGATTTATTCAGCATTACAGTAAATTGGATTGCTTCTGGCTTTCTTAGAAATTAGTGAGTTTGTAGATCAGAAAGTTTGCAGTTTGTTTCTCCAAGGGATGTTACACACAAAGTGTTAACCCTTGATAAAGTAAAGTATCTGTGGTAGTAATTTCCTGGGAGCATTTTTCAGGAGGAGGCTTGTTGTGCTCCAGCATTTGATTTATTTACAATTTATCAGCCTTAGACTCATGGTTTAAATTGCTACCAGTGTGTTTTTATATGTGCTGTTGTTCTTTGTGCTTTATTTCCTTTGTGGCTGGAACCCAGAGTGGTGGAACAAGATGTGGAAATTGGGCACCAACCATGTCCACGTGGAGAAAAACATCCTGTGGCTCTTCCTCCTTCTTCATAATCTTTCCCCATCTTCTCTCCTGTGATGGTCTGACACCCATCTGCTCCTTCTCCAGGGCTCAGCCCTGTGCAGTGCTCCTCTGCACCTGGCCAAAGGATGGTTTTATTCCAAAGTTATGGCTCTGGGCAGGCAGGAGATACTCATGGCAGCTTTGGTGGCTACAGCAAGGTGGTCACATCCACCTAAATATGAAAATATTTCTCCTGCCCATTAAAAACTTTTCCTGCTCTGTTGAATTTTGTGCTGATGCTGCTGGGCTCTCTATAGGAGAGCCAGGTGTCTTTTTGAGTATAAACATCCCTCAAAATGTTTTACAAAATCATTGAGGGTGTATTGAGGAACAAATTAGAACAAGTTACACATCTGGTTGTTACTAAACAAAGTCCATGGATTTCCTTTCCATAAGACTTGGACAAACAGCATCATATTCCAAAGCAGGGGAACATTTTCCAAATTTAAAGCTAAGGTATGAGTTTAGGGAAAAAAATAATGGTGATATGTCCAGGAAAAGCAAGACTTTATTAACACAGAATACGATCAAAAGGATACAAACACCATCAAATGCATTTACCAGTGATGTAAAGTGAACATTTCAGATCTTCCTGTTTGCATGTCCTGTCACATTATGTTCAGAGATTTTGGTAGTAAATAAAGCTGCAGGCAGATTTTCATATGAATGGAAATCTGGCCATGGTAGCCTTGCAGTGACTCTGAAAAGTGAAGTTTTTTAATATAATGCTTTCCTAATGAACCTTTTACCCCAAAGAGGTTTTGTGCACGAATTTTAGAGTTTCATTGAGGGACAGCCATATACTTAATACACTTGGTCTGGCTGAGATGGGTAATAATCATCTTTAAATCCATAAGTGGTAGAAATGTCAAGTTTATGGCTAATATGGACTGTAAGAGTTTTCTGTCAAGTGTTAATGATAAACCCACTGCTTGTAAAAACTACAAAAGGACAGTGCCTCTTTAACAGGAACTACTGTCTGTGCTCCGTGAAGCTTTGCAGTATTAGTAAAGCAGCATGAAAGAGTTGATTTTCATTTTATGTTGTGCTTGTGAGGCATTAACATGATGTTCTAACACTTGTAAATGAATACAGCTCTTGCCTAATCTGTCATTTTAATGCCTTATAGATTTTATTTCACTCTGTGTTGTACCAGATTCTCAATAATAATAATCAACTGCTTTGTTGTTCTCTTGCAGAAATTAAATTTCTGTAGTGAGTGTGCAACTAATAAAAGATGTTGCTTGAGGAAACAAAAAATAAATATGATGAATCATAAAAGTTGTATGTAGGGGGTTGCTCATATTTGAAAGACAATTACTGAAGCAGTGGTAAATTCATCTGATTCTCATATTGTCAGCATCTTAATAACTCTCACAAAGGGTTTGCTGGTGCAGCTTTGCCTGTGTTGCTGTCTGTAATCAGCACTGTGACCCCTGTGGACACTGACGTGGGGGAGCCTGGTACAGGTGTATATTTAGTGTTCTAAAAGGGCTCTGACATTACCCTGCTGTGCTCTTGCTAAACCAAGTCTTCCACCTGTGTAAGGCCAGCCTTTTGTCCCCTGGTTATCTGTGGGGTGCAGCACCATCCTCAGATGTGCAGGAGCTGGGAGAGAGGAGCTGTCCTCAGTGTGTTGGTCAAACTGACCCTCACAGAGTGAAGGGAACCTTGTTTGCCACAAGTGTCTGACTGACAGCTCTGCCTGGATAAATACAAGCTCCCAAATGTGGCTTCTGGGAATATTAAATACAGGTTAGGCTTTGGCTTTGCTGCTGGAAAAGCACAGAGAAAGAAAAGTAGGAGAAAAAAGATTTCGTGCAAACTCATGCTGTTGAGATGCTCCTTTTGGATTCTGTTGGGGTGTCCTTACTCTTTAGGCAGAGCAGTTCAGTACAAAATAGTCTTTGACTGTAGGTAATATGGGTCAGGTTTGGGAATAAACCAGCTGCAATATTAGGTACAACTTGCTGATATCCACTGTTTTCTCCTTGAGGGATTACAAGCACAGGTGACAGGTAACCAATACCATCACTTCATCTTTCTTAAGGGAGGTGGCTGTGACCAGGGGACCAGGCTTTTAACCTGTGTGATGGGTTTATGAAAGCAAAACTTAGTGTCTGGTTGTGCCTACTCTCAGAGCACCCTCCTCTCTTGGCTTCTATGTGACAATGTGGCTGCTAATTTCCCCTTCCAGTTGTCAGTGTCATAAGTCCTTCTGTTTGCTGAAGTACATGCAAAAGGACACAAATGGTCTTTTAGACATTTAAGGCTCAATTCCTAAAACAACTTGATATCCAACCATTCCCATTAGGCATCAGAATGAAATAACAAATGTTCCCGAACAACTTGGTTTCATTTTAGTAGGAACCACAGGATATCCAACAGTTTTTGAAACTGTTGCATTTCTTTCCCCAAAAGGAACTTGAGCTCCTCTAAATAACCAGCTACTGCTGAGGAGAAGGGAGTATCAGCTGTGATCCTGCAGCAAGGAGGGGCACGAGGCAGAGAATAATTTCAAGAGGGTTTACATTGCTATTGTAAATTTCTTATTTGCCCCTGAATCCAGAGCTGGTGACAGCGATGGGGCTGCACAGGGATGGAACTTCTCCTGTCCCCTAACTCAGAGTGTGGACCTGGAAGAAAACCTGGATGCTGTCTTCTCTCATGGGAAAGTCTGTATTTAGTGATGTTAAATTTGGATACAAGCAGGGAAATAGTTTACAGAAAAGACTTTTTTGTTGTTGTTTACTGCTAACTGGCCTTTGATGGCCTTACATCTATTTGTTTATGTTGGCACAGACCTCGTGCTGCCTGTATGGCTGCCTGCCCAAGGCCAAGCGGAGGTGACAGCACCTGGAGGAAGAACCCAGATGGAAAGTGTGTTGGAAAACTCGTAACTATCCCAGAACACACCTACTTCATACAATCAGATAATTCAGGCTCCCTTGAATCCAACATCTGGCCTAAAGCATCTCATACATGAGACCAGACCAGCTTGCTCAGAGATTTTGTCCAGTGGGGTCTTGAAGCTCCAAGGCTGAGCCTGCACAATCTCTTTCAATGCCAGGATTAAAATACTTTGGGCACCTAATGGAAACTCACATGTTGGCTATTTGGATGGGTTTGGCTAAAACAGTGGCTCTAAAATCAGGTTCTGGCTCTTGAGACTGGGCTCTGGGGCCCAGCAACCCCTGTGTTTTCACCTGAGCTTTGCCTTGAACTTGCTGAGTGCCTTCCAGCAAGTCACTGTTACCCCTCTGTCTCAATTTCTCCAGTTATAAAATGGGGAGAATAATCCTTACCTACCCTACAGGGTGTTGTGAGGATAAATTAGTTGTTGGTACAGCGTGTGAAAGATGTAAATAGCCACATAAATGCTGGATATTATCATTATAATGAGAGCCGCACAGCACAGGAAGACAAGAAATGGTCTCCAAATAGGCTGCATGGGCCATTACGACCCCCTCCATGAGCAGCTTCTGGGGTTTGTTTGAAACACCAGCAGGCACCAGACTTCCAAATCCATACTTTGATGCTCTGCTGCAGCATTGAATATTTCTTTTTCTCTTGCTAGTTTGTTTTTTTTTTTTTTATAGTATGTGCAAGTTAGAACGACAGTCCCAGGTAAACATATGTAGTGGTCCTGCTTGAATAAGCACTTGCTTTTATGTTGTTTACATTAAATGTATAAGGATCATTAGGAGGACAAGGTGACACAGTCAGTTATTCTGATGGCCTCCAGGCACTTCACCACTGACACCTGGGTTTGAATTCCAATTGGAGACAACCCAAATTTATTGTCCTCCTGAAACTCAAATTCACCATTCAGATGGGTACTGTAGTAACCCACACTTTGACAGCACTTTATTGAAATATTGTACAATCCAGGAAATAATCTCAACCTCCTACACCAAACCTGTAAGGAGGACTTGTCAGGGTTGCTGTGACACACCAGTCACTGGTGCCACCAGCCAGGACTGTATTGAGTGATCTCAGCAAGTCCAGGAGTGAAGCACCGTTGCTGGGAATGTTAAAATGCCCACCCAAGAGTAAAAGTTCTGTCTTTATAACTCTTTGCACAAAGTAGGACTCTCACCATTGTCATCGAAGTCACTGGGTCAGATCTGATTTCTTTTTTTCCCCTGTATGAAATGGGAAAAAAAAAAATGCTGTTCATAGATTTCTGTTTAATAGTGTTTGCCAGACAAAGTAGAATTTTCACAGCACAAGTTCTATAGCTTGAGAGTCCTATTCACTCAGCATTTATTTTATAGGTCTTTTATCTACTCTTTCTGGCTTTAAAAAAAAAAGGGGGAAAAACAGGGAATTTACCCACTTAAAATAAGCTTTGCACCAAAACTGACTTCTGGGGATTTTTTGTAGTGTTAATGAAATCTCAAGCAGACATTAATAATGATCTTCAGGCACAGAACTCATAATATTAATATTAACAGCTAAAAAAGGAGATGTATTTCCCACTCCAGCAGAAAATATATACCCTTCCCTTTCCCTAAATATGGGTTCTCTCAGGTAATATTTTATAGTGAACTGGGATGCAGTTGCATGAGTGTGAGAGCTGAAGCTGATGGGCCCTGATGCTGGTGGATTTGGCTGCAGCTCTGGGCCACTCACTCCCCTCCCCTCAGAATTCCCTGTGCTTTGACATTTTTTGTGCACAGAACTTCAGGCAGGTGCTGTGAGGTGTTGAGATGGTTATTCCTGTAAAGGTTCTGGAGGAGGAGAAGTTGGATTCCTGGGGAACAGTGGGTTAAGATTTGTCTTAGTGAGAGTTATTTGTACAAGTGTGCAATGCCTGGATGGACATCTGCACAACCAACCCGGACACTCTAAGGGTGTTGATTTTCCAGTTTTTTCAGTCTTCTTTTATTCAACTCTAGATTAACAAGAAAATACAGAGCAAGTCCAGCCCATCTTTGAAATTCCCAGTGTGGCACTGTTCTATGCAAGCTCAGACAAAACTGAAAATACTTTGGCTTCTTGTTCAACTACTTATCTAAGCAGATTTTAATGTGGATATCCCTTCTGACAAGTATCAATACACTTCAGAGTCATAACCCAAGCCACATGGTGTGGAGTTGTGAAGTCACTTTGTCAGGAAATGTTCCTGCCATTGACAACCCATCCACCTACAGCTCCCATGGCCAGGGAATATGGTGCTGGAAGGTGGCTGTTTAAAGGGGTTGGTGAGAGAAAGAAACACAGAGGCTTTTTTCAGTTTACCCAAAGCTGGGCTGGAAGTTGTTGCCATAATCTTGTTAATACAAAAGAATCTTCTAGGAAAAGGAAGGTTGCTGTGGGTATGCTGATAAATCTGTGCCTGAGAAAATGTGTTTTATTTTAGCATTATTTGTTTATTTTGCTCTTGTATGTGCTTTCTAGCTACATAAATGTCTGATGTTTTTAATTTAGCTAAGTTGTTAGCAGGGGTATCTTGTGTCAGGAAGTCCTGAAGTCTTTTTTTTTCCACTGTAAAAAAAAAAAAAAAGAAAAGAAAAGAAAAAAAAAGAAAAAAAAAGATGTTTTGAATTTGCTACTGTCCGATTGAATTAATTACATAATTAACTTCTTGAACACAACAGGCTGAAAAGTTTATTTTTCTGCTGCTTTTAGGTGGCTTTGCTATGACTTAGCAACCCAGGAGAATTAATACTGAGCCAGGACTCAGCTTTGTGTGGGTCAGGAGAGGCAGAGAGCACAGAGATCATGTTATCCTCCTGCAATTCCTGCCTGCTAAAACTTTGGCATTCCTGTGAAGAAGTTGAGTTTTGCAGTGTTTGGAGTTTGTATTTAAAAAGAACCACCTCATAAATGTGATTCTGGCTGGGGATTATTATCTCAACATGTTGCTAATTCCTGAATAATGATGTGTATGGGGAGTTCTGATGAAGGATGTGGAGGAAGATGATTGAAGGCACTTGCAGGTAGAAGTCACAGATTCCTCTTGGATGGTGACAGTTTCCAAGCTCTGTATGGCAGATTTTTCTCTGGCCTAATATGTAGTTTATCATATTTCTCTCACTTTTTATGACTGATTTATCATTGCTTTGAGTTCTTTTTGTGAGACTGCTCCCAGCAATGAATAAGTGCAAATGGTTATTTATGGTGTGTGGAAAATGACTCAGTATTTTCTTTAATTCATTACAGTGATGAGAGTATTTCTGGAGTGTACAAATATTTCTTCAAAACATTTTTTTCAGAGTGTATAAACCATTCAGTTGGTCACAGAGACTCTTTTAAAGGAATGTGGGCATTTCAGTGCCCACAGTTCCCCATTTTCAGTGGGACACATGGAAGCTGTGGTGCACATTACAGCTGGGTGAATTTGGGGTCTTGCATGGTTTTCTGCAGGTTTTTGGTTGGTGGTTGTTTTGGGGTTTTTTCCTTTGTGGGGGGCATGACCCAAAACTTAAAACAAAACTGATGGGAGACATGCAAGCCTACTGGCATATCTATTGAAACTAGAAAGAAAAATGCTTTCTCAGACCCTTGTGAAGCAATATTGCTTAATTAACCCTACTTAAGCCCTACCTTGTGAAAAGGTTAATGGGATTTTTAATGACCTTGAGTGGTCAAGGCCTCAATTTTACATTTCTTCTGAAAGAAAATGGAAAACAGAACAAGAAAGCTGTTCAAACTTCTGTGAATCTGGGGGGAAAAAAACTGGTTTACAGCAACAGTTCAGGTCATTTCCTATTTCATTTGAAATGGTTTTCCTGTTCCTTACCTGAGATGTCAGGTGGGTGTTTGATGCAGCTGAGTGGACATGATCTGCAGGGACAGGGCTGAGCACGGCACCATGGCAGAGATAGAACATGATCCCCTCACCCTCATGGAGTATTTAGACTCCTACTGACAAGGGATATTGCTCTGATACAAAAACCAGGTTCTCCCTTACAGGGATGCCCATAATTAATTTAATTTTTCTGCTTTTCAGTAAGCCAAGTCGAGTAATTTTCAGACATTTGCTTGCAAAGACACTTGAGCTCTAGTTTGAGTTGTGGGTACACATTTCTGGGTGTTTTTACCAGGAAAGAGCAGAGAGTGTGTAATGTTCCAGGAATTAGGAGAGCTGTGGCAGCATGGTACTTGTTTGTTTGTAGTCTTTGTGAGCCAGCCTCCAGAGGGTGATACAGGTGTTCTGCCTGGTAGAAAACATACACACATACTAATGAGTGCGTTGTAAGAGTTAATTAATGAGGGAGATATTGCTTGTGAACAGTCAATACGGCGATGCATTCATCCAGGGGGTCAGGAATGTGCTTTCTGTGAATTTATCTAACATGGGATGTAGCAAAACACTTGGGGCGCTGCAGATGAAGCTATTAATTGCATTAAAAACTGGCCATAATCAGGTTTGGAATGTAACTGTAATCTCTGGGATCAATGGTTCCTGACACCTGTCAAGTGGCAGGAGGGTAAAACCTTTTATAACCCTGACAAACATGTGTGTGTGTCACATCTTTATCACACAGAACAGTGAACTTTAAAGGTTGGAGGCTGGAATGAGCTGCTGGTGTATCCAAGCTCCCTGGAATGACATCGTGTTTTGCTCCCGTGGTTGGGTTCAGAGTGGTGTGATTGTTTGGCATTCCTCTGAAACCAGGGAACTTGAGTTTGGCATTATGCTTCACATACCTGCACATCCACAGTTCCTGTGAAATATGTGTATGCTGCCTCTAGACAGAGAGATGCTGTGACCCAAGGCTTGATTAAATCAAAAGGAGCATTTAAAAATCGCTGAACTTAAGATGTGTGTCACTTCCATCTAATTTGTGAGAAGCTGTTAAATACGTCTTCCTGTCTCCCCCCAGAAAACACCCCCAGGATCTGTTCTCTAATGCACTGTTGTGTATAAACAAGTACAAATGTTAAAAAAGTAAAGAATAGTGATCAAGAGATGGAAGACACGCGCTGCTTAATAAATCTTGCCTTCAATTTATTTGTCTAGTATTACAAAGGCAGAGGAGATATCAATTAATATAGGCAAAGAGGACCCATAATTTATAATTAACTGGCAAGTGGTTTGTAACAAACAGCAGCACTGAATCTAATAGCCAGTAGAAAAATAACTGGTGTTGATTTGTCCCTCGG
This sequence comes from Zosterops lateralis, assembly GCF_965231275.1. Lineage (NCBI taxonomy): Eukaryota > Metazoa > Chordata > Aves > Passeriformes > Zosteropidae > Zosterops > Zosterops lateralis. Next base: position 2,858,422 of record NC_139764.1, read on the forward strand.
CAAATTAATAGAGTGCTTATCAATGACAGGGTTACGTAAAACTGCTAAATAAATAATCATCAGTGAGTTAGAGTGAAGCAGATCTTTAACAAGCTTAATCTGAACCTCTTGACATCTGCAGACTATGAAGAGATTAAATGCTAAGAAAGAGAAGATGCACTATGCACATCATAGGCATGCTCAGGAGCTGGGCGACATTGTGTTCTTGGGTAATGGGAAACAAGGAAACATTTTTATTGCAAAATTACAGTGAAAAATTATTTTCATTATAATTAGACTGAAAATTATAAAAGGTATATCAAAGGAAGGCTGAATTGGAATTAACCAGATGAGAATGGCACTACATCTCTAAGCAATGAAAAAACGCATCAGTGGAGCTGGCTTTGATATATTTTTGGCTCAAGGTTCGGTGGGGGTTTTTTTTGTTTGTTTGTTTTATTACTCACCTTTGTCCATTTCTGGTTTCTGTGTCACTTTTGCTGATATTCCCTGGTAGCTCACTTAAATCATCACAACAGCTGAGCAGTGCACCTGATTTTCAGAATGGGTCTAATTTATGAGTCTGGAGATATATGTGTATATTTGGTGTAATTTCTAGACATGTTTTACTTTTTGCAGTAAGTCCATGTATTAATGTTTCTCCAGCCCTTGGTTAATGATAACAGGAGTTAGTTTTGTCCTAGAAAGCTCAGAAGAACCATCTAGAGCCATGCTGGGAAGTCTTAAAAGGCTTCGTCTCCTGGAGGAGATGTACAGGAATATTCTGCAGGAGCGAGGGCAGAGCCGAGGCTGTTTCCCATTGTGCTGGATGCTCAGGGATGGAGATGGAATTCAGATCCCAGAGGGTCACCAGTAGCTCCTTGCAAGACTGCTGGTAATCAGTTCCTAGCTGTGTCCTTTGCAGACTTTTGGCATTAAGGAGGAAAGGGTTTTCCTCTGTAAGCCACCCATGGATTAGCCAATAGTGTGAATTCCCTGGGAATTAATTCCTCGTAATTTTCTCTCAAGGCACCTCTCCTTTTTCTGGTCCTAAGAACAAAAACTTCCTGCAAGTGAGACTGCTGTTTTTTGGGATAGAGAAGGAAAAAAGCAAAGCTCAGTAACTTCATCAGAAAGCCTTGTTGGCATCTGCAGGGTCCACATCTGGAGCAGAATCTGACCTGTGGTGAAGAGCTGCAGGTCCTCCTGCTTTTTCTTATGTGTGAAAGCAGAGCTGCCCTGGTATGGGTGGGCAGCCTCTGGTGAAGAGCATCCTTTTGGGAGGTCACACCTGCCCATCCAGCCCTTTCAGTCCTCTCATCCTGAAGGAGCAGAGGCAATCCTGGTGTACTCCTACATTGGAGAAAGTGTTTCAAAGAGGTAATGAGGCCATGCAGGTACTAGAGATGTGCCTGAATTACATTGGGTGGTGTTATGAATAGAAGGCTAATTCCATGTTTTTCTATCTTCATGTTCAGAAGAGGATTTTTTTTTTTTTTTTTAGGAAGGTGGTGATATTTGCTTGAATTCAGTTGTAGATTTTCCCAGACCTGTCTATCATTGCTGGAAAAGAATTTTATTAGCAAAATAAATGCTCTCTTTACATCCAGCTCCTCTTTTGCCCCTTTTCTAGACTCTTGTCCCTGTAGAGGCTGGGAAGGAGAATTTTTAGGACTTGCATGGAACAAAGTGAGAGTTTTCCTTGTGGGTGGCAGTGGGAGCTGCAGACTTGAGAGAGAACCTCATACAAATAATACTGCACTAGTTTATTTCTGTGTTCTCTTCCAATTTTTATTCAGAGACTGAGTCACCATTCAAAAAGAACAGAGTAGAGCCTCAAAAAAATTTCTTTTTTCCTTAAATTAAGCCTCTCTCTGGTGGACCAATGCTTTCTAGTACCATGATGAAATAATATATCAATATATTGATGTATCAGTAGGGTTTTGGTGTGGTTTGGTTTTGGGGTTTTGTTTTGTTTTAATAAAGAGAACGTGGTAGCCTCACACAGTGCTGTCACCACGTTGGCAGGATGGCCATGTCTGAGGTGCTATCAGGGAGGTTACAGGGTATTCATCGAAATCAAGCTGATGAAAGCATGAATACTCCCCAGAATGAGACCTTTCTATTGAAAAAATGCTGAAGGCTGAAAAGGGGCTAATTTATTTAAATTATCTGTATACATGTCAAGCCCCAGAGTTTCCAGAGGAAGCTGACAATCGTAAAAGAGAGCTTTTCTTAAATTTTACAACAAAAACCTAACAGGGGAAGTTATACCAAGAAAGCCTGAGCAACTGAGCTGATAATCATCTGTAGTGATGCAGATGTACAAAAAATACAGTTTTCTGCTATTAAGCTTTTAAATGTTAGTAAATGGCAGTTTAGTAGATCATTTGCTAATAATGATTACATTTTAATGAGAAATGTTTCCTTCATTATTCTTCAGGTAGAAATGTGTAATTCAACAATTGTTACATCAATTATACTTAAAAAGCTCATTTAAATACCAAAATATTATCTCTTGTAGCCAGAGTACTTTAAGAGTACTGTACTAATTACAAACAGAATAAACTCTTGTAATATCACCATTTGAATTGATGCCTTATAAATTCTTAATGCAAAGCTAACATATAAAGTGTAAATCAAATATATAGATCCAATAAAACAAAACCTTTTTAATCTTGTTTTACCTTCAAAAGGATTCTGATTATTGTAATTAAATAATGCATGATATCATAAAGATCTAGAATGTGTGATTATTTCATTGGCAATTGAATATTGGTGCTTTTTATTTATACAAGCAATTTATCACAGACAATACACATCAAGCATTAAAATATTGATACAATTATACCTATCCTGCTGAACCAATAAAAAGCCCCTGTGACATGGCTCTCTGCTGATGATACAGGGATGGTTTGAAATCCTTGTTAAATTTTAATACTCTGATGTGCTGGGTTATGCTAATTCTGCTATGGAATAATATCTCCTGTTTTGCCTTTCCTTTCTGTGGAGTTACAAATGCTGCTTCACTTGGTGTGGCAAGCTGTGCATGCAGCTCTGCTGGTCACTCCTAGGAAGGGACAGCAAAAGGCAGCTTTGAATTTCACTTTTCAGAGTTGTTCTTTTGCTGTGAATACAACTCTACAATATTCATAATCCTGTTGTTCTTAAGTTTTGCAAAGGCTTCTGGCCCAAGTCAGGGGTAACTTGCTGGAAGTGGTTGGATTTAGGGGGACTGGTTCCAAAGCAGATGTACTCAGAGTTTCATCCCAGTGCCTTAAGGCTGGCAGTGTGGTGTCAAGGTAAAATATAAGGAACAATCAGCTCCTTTTGGTCAGACCAGAGACTCTACCAGGTTATGATGTAAATTGTGAAAATGGGCAAAATTTCCATATCTTTAATCTTATAAACCCAGTTACTTTCTAAAGCAGCTGAAAAGCTGTAGTTAATAGGCTGGCAATTATTTTGCCACTTGTTTGTAGGTAAAGCTGAGGTGCAGGGATCTACTTAAGGCTCTCTGAGCTTGTCGCTTGTCACTCAGTTGAAAGCAAATATGTGTTTGACAGCCCACAAACAGCACTGTGTGCCCACCTCCACCTGCTATTTCAGCCAAGCCAATGGTCATGGCAGGAGCTGTATTTCCCTGGACAGAACAGCTCTGCAGAAATTTGTACAAGATTAACCTATCCCACCATCCCTGGACTCAAAATAATTTTTTGAAGGGCATCTTGAATACATGATACATTTTACAGCACAAAGAAAATTAGGTGGCCTGAACCAAATAGTTGTTGTGTCTGTGCTGGCTTTCCCAAATGGCCTTTGAATATCACTATACTCCCAAGTGAGGAAAAAGAATTGGAAACCTCTGAATAAACAGCAAAAAAAGATCAAAACCCAGGACCAAAACAGAAGGATTGAATAACTCAGTGGAAGTCAGCCCTTTGTTGAGGGCCAGCTTTGAAAATGCTCAGGATTTTCAGACACCTAAGAGTGACTCTCACTTCATAAAACTATAAAAACATAATTTACGTATCTGATTCACCAAATTGATGAGCACAACCTACAAAGTGTCAAACACTCATCTCTCTTTGTGCTCACTGAAAGGAGCATTTAGTGACTTGCAGGAGGAGAAGTTTTCTTTTTCCATAACTCCCTGTGAACTTCAGTTAGGATTTTATACTATTGGATGAGAGAATTTTTCTTTTCTTTTTGCTAGATATGCTTGTTTTTCCTCAGTTAGACACTGCCTGATTATCATAAAATGTCTCTGCTCTGTCATATTTGTGAACTCCTGTTTAGCTCAAAATCAGCCCCTCAGAACCAATAGTCCAGTGACCAAAGGCTGGTATTTCAATGCATCTACTGAGTTTAGACAAACATAACCAAAAATGGTTTAAGGTAAAAGTTTTAGCACTGTTTAACATCTAAGATTGAAAGCTTTCATTGAATAAATAATGGAGGGGAGGAAAAAGAGCTAGTTAATTAAGTAGTTGGCTTGCTAACTGATTTTTTTTAAATGTGGTAATCTGCAGGTAATATGCTGGTGTTGGCTGTGCATTCCTGTCTGCCTCACCCCCAGCCCACAGGCAGGGACTGTGCAGGGATCACATAATCACAGTGCTGTCACAGGTCTGACAGAGCCTGAGCACCCATTGCTTCTACCCACTTGCAATTTGCCAGCACTTTAAAGCCATTACCACGTGTGCATATGTGCCTTTTGTAGGGACACTCCTAGGAGGAAAAAAGTCCTGAGGAAAAAAGCATCCTAATTTTTCTGTGTTGGCAGATAAGAGTATTTTCATCCCTAGGTTCACAAACATGCCGTGTTTGAAATCCTTTGGCTTGGTGGTCTGAGTTGTCTCTACACTGGGGTTAATTGAGAGAAAGAACTTGGAGAAGATGTAGCTTGGAATCATTTGTTTTAAAGAAATAAAAATTCTTGGGGCTTATTAGCCCTGAAAAATATATTAATGGTTTACCTGTTCCAGTAGCAGCCTGCACTGCAAATGTGCCCCTTAGAATATAGATACTTTTTCTCTATAAAAGTAGCTGATTTAGTCAGAAAGGTGACAGTTAAGGCTCGTTGCAGGGGAAATTTTTGCATCTTTGCAGAGTGACTTTTTTTTTTTTTTTTTTTTTTTACTGTACTTCACCACAGTGGCTGTCCATCACAGTTGTTATGTATGCAGGCTGAGTGAGCCCGCGGGGGATCCTAGTTATTTACACTCTTTTTCAAGCTTCGAAGCTGTTATAATCATTCGCTGTCAATTTTGTGCTGACACTGAATTTTACTTTGTGTTTTTTTATGCTTGGTTTGGGTCTAAAATACTGGCATCCATACCCTACACTGTAATTCTATGGGTGACTGAGTTGACCAGCAATATACAGTATTTCTAACAGAGCTTTAGAAACCTGCTGCATATGGAGATTTCAGGATTTGTTGATTGTGGACAGTAAACAAAGTCCCCCGGCTTTATGCTTTTATCCTAGTGGTGGCCCTCAGGAATAAACTGTGTATGACGTTTCATCTCATTGCATTTTCATCTTTACAAAAATGTAAATATTATTTTCCTTTCCTCCAAAGCTGCAAAGTTAGAGCAGGAAAACTTTTTTCATTTAATTTTTTATTTTTGTGCTGGCTTGTTTTCTCTGGGCCTGTGTTGTAAGAAATGCATATTTCCCTGTGATCACCATATGTTTAACATGAGACTGCAGAGGGGAGCGTAGCTGGTAATGGGCTAATACAGCTCCAAATTGAAATAATGCCTCGTGTGAAATGTTGGGAATAAATTATCAGTCAAGAGCACGCACTAAAAAATATAGAGGGGTTTTTACACCCTTTTAGGTCTAGAAAGGCAAATTTGCATGGCTCTGCTTAAGTGTCTGCTGTATGCAGTGAGTGAACAAACTTCTTTGGCACGTGCACCAAACCTTTCCTTGGTGAGCGGGCCCCCCAGCCTTGGATGGCATAACAGACTGATGCCAGCATGTTGGAAGTGTGGGATCTCCATGTCCAAGTTCCCAGCTCCCGTGTGGAATTCCAGGTACTCAGGGGCCCGAAGGGGGAGCGATTGCACAAAATGATCTGACCCTGCTCTTAACTGGACTTGAAATAAAACTGGTCAAGGAGCTTGTGTGCTTGGTCAATGTAATAAAGTAGACAAATAATTACTGAGCAAATCAAACACACTTACACTTCAGATGATTTTGAAATATTATCTATAATCGGGCACTTCTGTGCCAGGAGGAAAGGTTAATAAAGTAATTTAAAAAAGATTGTGTAGAGTATTACAGAAACAGAAGAGGACTGGTGATCATAATTGTTAATCTCCTGAAACACCAGTCCTCTACTGCACAAGGCATATATTTTAGTACAACTCCTTATTGTTCATTCCACTTACTATGATATTATACTGCTTAATTACCTTTTGTAAGAAATCTTATTTTACCCTTTTTTTTTTCTTTAATAACAGATAATGCTGATGGAAATATTTTAGAAGAAAATCTTATTTAAAGTCCTAGCTGCTAGGGATTGAGATTAAAACAGTTGCAGGAGGTGGGTAGGTGGATATTTGGAAACCGAATTGCTGCAAGAGCTGTGTTGTGGAAGTACTACACTGAAGATGATGAAAATGCATCCTCCACCACCCTGTTTTATCCATGTTGTGTGTGGATGGAGCCTGGCATGGGATGTAAGGAAGTCTGAGGTTTTGGGTATTGATAGTTGTGATTATTTCCTCTGAAACACATTTCTAGTTCATGTCATTCAGATAAAAGAGAAAAACAGAGCAGCATCCCTGAGTTAGGGTAGCCTGGCTCTCCTGGTCAGGGTAGCAGGAGAAGTAAGACAAAAGTAATATCCATAATAATGGATATGATGGGAAATATTTATAACAGTGAATTTAGTGTGCATTTATTATGGTTTGGATTGAAGAAAGTCTCCTTAAGGCACACAGGACTTTGTGAGAGAGCACACACCTGTGTTCCATCTCCAGGGGGTATAATCCTGAGGATGTCTCAACAAATAATTTCCTCTAATGTATAATTTTGACTGGTAGTAACTAATGATGAATAAAAATATGGTTGTTCCTTGCATCTTTTTAAAAAAACTTCACCTGAATGGTTTGGCTCTGGTTGAGGCAGATTCTTTTTTGTCACTTGTAACACAAATGTTTGAGTTTGTTGTTGGGTTTAGTCACCTGTACAATTCTCTGTTAAGATTGGAATTTTCCCGTAACCTTCTGTAGATATGAGGTAGGCAGGCAAGAAAACTGGATAACATCTACAGGGGCTTTACATAATTAGGCCAGAGCACACAATAATGTGACTTTCTTTTTTGCAAATGAAGATCCAAAATCTCATACTGTGAATATCTGAGGTACAATAGACCAAACAGGTTAGAAAAGTAGGATAGTCATAGCAATTATCTTCATCTAGCAAAAATATTTCCATCAGCAGTGATGAGCAATAAAGTAAAATGATCACCCACCTTTAGAATATCTATTACAAAAACAAATTTCTAAAATAAGAAAAGCTTAAAATATCTACTTGAACATAAAGCATCAGTTCTGGAGCCATACATGGCTTTCCTATTTCCATAGGCTGTGGGGCTCTCAAAACAACTGACTTGCAATGCGAGGCCTGGTTCCAGACCAGGAGGGGAAAATTACCAAATTACTACAATTAAGGATGTATAAATGAAGAGAATACTATCCATCGTGCTGCTCTAAAAAGAAATTTTTTTTTTTTTTTTTTTTTTTTGCTTCTGGGTTTTACACAAATCGCTTATATCCTCCTTAAAAGAGATTTTTATATATATATATATAAATATAGTGAATGCAAAACACCATTAATCCAGTAGTAATATCATCTGATAGTAGTTAATCCCTTCTTAGGGATGGCTTTGCCCGGTCCTTTGGAATATAGAAATGTGCTTTCACTGTTAGGCATTTTGTTTAAGCATCAATCAGTTCTTAATGCTTAATTGTCTTTTTTCTTTCCCTGTCTATAAAAAGACCACCAAATAAAATGAATCCTGTCTTCAAAAGTATTTCCTTGAGAGTCTCATTACATTGTTTAGCCGGTGCTTTTGTATTCCGAGGTTATGGATCAAGGGCAGTGCCCTGCCTGTGGTTTGGACTTGGCTCTGTGCTGTGACAGGATGATGCAGATATACCAGAAGATCCTAATCTGTCAGAGGAAGTCTATTAAGTTCAAGCCCCTAAGCTGTCTCAGCCAGATCGGTGATACCAAAGTTACATTTGTTTTTGTGGTGACCATTCATTTTGGTCAAATGAAGAAATTGCTAGTGTGGGTTTTGTGGCTTCAGGGGTGAAATCTATGAATGTCACAGATCTTTTAGCCTCTCTGCTCTCTCTGAAACATTATTGAGGATGCTCTTGTATGGAAGAAAAAAAAACAACAACCAAGCATTTTTATTGCAGCTGTTTATAAGTCACCTTGATCAGAAAAAATTGGGGGAAAGAAGCATTAGCTTCTGTGGAAATAATTCTTTTTGTGAATAATAGATAAGGATGAGAAAAAAGAGAGGCTTATCTGCAGGAAGAAAAAGCAATTTTGAAATGCATGCAGAAGGACTCATGTTTTGGAATGGGAGTGATTTTAAGCCCTGCTGCAGGCTGTGGACCTTGGCCTTGGTCTGGAACCTGAGGGCCTGACTGGTTTTGAGGTCCCCTCAGCACAGGAGATCAAACAGAAAAAGTATTTTATGTGTTTTGTTGGACTTACAGATTTAACTACAGATCTTCAGATTCTGTATAATTACCCACCGTTATACATCAAGATAGTGAATTTAAAACTTCTTGTGCTGTTTTAGCCAGAGAATAAAAATATGGGACAGATTTGGGCCATTTTTTGTGAGATAAGAACTAATTGCTTATTTTGCTGTCTTTTTCAGCTCCAAGACATTTTCTGTCTTGGTGATATTTGATATTATATTTTCCTCATCTCTCTTTTGTCAAGTTCTAAGGTAAAAAGTTCTGTCCCTGATGAAGTCAGTTTTTGGCCACACTCTTCAGTGGGATCAAGTTTCCATCCTCTGTGTGTGACACGTGGCTCATTTTTTAATTTGTTCTGTTTTCCTGCTGGATGGGGCTGTTGAGAAAACCTCAATCAAGATCACTGTGAAGGGCGTGGAAGAGGGAATGAGAACGTGGTGTTTATAAAATCTGAGTATGATTAGGCACTGCTGCACCCCAGCTTCATTAGCTCCCTTCTCCTCCTGTATTGCTCAAATTCTCCCCATGTGGGACTCTTACTAAGACGTTAATGTGACTTTCCACTCCTCATTCCTTCTGCCCCTGCTCCTGTTTTCTCCCCCTCCCTGTTTGCCAGTTACTCTGTGTAGGGATAGCTAATTCTTCAGGAGGGCCTGTTTCCTCAGGAATGTGAAACAGCATTCAAAGTCCTGGGCTAATTCACCAGTGCCACAACCAGCAGTAACATCTGGATGCAAAATGTGTGAATGGAAAGCTCCTGCAAGAGGGATTAGAGAATAGACAGAGGGTGGGAAAACCTCAAACTCAGTCATTTCTAAAATGTAGTCCATGTTTAAACTAACACATTTTGTGCTTTGAAAGATAGAGTAGCACATTCATCTAATTAATGCATTTGCTTTATTAGGGTAAGATAATATTTTATTTATTTCCTATCCTGAATTATTTCAGAATGTGACACAGATGTTCAAAAAAATCACTTCTTTTTTATTTGGCTTTATGTAAAAATGGCAGAAGGAGTCACTTCTAGGTCTCCCAAAATGAATCACTGACTGTGACAAATAGTAATTAGAATATTTTCTATGAAAGAAAACAAAGATTGCAAAGATATAGTTAGGTCCATTTCCTTTCAAAAAAAATAGCATTGTAAAGAGAAAAAAAAAAAGACTTATTTTTAGAAAGTGCTGAATTTATTTATTTTTTTAAAGGGCATTTATTTAAAAGGTAACCGTATAAAGTTTTATTTATTTGACTCTTCCTTTGTTGAAAACACTGTTTTCTAAGACTGATAATGGGCAGTGCCAGACCCAACTGGGTAAAGTTCCCAAAGATACTGGTCCATCAGTGTTTATCCTGCTCTGGGTTCTATTTCTGGGACCAGCTCAGGAGTAGTTTAAAGCTACTTAATGGGAAGCCACCTTCTGCAATGTAACCTTATAAATACCCTTTGGAGATGGCTGGGATGGCTCTGGATCCTGAGCAGCTGCAGAAAGGAAAAGGAGTTGATTTGTTGCTCCATGGGCTGATATGGGTTAGGTGGAGTTGACGTCCCATCACTCAGCCCATGGTATTTTGATGAGGAAACATCAGGTATGAGGAGGATTCTGCCATCACAGGGGAGTGTTCTGGTGTGTGGCAGGAGGAATTAGAAAACACAGAATTCAGCTAAGTGAAAAAATGGGTGTTCAAACCTGCAGCACATCCATGCTGCTGTCTTTTGCTTTGGAAAAATTTAACTGTGCTCAAAACATGGTGAAACCCAAAGCTGGTGAGAAATCTCTGATATTACACATAAAGATGTTCTAACTAACATGGATCAAAAAAGAAAAAAATTGAAAAAAAGCAAGAAACTGGCAAAAAAAGTTACCATTTCAGATTCCAACAGATAGGACTGATCCCTCATCTTTACTCTTCCCAGTCACTTGGAGTGGTGGTCAATCATTCATGCATGTTCTGCTTTGGACTCCATGTGGAGAAAACTGAGAGATACTGTAACCCTGGTCAGGCTATTCTAGAGGAAGGAAGGATCTGGTTACCTCAGGGATGCTGTGGATGCTTTGTGCACCCTCTAAACTCCCTTCGTGAATGGACACACAAAACAAGTTCCCCAGGCTGTCTCCTGCCAGCCCAGAACCCCCTGTGACATTGCTCCTGCAAATCCAGAAAACTGAAATAATTTTTTTGTTTTGTTTTAGAAGGCCTTGTGTATGTGCACAGAACTGATCTAAATGATTTTAAACGTGCAGCAACATTGGGTGTTGTGGCTTGTGGCACTGGAACAAGGAAATCTGCCCAATGCAGTGATACCAAATGTGCTTCAGAGGATGAGTGTCAGTCACACGGGTGGTGGTGGAGCTCTTCAATCAGCTGCGACTTACTCCGAGGCAGTATTTCCTTTCAGAATCCCCCCAGATAAGAAAATACAATGAAAAGCCAAGCTGCAACCTCGCATCTCAAATATGAACTGGAAACAAAAACAATTTACAATTCGGGAGATGATTTTTTTTTTCTTCTGCCATAATTCAATTCACGTTTGGCTTATTTGAGAATTCATGTGTTCTAACCCTTCTTGCTCACACTTTTGAGCGTCTTGGTTTGTTGCAGCTACTAAGGCTGAGTTTTATTCTTTTTTTATTATTATTATTTTTATTTCTTCTGGGTTTACATTGCAAGAGGAGGCCTCTCCCTCCCGACAGGACCTTCCACCTGAGGGCAGCACAGTCATCAGCTCTGACTAACTTAGAGTCAATCTTTGTGTCCAAATCCAGCTTCCTCGCAGCTCCAGCTCAGGTTTTGTTTTAATCCGCCCCCCCACCCCCACCCCCCCCCCACCCCCCCCCCCCCCTTACATTGTTTACAATAATGAGAGATATGATCACTCTAACTTTTCAAACCTCTCAACTTCCCTTTACTGGGAACTGCATCCCTTGCTTGGCGTCACAACACAGAGAAATTGCTTCTGTTATTCCCTTTGCCATTAAAGCCTGCAACATCTTTCTTTGTCTTACCTTGATGTGTTAATGTAGGAGTAGCAACTGCAGAATGAAATACCAGGAGGGTCTGGATACCGATATTAAAACACATCCTTTGTAGTTCCATGCCATGCAAAATGACGCCGAGCCTTTTCTCCTACCGTTCTGAGATGTGTCCTCTCAAACGGGATGCTGCCGGTGCGAAAGGTGACACCTTTCAGCAGGTAAAATATGTTGTTAGGGAAGGGATGTATGGCAGGGATGCTGACAACAATTAGCACATGCTCCTCATTAGCAACCGAAGTTTACAGCGGAGCGGGAATGGCAGGCTGCCATCAGCCTGGTGGTTACGGGGCAGTTTAATTTCTAACGAATGTGAGCGCTGGATTAGGAACAATATTCAAGAAAATGCTGCCTGCATTCTCTTATGGCTTTCATTACCAAATTGAAAATCTGTGTAGATTTCTGAAAATTACTTTTAAATGTAGCCAATCTCCTCGACTGCAAGGCTTGATTTGCTGGTGAGGGAGTCCTGCTGTGAGATTTTAATGAAAGATCATAGTGCCCCTCCAAGACCGTCAAAGAGCTATGGGCCCTAAAAGACCTGAAATAATCTGTTTTACTTTTAATGGCAGCCATTTTATATTCATTAAGATCAAAATGCAGTTTTGCAGGCAAATTGCAAAGCTGTTCCACTCACAGCTTGAGAACCTGGAGGCCCTACAGCTTTTTATCTTGTTCATAAGCAAATATGCAGTTAATATCTTTTAATATGCTTTGATGCTTGGTACCTTATGGGTACATTGTACTGAAGGTTAGAGAACTGCATGTTTCTTTGGCAGTGCTAGCAACGAACTAAAGCACCAGTCCTTTTATTTCCATAATGGCAGAAGAAATGACTCTTTTTTTCTTTTTTTTTTTTTTTTTTTTTTTTTTTTTCTTTTTAATATGAGCTTCACTAAAATAAATTGTAAAGCACCGTGTAGTATATGTTCAGGGTCTCATGGAAGGCACATTTTTTTTCCCCTGCATTCCATCTGTTGGTGGTTCTTATTATTTAAATTTATACGGCCACATTATTTAAATGTAAACAGCCAAATAAGATAGGATCAAATCATTGGCATCTGGGAACTGTGCTGTTATCCTCTTTGATTGTGAGGTTGTGTGCATTAATAATGGAGTTCTAAAGACTGTGATTCCACCTGATATACTGTATGACCTTAAGAGTTGTGATTTTATCAGGGTTTCACTGTATGAGAAAACGAAGGTATTTTGCAGCTCATTTCTGGCAAGGTTAGTTTGCATTATCTCATGTCCGGAGTAGTTCTGATTTGTGTGTGTGTGTGTGTGTGTTTTATACCTAATTTTTGTTCTTGATTGCCACGCTCCTGGTCGTGTTGCAATCCCCCCAGATTGTTCTCAGTGAGTGGAATTGCGCTGGGACGCTTTTTGTGCCTTGGAGCAGCATGGTGCTACCACATGTCCTGCAGAATTTGTCACTGGTGAGCACAATTCCACCCACGAGCAGTCACCACATCCCAAGGTTGCCAACAACGGGGCAGTGGCGGGGGGAAGGTGCTTTGGTGAACACACTCCTCTTTAGGATGGAAACACGCAGGAGTTCGCCATAAGCATTTTCTACATCTTCCAGTTGCGGTAGAACTGAACTTTTCCCTCTCATTTTTCTGTTGTTATCCAGTAGAAGGTGCAAGAGTGTCATGCCCTGTTTTCCTCTCCTAGCCAAGAAGATCCCACCAAAGATCACAGAAAATTGTCAAGGCTGGCTCATATAAAAAAGCAGCATCAGCCTCTTTATGGAGCTAATTACAACTGTGCTGCTTAAAAAAAAACAAAAACAAAACAAAACAAAACAAAAAAAAAAAAAAAAAAAAAAAAACCAAAAAAAAAAAAACACCAAAACCAACCTACAAAAAATCCAACCAAACAGACAAAAAAACCCCACACCACCCCAAAAGGTGCATTAAGGCAACTCCATGGAGGACCGTATCTCCATCCCTGCGCCCTCCCATTTTTGTGCCTGTCTGTGCCCCACGGGCCTGTTTCAATATTGGATGACATGTTTACAAGTTCTAACATCTCACTTTGTGCAACTGCAGGACTTCCTCGGTGAGGACCAAGAACTTCCAGCCCTGCGTGTCTGGCAGAGATGGGGGAATTCGATAACCTTCCCTCCTTGGGTCTTAGGGGCGAGCTGAATGCGTCTGGCCTGCCAAGGCACAATTTAATGGGCTTCTGAAAACACTCAAAAAGGCAGACAGAAATGTGTGGATGGGCAGGCAGCCAGGCTGACCTGGGGGATGGGGCCGGGCTGATTTTAAGCAGGGTAAGGTGGTGAAGGAATGTTTGAGGACAAAGCTGGCTGGGGGAGTGCA
>NC_139764.1:2877500-3142809 GCF_965231275.1 Zosterops lateralis
ATCAGGTGGATTTTGTCTGAGAGGGAAAATGGACAGTAGCCTCAGCATTTGGGGACTTTGCTGTGGTGTGTGAGGGGGAAGGATTCATGCCTCTTTGGCAACGCTTGGCTCGCTTTGTTCACAGCTGCGCTCAGCCCTTAAATATTTGTGTTGACCTGATGGCAAGTGGAGATGTGTAGAGAAAGGAGTTCAAACTGTTGACCTGCTAACACCGGCTTTTGCAACTTGACTCTGGTTGTTTAAGATCTGTGATCTGCAGTTGAGCCATTCTCTTCCCATTGAGGGGGAATGAAAGTTGTTACACAGACGGAGAAATACCTTGTTTTCAACCCAGATTGGAATGGTGGTTTAAATACTGATATTATATTATGCACTGTGGTTTGACACTGCTAGGGATTGTCTGAAGTGTGCTCCTGGTTCAGTGTTAAAGATCCTGATTTAATACTAAAGTTCCTAATTAGTAGGAAAGGGTTGCTGGTTTTTTGTTTGATTTGGTGGAGAAAACAGAATAAGAGCAAAGTACCCACTGAATTAGTATAAGCCAGAATACATGTGGGTACTCAAAGAAATCCCTGTCGTTGTGGCCAGCACTTGCAAGAAGCTGTGTACCAAAATATACAGCACTTGTATTTTTTTTATACTCCTTGGCTTGACATGAATTTATGTACATATGTACTTTTCACCTGAAGTTTAGCACTGGCAGCATAACGTACAAGTTGTCAAGGGGTTCAGGATGGTTTTTTGACAAGAACCTTGAAGAAATCTGGGGATATATATCCTGTCTTCTCTGCTCTGGTCTCACAAGGCCGTTCCTCACATTTCCCCTTTGGCCCCTTCCTTCCCTGGAGGCAAGGGAGACCCTGGGCTGGAGTGGAACCAGTTGGAGCAGCCCCTCCCAGCCCTGCTGGCACCTGGGCACCCACAGGTACAAGGCAGCTTCTGAGAAGAAGGGTAAAAATTAAAGATGATGGAAAATGAATAAAAAATAAATTTAAAGAAAACTGGAGGGAACAACAGGCAAATAAGCGATGAAGGTCAAGGTGAGAAGGCAATGCAGAGCACTGAGCTGTTGGGACAGGTTTGTAACCTGGGATTCCTGGAAGTCAGTGTGTGGGAAAACTTGGAATTCTGTCCTGGGCAAATGGGCTGAGCTCTAGAGGTGTGGAAAAAGGGTTTGGGGAGACGAAGCTGGAGGGAGCCAGGGAGCCCAGGGGAGAAGGAGAACCCCCAGCAAGGGAGGCAGGGAAGGCTGTGGAAGATAGCAGCAGCTCCAGAGAGGGAGCTGGCTTGGCCTGAGGGAAAGCACACACTGAGGGCACTCATTCTATATAAATCATAAAATTAGTTTGGTTTTAGTGGCTACAGTGACAGTGTGTGTTCCTGGTGTTGCTAAGCATGAGCAAGGGGGGTTTGACCACAGTGTGTGTGAGGAAAAACTCATGTGTGGGTTGCTGAGGTATTCTAATTCTCTTAATTGCTCTGAGGCAGGAAAGCAGAGCTGGACAGGTAACTTCTGCACACAGATAATTGCTTTTGGTGCCTGACAGAAGCTGTAAATACTAGTCGATTCCCTGTAAACATGTAAGAGCTTCATTTACCTTTAGTTGTAAGGATTACATCAGAAATATCCTCGTGAAACAGCAGATTTATCTTAGAGCAACCCAGTTTGTACATACCATTACAGAACAAGTAAGCTAAAACACTTACACCTAGTATATAGTAGCCAGCCAGACTAAATTTCCTGTTTTACATTTCCTTCATTGCTGGATACCATAAATTTTGCACATGTGTGATAGATATTTGGCTCCATCTCTAATATCTTTAAAGAATAAAAACATTTTAATTGCTCAAATTGTTAATTAATATGTGATTCATGCTGCTATAACAAGATATATCAGCAACACTTTTGAAAGCAATCAAGTGAAGGTTACTGTTTTATTTAGGAGCAAATTGAAGAATCTGTGTTTTAATTAAAAACTTTGTTATATCTAAAATATCTACATTGCTTTTATCACTCTATAGTTCTATTTTTAATATTCCAATTCATTTTGCCGTGTAAATTCATTTTAATCTAACATTGTCGTTGAAGTTAAGCAACTATAGGGAAGGAAAATTTACAGCTGCAAATAGCTGCAGTTTCAGGAATGCGCAGCAATCACATAGGAGAATAAACTACATTTAAAATCAGAAGAGAAAACCTGAGTTTTCAGAGTTACATGAATGGAAACATATGGAAATTTTTGTGGAACGGGAATAAAAGAACTGAAACAAAGCAAAAAAAGAGGTAAAATATAAATTTCTGCATATTCAGACTTTGTGCATTGCTCGGACTTACTTTGAGCAAAGTCTGTGTGAGAACAGCAGTATTGGGGATGGACAGAGAATAGGAAAGACAGAGCAGATGGAAGAATGACCATATGCGAGGAGAGAGGTCTGGGACAGAAGAAATTTACATGGAAGTAAGGAAAGTGACAAATGTTTGTGTGTTTTCCGTGGTTGTTTTGGTGATCCAAAAGAAGTTCCAGTAAATTTTTACACCTTTACTGTTGTACCTTATTGCACCTTCTCTAGAATTCTTCCTTGTACCTTTGCTTTTTTGTCATCTCCCCTTCTTGGAGATGGACAGAGGTTTTCAGGATTATTGTTTCCATTATGTTATGCATTCTTTTTCTATAAATTACTCCATCCTTGCAAGTGATCCTGTGCAAGGATGTCATTGTAAAAACACTGATGTTACAGAAGTTGCTACTAAGTTGTTAAAATACACTTTAGTCATTGCAGAACTGCAATTCAAATACAATTACCACGCTGAAACACCTAAATTTGGTAACTTAAAGGAGTAATTGGGTTTTAGAGTCCTTGAGTTCAATGGTTAGACTGGTGTGTTCTGCCTCATGCAGGGAGAAGAAGCTCTCTCTTACAAAATTGTAAGAGTCTACTACCTGTTTTTTGTTTTTAGTTTGAGATGGCAGTCAGATATCCTAAAGCACGTTACAGGAGGTATTTAAACCTTTATATATATATTAGAAACTGCTCCTGTTGCAGTCACTCTCCAGCATTGCAGTCTCCTTGTGAGCGTGAAAGGGAAAACTTCCTCTGAACATCTCCAGTCAACCACAGGGATTCCATCCTCCATCCCAGCAGAGGAAGCAGCTGAATGCTGCTAGACCTCACTCAAGTGTCTGCTGCTGTAGGAATGGATGTTTAATGCTTTGCTAGTTTCTCCTGAAAATACAGAGCATTTTTGCAGATCGTGGTCTTTCAAGTCGAATTCAGCCTGTGAAATTTGTGGGGGGAGTGTTTTGTACGAAGGTGCCTTTGAAACAAAGACCCGGTTCTAAGAATCTTCCCTGAAAATTTGCAATTGAATTGCACTGGTGGCCACTGTATGGGAATTAAGCATGGCTAGTACTCACTGGTGGGACTGCTGAACGTTTTAGCCCTTATGCTTGGCCTAAAATGTTTAAAGGAAATGGAAAACCGTGAAAAACAAACCCTGACCAGACAAATTTTTTTTTATTTTCAGTGGAAATCCAGCTTTGTACCTGTAGCTACTATGTCAATACATTATGTATCTGAAAGAAAGAAGAAGAAAAAAAAAAAAAAAAAAAAAGTAGTTTTATTTATCAGGCTCTAAGAGGAATAGTCTGTTTTGCTCCTCAGTGTTGTGAAGGGAAAGACAAAGTGCTATTTCCTGTCCCCTTGGAGTGCCCAAAACTCAGTGGCACCAGAGGGAACCAGAGATAGCTTTCCTCAGAAGCCCATCAAACTTGCCATTGACTTTGCACATCCAGCCTTTTACCCAAGCAGTGGGTTTTAGTTTTGATGTTCTGTGACCACATTATTCTTCCTTTTTATAGAAACATGCTTCTTCCAGGGATGAAGACATGATCCAGCAGTTTATAAGGGGCTTGGCTATATCAAATTTATTCAGGAAAAAAGCTTTAAAGAGTTAGTCTGTGTCTGAGAGCTTCAGTTGAAAGCTCTCACAGTGTCTCCTGGCTTTATCCTGCAGTTCTTTTTAAGTTATGTACTAGGAAAGGATCTGTGATAAATAAAGGACAAAGAATCCTATGTTGTCTTAGTGAACCTGAGAATATCCAAAATAAGTGTTACAAATATTTATTTGAAAAGGGACATGAGAAGGAAGGGTTTGCTGAGGAGCAGTTTTGGTACAGCCAGATCACAATGTTATTAAACAAGATACCCCTGTAGATATTTGCTGAACTCAAAGGAGTTGCAGGAAACCTTCTCATGCTTCAGCAGACACGAGAACACCAGATCTAAACAACTCCAGTAGTATTGTGTGATAATGCTCTGTTTATCTGTTGGGCTTTTTCTTGCTGTTTTTTTGTTTTGTTTTGTTTTTTGTTTTTTTTTTTTTTTAAAGCTTCTTAAGTGGCAAATGAAGCAAGATCTGTCAAAACCTCTCAAAACTTGTAACTGGTAGAAAGCCTTTTGTTGAGGTAAAAGGGAAATTTTTAAAATGCAGCCTTTTTAGTTGTGTAAGGGAGTTTGTGGGATCAGTTGGAAGTTGCTCTGTGTGTCTAGAGAAGGAAAGCTGAGGTCACTCAGGCACACAATTGTGCCTGCAGTGCATCTCCAACCTCCTTTCTGTGGAGGCACTTCCTTTCCCCATGCTTCCCCGAACAAAAAAGCTGGTTAAATTTTATAAAATTTAGGTGTCTTACTGAAAATTATTTATTTATAATTGTTGATAGTGATTTATTGCTATTAATAGTTATTTATTGCTATTAATAGTGGTTCCTCAGGAATGCCTGGAGTAAGATGTATAAAACAACCATGTAGCTGTTGTGCTGTGGAAAGGGAGCAATCAGAGACTTGGGTGCATTTATTTGTACAGTTAGGCCTTATTTTCAAAGTCAGCAGAAGTTTCTAAAGCTCAGCATTTTGGAAATGGAGGTTTCAGGTATAATTACATCCAACACTGAACCTCAGTGAAATGGTCTGGTGGCTCAGATTGTGTGTGGAGCCTGCATGTGCAAGCTGCCTCACTTAAAGGGCTTGAAATGCAGGATTACATGTCAAGGAATTCTTAAAGACTATTATTTATTGAGTTGTTTATTAACTGTATGAATTTTATTGAATTTCTGGGGAGACGATGTGGTACATATTTATTTTTTGGACGTAGTGATTGAAGACCTTGGGCAGCCCCAGCATTACTAAGGACAAATGAATATATTCCAAAGTCCAGAAGTGGAGTCCAAAATACTTTCAGATATTGTTTTTCTTGGATGGATGTTAAAAACCTTTAAGTTTTGAGAGGATTCCTATGAGAAAGCACCTTTAAACTGAGAAAGGTCAATTTCTTTGACAGCCAAGACAGGAGGTTTCAGAGGGGTTACTGTGATCCAAACCCTGAATTATGTATGTCAGTCCTTAGGGTGTATCTTTTAAAGTGGGAGTGACTGGGGCTGGAAACCTGCTGGGGTGGTGGCTGTTCATTCCCACATGCAGATGGGACATTACACTTAAACCCTGTGCTGGGTAAACACTAAGGGTGCAAAGTTAAGTGCTCTGAAGGCAAGAAAAGGCCACCTTAAGGTTGGTGAGGTAGGGATGCAGCTGACAGGAATTCCATGGATATTTACTTGTGCTCAATCCCAGCTCTCCCTTTGCTGTAGCTCGTTTGGGGAGTGAAAGGCAGATGGGATTTGGGGAGCTTTTTTATTTTATTTGTAACATCAGTGTTTTCTCTTAAACATCACCTGAGAAACAAACCTACTGGTTTTGCTTAAGCTGTACCAAACATAGTTCTGAGGATATTTTGGCCCAAATTAAAGTTATAAGCACCTTTAAAGTCGGGTCCTGCAACAGAAGGTGTTTGACAAGCTGAGCTGGAACTTGGCATTGCTGTCAAATAAGTCACTTCGTCAGCTGCAGGGACAAAGTCTGTGTGTATGTTAAAGAGCACATTCCACTTTGAACTGTGTGTTTGCCCCCTCTCATCCTTACTCTGGCTCTCATTTATGGTTTTACTCTGAATAAGGGCTTGCTCTCTGACTGCTGGGATGCCAGAGAATGGAAACCCCAGTTAGTTTTCCTGCTCTCCAGAATCTTTGGTCCGTTTTTATTTCATCATTCAGATCACAGGAGGCCATTTATAGGATGTAGTAGCTTTCACACAGAGTTGCAGCCAACTATTCTCCAAAGGTTTTGAATGCTAGAGAGCAAGTCCCACCAAATTCATGAGCTCAATATTCTTCATCCATCAATCAATAGAGGGGAAAAATCACACCCCTGAACCAAATAACTTTGTTACTTCTTTACTGACAGATTCTTTTGAAAGATTCTAGTGAAGAGATCCATAAGCATTTTTATAAACAAATTTCTACTTTTAAATATCTGCATAGTTTAATTTGCTTATTTTTGTTGTGATAGTGTTTGCTATGTGCAGGGCACTTCCAAAACTTATAGCAATATTGTCTGTCTGCCAAGCATCTGAGTAGGAGGAATCCATTGGAGAAAACAGACAAAGAGCTTTGATAACAAGCTTGATAACAAGAACATAGAAAGTGTGCTTTTACTTGAAAATATTTTTTTCCTAAAATTAGCTGAGATATTAACTTGTTTTCCAAGAGCTGTGTATACTTTGGGCAAGCATATCTAAGCTAGGTTGGTGTGAAAATTTTACAGAAGAT
Organism: Zosterops lateralis; assembly: GCF_965231275.1. Taxonomy (NCBI): domain Eukaryota; kingdom Metazoa; phylum Chordata; class Aves; order Passeriformes; family Zosteropidae; genus Zosterops; species Zosterops lateralis. The sequence continues at coordinate 2,884,163 of NC_139764.1, forward strand.
GTAAAATTCAGGCTGCACTGTTGAGCTGAGCAATTTTCCTTTTGGATTCCAAACAAACCAATCCAGGCCAAAGCCTCTAAAAACCTTATGCAAGATGGAGCACAATAAAATGTTACTACTTGTGGTTTCCTTCCTTGATGCAGGAGACGACAGAAATAAAGCCTTGACAAGGAATTATACCTGTGACTCACCGTGATCACAGATTGTCTGTTGAAATGTTAAAATTCAGCCAATGTGTTAAATGATAGTTGTTATGATGTGAACTCTCTGTGGTTGGACTTCTCTCACCTTAGTATGCTTTATTAAGCTTTGGAGAGGTATTTTCTAGGAAACAAAATGAAAACTTGCATGTTAATAAACATAAAATTCCCTTCTCATACTCTTAATATTTTTTGCTTGGATTCCCCTCCTCCCTTTTGAAAATATTGGGTCTGATGTAAGGATTTTCCTTCTCATTCCTGTGGCATGTACACCAAAAGCAGAGTCAATTGTGTGAACTGTTATTGGTAATCAAAGTGGATAAGACTTTCACTGGATTTTTTTTTTCTCAGGGTGTTTAATTCTGTACTGAGTGAGTGAGGAGGAACACTGGTAGAGGATTTTTTTTAGTATTTTTGCTCTCTCCAGATATCCTAAGGTCAGAATATTGCAGTGATTGACTTTATGGTCATAAAAGACCCATGAACTTGGAACAGAAGACTCTTGTGGGGGTTAGCTCAGGAATATAAATAGCCAAAGCTAAAAGGGTTGATTGTCTTTGGTGGAAATATATATTCTTTTTGGAAAGCTGGAGTGGAAGTAAAGACAAATGAACATCCTTATGGTGTAATCACCAGGTTGAAAAATCAGGTAACTTTAGTTCTGAAACTCCCTGTTAGCACAGTGACTTTTTATGTTCTTTATATCTTCGTTGGTGGGTAGTCAATGTTTAAATGCTCATTTATCATTTACTATATAAAAGAAAAGCTATTATCTGAAACTCATTTTTACAGTTGCAGGCAAACTGAAATAATCATTTTCAAGGACCTAAAGCTGTTTTTTGAAGAATGTCATCATTTTCTTCTGCTTTTACTTACCACTTACACCAGTATATGAGGTGCCTTCAAGAGCTGTACCTTGCACAGCCTGGCTGCAGATATTGCCAGCCTCCATACCTGGACAAACCGGGCCAAAGAAACTTAGTTTCTGCAAACTGCATTAATCTTGCAGACAGGACAAAAGAGCCACTTTAAAGGCCCAGCTCTCCCTGAACACTTGTGCTGCTTGCTCAGTAAGGTGCCCTGCCCTGGAGGCTGAGCAGCCCCATTGGCCCAGACACAGGAATTCAGGAGCTGAGGGTAAAGCCTCTGCTCTGCCAAGGAATCACGCTTGCTCACGTCCCTCAAGGAGGGGAGCTGCTGTTCTCTGTTCTTTTCATACTAAGAACCTCTCTGAGTAAATGAACTGTCTGTCTGAAGTGGTAGAGGAGTAGTCTTCATCTTGAATTATAATTTGATGGCTATCCTAATGGATAATATTAATTTGCCTACGTGTCATCTTCTCTGTTCTCAGTCTGCATGGGTGTAGCTCATGTGCATGTCAGTGCACTCAGAGGTTTCACCCACTGACATTGTTCAGGACTCCTGTTCAGAGCTGTGCCAGGACACAAAGGTTGTATTTCCTCTTGGGGGAAGAACAGCTCTGTACATTGAAGTGCCCTGGAATATTCTGTCAGAACCAGAGTGTTGCATTAGGACTGCACCTCCTCATGCCCACAAAGCAGGACAGCAGTGTAGACAATACATTTACTTTTGTTAGTTTAACCTCACGTAACTTCATTTAATTTTTTTTTTTCTCTTGGTGCCTCTATATTTTGCCACTCCTTTGTGCCTCATTCTTTATCTCACCAAATGGCCAAAGCAGGAAAACGAGGCAACCAGGTGGTGAAACCAACAGCAGTGGCTCTTCAGGAAATGATAGAACTCCTGTGATTGTGGATCACTGGGAATTCTGCTGCTCTCTTGCAGTCCCAGGCATTCTGACAGAAACTCCCATTTTGTGCCTCTGTGCCCCCTTGTCAGTGAACAGACTCTCTGTTATTTGCTGATAGAAAGGTGAGGTCCTGCACACACCAGGCCTGTTCTCCCTTAATCCCACTTCAAAACCAGGTTGGAAATACAACTGTTATAGTTGTTAATTTACATCAGAGTCTAATTGTTAAAATCATCCTTTTAGGGTGACACAACATGATAAAAATAAGTTGTGTGCTCTTTTACACTTACCTGTATCTGCTGGCACATCTTGCAGTTTGTGAGCACAGGAAGACTGTAATTTACTTAAATGCTTGTCCCTTTATTTTATAAAAATCCATGGGTAGTTTTAAAAATAAAAATGTACTTTTTATAGTGTAATATTTTGAGTTGAATATGGTGAGAATTAAACTGTTTTATCAGTAATATAATAGAAAGGTATGATCTCTTCTTGGGGATATCAAGGTTTTCTATGAGACTTACTGTTAGCTCATGAAGTCACTGTCGAGAGAAAGCTAATTTTAGAAAAAAACCCAGAATTATCTGGAGCTAAAAGAGATATCTGTTTATTTATTTTTGCTTTTTTAGCTGTTCATCTTTGGGGTTTTTTTGTGCAAGTCCCCCTAGCTGAGAAGTCATCAATATTTGCACTAGAGGGGAATATTGCACATAAAATGGCCACAGGTTTTACTTGGCTGACTTTGCTGAGGGATCAGTTTGCTGCAGCTATTTTGTGTCTTTGATGGCTAGAGCAGAATGTCTCAACAGTTTAATATGATAAAAGATGTGGTGTGGGTGATAAGTGTGTTCATTACACACTAATTAAAAGGTACAGCAGCAGTGATGGAATGCCACCCAGAGCCCCCATGTTCTCAGCATGTCTATTTAAAAATTGTGTGTTAGGAACATAATTTTTGTACACATTTTTGGGTGGGGGAAAGACCTCAGTGGTCACATATTCCTAACCTGCTGTGTCATTTGAACAAATTGCTTTCTCAGTGATCGCACTTAGTGTTGTGGGATATTCTCTGTTTTGGGGAAGAAAGGAAAAGGTTTAATATTCTCCGTGGCAATTTGTCCCTGTGTCATTCAGAGCTGCTGGGATAGGGAAATCCAAGCTGTGGAACAGCTGTGGGTTCTCAGCCTTCTTTGCTCAGTCCATGAGCGTTGTACCTAAAAGGGGTTGGTTTGACTTTCTCATTCTCTGTTGTTTCATCTTTCCTGCCTCCCCTCCTCCTACTTCTGGGGCTGATGCCGATGGATTGGGAAAGGCAACACTGAACTTAAAAGTAACGTGAGACAGTTAGTACTGCTCAATAGATATTCAGAACTTGTCAGGATTGGTTCTATACACCTCTGCCCTTGAAAGGAATTACAAGGTAAAGTCATTTTATCGTGGAAAGCCTTTTCTGCCTGACTTTTCGAGTTGATTTCAATGTTAGGAGTGCCCATTTCTGCATGCTTCTTAGGAAAAAAATTTTGTATGGGTCATCTTGTGCTTGCAGAGAAACAGGTTTCAATGCTGTGCTTTGAATCTAAGTGTGCTATTGTTTGAGTTCATTATTAACCTCTGCCAGAGCTCTTTGTGTATAGGGACTTGATGTTTTTAGCATTAGAGTGTTATGGTGTTCAGAGACAAGGGGACACTATCATAAACTCTTTTTGAAACAGGAAAAAAAACTAAAAAAGAATGTTTGTTCCCTACTTGAGGAGAAATCAGAATTGTTAAGAGTAGAGAAGGTTCTTTACGAGATATATGAACTGCCTGGTAACATCTCAGGATCCACATGTGTCTACACATAAACAGCAGTCAGAGGTATTTCTGCTACTTCTCTATTCTGTAGAGATCACACAGTATCAACGCCATTCTCTGAAGAAAACAGTTGACTGCTATGAATGCTGGCTTTTATATGCCCACTTTCATATGGGCCTGCTGGATAATAATTAAATTAAGGTTTCTGACTCCTCCTAAGGTTGGGCTTATGAATAGCTAAAGACATGATTGATCAGAGGAGCTCAGGTTAACCGTAAAATTGATCAAAAAGCAGGCAGAGAATAACGACTCAGCCGAGCAGCACTGTGGAGTGATAAACCCACTACTGGAGAATGTGACTGGAATGAGGCAGCAACAGCCTGTTTTTATTTCAGCGTGTTTAGCGCCATGCTGTCACTTAATTGTGTTGGCATTGTTTCCCTTTGACAAAGAGGGCTGAAGACTGACAGGTGACATGCGTTTGTCTGTGTTGCATTTTTCCTCACTTTGTGGGGGAAAGATCTAAAGAGCGATCAAAAGCAGCCAAGTCTTTCTCACTACCTTTGCTCCCTGGTCGGGTTCTGCAGTGTCCTGGGCTTTCAAGTGGCTGCTGGTGGGCAGCTCTTGCTCACACACAGAACCTTTCCTGTGTCCAGGAAACCTTTCCTCCATGGGCTGTTTCTGACAGGTACTGAGTTCAAGCAACTTCTCTCAAAAGCAGTAACACACAGATTTCTTTGACAGAACAAGGATTTTAGGTTCCTGGTGCCCTAACCCATCCAGGTGACCATGGCTGGGAATAAATCACCACAGCAACCCCTTCCTTAGTTACACAATCCATCCTCCTCAAAAACATTACCAAGGAATGATGGCTCCAACAGGTCATTTGGAGACTGCCCATCCCTCAGGGTAGAAGGGCAGCAGTTGTGTCTTTTGATGTCATTTCCTGGTGCAGGTTCTGTGGCTTTCACAATGTTAGGGTAAAGAAAGAAGTTTGATTGGCTTGGTGTCCTAAACTGTGCTCCAACTTAATCCATTTTTGCTACAAGTTTGTGTTCGGGGGGGGTGGGGAGGGGAAAGTTTCATCCTTTAAGGCTCAATGCACTCTGACCTTCACCCAGCAAGCACGTAAGCAAATGAGCAGCTATATGCTTATTATTAAGCACATAATCAAATCTTTTGCTGGGCCATTGCAAAAATCAAGCTTGCCTTGAACGAAAAGTAAAAAGATGATACACTAGTGGGAATGAGGGTTTTTTCATATTTAGTACAATTTTTACAGAAATCAAGGGTTTGTTAACTGTGAATTAGTCAAAAAGTGTTGCTCTAAGTTTTCATTTTGAGGACGGAATTATTTAGGAGTAAGAAGAGGTAGCCTAGGAGTCAGTGGTGGTTAAAAGGATTGGTTTAATGAACATTTGTTTTGGTATTTTTGTGTTTACAGTGCTGATGCTGGAGATCTGATTATTTTTCTGTACAGGGCATTTGAGTTTTTAGATGGAGGTTTATTGTCTTTAACTGTATTTCTGTATTCAACCAAACTTTTCTTATTTTGCTTAGCACAGAGGGATTGTATGAAGTCTTAAGAGCCACCTAAGACTTGAGAGACATGGATAGGGTTGAACAAAGGGCACATACTGCCTACCTAAAAATCCAGAAAAATCGGGTAGGATAAATAACATGAAGAAATATTTTTGCTTTTCATTGTCTAGGTGTCATTTGAACATACACTGGAGAAGGAGGCTCAAATTCCTTGAGAATTTTTTTGTGTGTCCTTCTTCCTCCAACTCTTTCCTGCATTTTCTTGGTTTCTCTTGGGATGTTCCCAGGACTGCAGAGCTGAATGTGTGTGCAGCATTTTCCCCATGGACCACTCAGGCTCTGCCTTATTCCTTAGAACAGTGAAAAGCACACACCAACTGTCCTTCAAAAATTTGGGAAGGAAGAATTTTTTTGTGGGGCAATGAGGCCTCTGCCCCTGGGATAACACCAGATACAGAACTGTTTCTTTATGGGACTGTGGATTATCATAATTCCATTGGACTTTTGTCTACTGGGACAAAAAGTGCCAAGTCTCACTTGGAAAGTTCAGGCTAGTAAATATGCCCTCTTTGGGATTTTTGTGTAAATTGCAAATTAGCTGGACTGCTCAGAGTAAGGCCAAGAGCACTCAAAACAGGTACCCAACGAATATTTAGAAAAATCGTTATTTGCTGTTTCAAGCTCTTATGTAAATTTTACCATGAGAATTTTATATTGCTGGTTACATAAATTTCTCATATCATACTGAAAGCTAATTTGGAGCCCCTTGTCCTGGCTGTTGAATCCAGTCCTATCACATCCTGAGGGACAACACCATCCATTTGTGGTGAAGGTTCCCTCCCTTTATTCTGTGGATTAACAGGCTGAGTTCTAACCTTCATTTTCTGGGAATGATTGCAGTGACTGTATTTGTACATGCTGTCTTTACTGGGTCTGAATATGCACAAAACTAACTTCAGGATCTGTCCCCTGCTCTCACTGCATCCTAACAGGAAAATAAACTGCTGGTACATGCATTTTTTTCCCCAGTGACTATAGACAAAACTAGTGAGATAGTGAAGCATTTGTCAGAACCGGTCCTTTGTGCTGCCTCACACAACCATGTTGTCTTAAAAGGATATTTATACAGTACAGGGCTGCTGTATAATACCTGGTATAATTCTCTGTGCAATGCCAAAAACGTGGGGTGCTGTGCTTTTGAGTTTTAAAAATGTCAAAATAGAAATTCAAGCTGTTTGACGCTGCACTAATTTGCTGAGAGATGTTGGAATACGTGGCCCTTTCTCTAATTTTGCACAACACTTTAGGCTGTAATATTGCAATAATTGCCCAGTGAAGTCATAATTGAAAGGTAAAAAAATTGAATTTAGGGCCTACATAATTTAAACAGGACCACATTTTACCAAGCATGACACCTTTATGGCATCTGCTATATTCCTTATAAAACATACTAAATTTTGAGCCGATAACTCAAATGGTTCCTGTGGTATAAACTTGTGAAAAGTCACAATTTTGCATTGTGCTGCAAAACCACCTTACAATATAGTGACTACCATGGCTCTTTAATATCCAGCAGAGTTCTCCTGCTGTGCTTTGTCAGTCGGTAGCAACATCCAAGTCTTCTTGTAAAAGTAATTCACACTTTTTTCACAACACTGTTGCTTTAATTACCACTGAACTCTGCTGTTGCTCAGACAGGCCTAGCAGGACCAAGAGAGGGTCAGCACTGCAGTCACTGCAAAAGAAGCAAATGGCTTTTTTTCTTACTTTATTATTAACAAACCATCTTTGATTGAAATGCTCCAAGCTTCTGAGACCCAGCCTTGTCTCTGTGCTCTCTTGGGGTATTCATTATCAAAGTAGACCATGGATGTTAATCTGAGAAAACATCAAAAATAATACCTAAATCCTAATCAAAAAATGTCAAGTAAAGGCAAGATTCACATATCTCTTACATGCAAACAGCTGATCAGATTTTTCATATGTGCCCACTGAATTTCTGATAGAAACTAAGTCATCAACTTACTGTATATTTTTTTGTGTAAAAGCAATTTTTACCCATTTGTTTGTGATATTTTTTTCTCTTCATGCTTATTTCATTTGTTATATCTCATTAGAGCCAAAGGCATTCACAGGAAGAAGTAAAAGATGCTGAAAGACAAAAAAGATTGTATTTAAAATTACAAAATGCTGCTTCTGTGCCTTTGTCTCACAAAATGTTCAATATTTATGTATCCTCCACACTAAAAAGCTGTAAAATAACCCTTTTAGTAGCACAAACATAATTTTCAGACCTAGGTTTGAGTGAGTTTGCCTCACTGCTTACCTTAGAAGGTCAGGTTTGAAAATGGTCCCGTCCCTCTTGGCTGTGTGTGGGGGCTTAAACTCACCTGGAGAGAAATGCAGCACTTCCACCATGGCAATGTCCTTCATAAACTGCAACATTCCAGCATTTTTAGAGCTGGATGTGATCATTTCTACATCCAAGGGAAACTGCAAAGTAGGTTTTGGAGTCACAACTGATTTAGTCAACATTAAATCCTGTGCAGCCCTGCCAGCCTAAACACTTATTAGAATATACCTGTGTTTCATGAATAGGATTAGATATCAGCCCTGTGTTTCATATCTCACCTCAGAGATGATGCTGCAAATTGATACCACACCACTTAATGCCACAGCAACACAAGGCTCCTGCCTGCCTTGGGAAAAGGGGACACTTGGGGGATTAATATTCAGTTATTAAATAGCCATATCAGCTATGGAAATACACTAGGTTTTGCATGGATTTCTCATGGCCCAAGAATCAGAATATTCTTAATTTCTGGCTGTAGCAAGTGTTGTCTGTGGGATGCTCAGTAATGCCACGCCCTGATCAGGGCTGGTAACCTGGAGCTAACATTAAGGAGTTACAGGACTGACAAAAAACACCAGAAGAATTAATTTTGAAAATATTTGCCGCGAGTTACTCTCAATATTTTCTCATTCTACGATGTCCAGAATTAGGAAGGATAGAAAGTAGAGGTAAAAAAAAAAAAAAAAAAAAAAAAAAAAAAAAAAAAAAAAAAAAGGCGCCACAAATTAGGTAATAGAAATGAGTTTTCAACATGGATTTTCACAAGGAGGAGAAAGACTTAAAGGAGCAGAGTATCGTCCTGATTTCCAGAGACCTTACACAGGAATTCAGGCAGATTAAGAAACCTGTGATAGGTGAAATTTTCTTTTCCTCTGCAGCTCTTTAGCCAGTGGTAGATTTTTTCCAAGTCCTTGTTCTCAATAGTGGGACATGCCTGCTAGGAGTACTTTGGCTTCCTCCTGGTGAAAACTGCTCAATATGACAGACTACAGAAGGCAGCTAAAATGATAGTTATTTAAAATACAGCCTTGCAGTGACTCGGGGACGTGTGGTTATGTGTACAGAGACAAAAGGAGGGAAGGAGTTCCTTCCTTCCTCACCTGCTCCTGGTGCATTCAGGCAGAGGCACCACTCTCACTTCCCCATCTCCTCCTCTGCAGAGTGTTTGCTCTGGAAAAAGGCACTTGCAGGAGGTATCACTTCCTATAAATTTATTTTGCATTGACTAAATAACAGGCCCCAGTCTTGTAGAGATTTATGCAGTACTAAAATCAGCACTGATCATATGCAACAGCCTGTGTGGTTCTTTCAAGAAGCCACATTCCTGCCCTGGTGTGGATAAATGGTTCATAGAACCTGAATATAGCAGTGCTGATATTTGCTGCTCTCTGGCCTGAAAGTACCTGTAAATTCACAGGCAGGAGATGCAGCTGAAGCTGTGGCTGCTTCTATCATGAATCCAGTAATGTTTCCTGGGCTTTCTCCCCAGGTGCTTAGATGTCGCATATCTTTCCTCCTCCAAATATTTGTATCCTAATATGCTGAAAAAAGTGTTTGCAGATGCCAGTGCATCTTGGGGGTGGAGAGGGGAGGCAGCAGAAACAGAATTTAAGATTCAATATTTGAAAAATGAGAAGAGAAGAGAAAATAAGATCTTATGATTTTCCACCATTTAAAGTCCAGCTTTATTTTTTTTAGGTATACCCCAGAATTGTGCAGCTTATCCCACATTGGTGATGCCTTTGTCAACCTCAGAACAGTACAAAAATTAGATAAACACCTAAACACCTGTTTTAATCAAGGAAAGAAGTCCAGGTTTGAACATCAATGCTCCCCTAAGAGTTTCTGGGGTTCCTGTGAGTTCAGCACCCAGGGAAGCACCTGGTGGCTGCTGTTCCTGCAGAAGGAACTAACGAGGGGAGGAGAATTCAGACCAGCTAGAATATATTGGTCAGAAACATGGCTTGGTCTGTGCCAGGTGGTTTGAGTATAAAACAAATCTGAGTTTACAGCCTCTCTTTCTTTGAGATTAATCAAATCTGAGGCAGCATGAAACTACTGGATCTGAGAAAACAGATTGTTAAAACTGATATTGCTAGTTTTCATGGTAAAATTTAATGCATACAGAAATAGTGCATGCTTAGAGAGAAGACAAAATGCATCCCTTAGGCTTTAAAGAAAAATAATTGTTGGCAAACTTTATTTTAAACTAATGTTCTGAAAAACTAGTGGAAGAGGAAAAGGGCAAAAAGAATGTGATAACATCTCTCTAAACATGGTAACAAGTTTTGGTGCCCTGCTGACAATGAGAACTAGAGGATTTAGCAACCTCTTGTAGCACAGGCAGGGAAAACAATTGCATCCTCTCAAAAAAAATCTCTGTAGGCTCCATCCTGGCTATGTGACCTTGTTGTGTGACAACTCCACTTGCCAGCCATACCAAACAAACAGAGCAACACTGCACCCTTTTCAGGTTTAAGATATTATTACAGCTTGTGAATGAGATTCCCAGTATGTGGACATGACAACTATGAGAAACTGTAATTTAGGACATAGAGTATTCTCTTTCTGCTTTTATGTGGAATTTCACTTTAATGTGATGTAAATGACAGTAAGAAATACATTCATAGAATGTTAAAGCCTTCCCATTAAAAATTCTGTATGCATTTTATATTCTAATTCATGTACAGTCAAAAACCCTGATAAAATCATAGTACTGATTTGACTGCTGCACTTATCGTATTAATGAGGATACTTTATGCCTTTTGAAAATTGGGATATAGTCCATTATGTGATTGTGAGTGATGTGATTGTATCACACCAATTTGTTATTCAATCTCACCCCTCCCTTCAGTCAGCTTTGTATATAGGAAAAACCATTGGTTAGCATGTGTGGAGGCAGGAAAACCTACATTTAAAATTACTATTGTCTTCTTTAATCATTTATCTGCTAAACAGATAATGTATATTTTTTCTAAAGCCTGAAATTTACTCAAACTCCAGAGGGGAATTCACAGAGGTATCCAAAATGCCCAGAGGAGCACCAGCTAAGGCTGGCTGAAGGGGACACTCGCCTAAGTCAACTGTCCAACTTTCTGGATGTGTGTAATGTGAAGTTCTCCTCCCAAATACCATGTTCTAGACTAATCCTCATGGCTCTGCACAGTCACTCCTCAGGCTGATTACCTTTGGTCTCTGCCTGTCCCCATCCACAGGCTCCATAGGGGGAAGGGTGTGTTATTTCCATCTTTCACACAGGGAAAGTTAGATGAGAAAACCCAGTTTGCTATGGTTGCATCTTAAAAATCCTCACCCGTCCACATTTTCGGTTGGGGACTGAAAACCAGCATTTCTGTAGTTGATAACACATTTATATTTTGAAAGGGCTTGGATAGTTTTAATATGTTATGTCTTCTCTTAGCTAGTCCTGATATGCTTTTGCTTTAGGAGCACTCTTTGTCCTTGCAGGTTTCTCTCCTAGTTTTAATCCATGGAAAATATTTCACCTTGATGAAAATTAACCCCACCTGTTTTCCCCTTATGTAGCCCCTGTGAGTGTTTCCAGACTGAGTGCAACTCCTTATCTCCTGTGATGAAGAGCTATATGTTCTCCAAAACACAGTAGGTGACCTATGGTAGTCTTGCCTCAGAGACATCTTGAAAGCAGGACTATAACTAGGGAATTAAATCTGCATCTTGTGCCTTTCCTGCAATCCATCCATTAAATGTTTAATTCTGTCTGTAATGACGGTTTCTGTCATTAACTTGTCACGAATGTTGTATTTTTCTGATGCTGCCATCTTCACTGAGTGTCCTGTTGCTGCCTGTATTTTTCTGGGGTTTTGAGTATTATTCTCAGTTTTACTGCCCAATCCATTTTGATGTTTCCTATCTTTATAAAAATGTCTTACTGCTGACTTAAATTTCTTCAAGGTGGAGCTGCCACATGCTAGAACACCTGACCTACTGTGGGGTGTTTGTGGGAGCTTTGAAACAAAAAAGTCCCTGCCATGTTGTCTCCTATTTGGAATTTCTGCCCTTGTTAATGCAGGAACATGACTTGAAAGGTTTATCAGAGTGTGTGTCCTCATGATTTTGGCTGCCAGTGTCAATCAGCTTGTCCAGAATGACTGTGACAGTGCAGAGGAATAGAAGAGACCGTGCACACATGTGCACATGGACACATGTGTGTTCAGGAGGTATAAAGCAGTGCAGGGTAAACACACTTTGCTTTAAAGTGTCCTTTTTTGGGGGGTGGAGACAAGAGATATTTAAAGGTCAAAGGGAAGCATTAATAGTGTTAGATAAATTTTACCCTATTTAAATTCAAAACCAATAAGAACTTTATACAATCTTTCGGACAAATCCTGCAACATTCTAATCTTTACAATTCCACTCTGTACTGTTCACTGCTCTTCTTATTAATCAGTTCTACAGAGCTGTACTCCTCTCAGTGCTGTTACACACACTGCATTTTTATTCTCCAGCTTGGCCTTTTCTGTATTTTTGCTTCATCTTACATTCAATTACCCACAGCCTGGTTTGCAGAACAGGGGGCCATTGGGGTCTGCATTTAAACTACAGCCCATTATATCATCTTGCTTCATATATTTTACTCTGATCTTTCTTAGGATAAAACTCATTTATGAATCTTTCTCTGGAGAAATTATGTGCCTTCTCCTGCAGGGTCTGAAATATGCCTTCTCAATGCCTCTGTTATTAAAAGAACAAGCAAATGCTCAACTTATTTACATCTTGGATCCTGGTACTTACACCTATTGTTGCAGTTTCCAGAATACCAACGTATTCTAATTATTGTTGCTCTATTTGATGCTTTCATAATTTAGTGTTCCAAATCCAGTGTCTGCTTTCTGAGGAAGCCTTTTGTGGTCTTTGTAATACACACTTTCAAATTCATTTGAGAAGTCCATCTCCCTTCCATATCTGTGAGCTTGACAAGCGTTCCTGGAACTGGAAGCTGTTTGCCCAGTGAGAGTTCTCTTTGAAAACATCCACAGCTTAGAGCTTATGACATTTGTGATGTAAGTCTTGGTCACTCTTTAGGGGTGATGCCTGGGATTGAATTTTAGAGCTGCTCAGAACTGTCTTGCTTTTTGTGTCGTTTTCATAATTGCATTTGAATTAATGTTTCTGGTCAAGATGTGTTAAAACCAGGAAATATTTATAGCCTTTCATATGTATTCACAAATATATATACTAAAAACATACATATGTGGCACACTAGTTATTTATATTTATGTATAGGTGTTAATAGCACACAATCATTGTCTATTTAATTTTGTTGCAACAATAAAAGTTGTGGTTCACCAAACAAGTTTATTCCACAAGCCTTTTTGTCCACAGATTGTATCTATGACAAAATTCCTTTGGAAAACTGCTGGTACTATTTCCTTCTTTATTTCTTCCTACTGTTTCCTCATCCCCAGATTTTTTTTTAGATTAAAAAAATGGTCCCTCATCCCACCACAATAATCTGCCACGATTTTTCTCCCAGGATTCTTGCTTCATCTTCTGCTTGGCAAACTGGAAGTGTTTGCCATGTTTTGATTTGGTGATGGAGGCAGGTGTTGGTGGTCATTTAATCAAATTGACATGTACACATATTTAATCCTTAGAATTCCAGCTAATGAGGGATTGAAGCCAGCGTAATCCATGCAATTGGCCAGCTTCTGGATTTAGAGTGTGGGTGTAATGTTTGCCGTTTTCAGTGTGGTTTCCGCAATGTCATATACTGAACTATAGGCAGACATACAGATTTTAGAATTAAGAGCTGCTTTAGGTACCTAGAAAGAAAGGAAAAAGTCCCAGCCATGATGCATTAGAAGCCTTGTGCTGGAATTATAGAAGGATTTCACAGATATTGGAGCCAAGCAAATCCTTAGCTTTTAATAGTATAAAACATAGTAAAAGCTGAAAGTTCACGCTAGTCCTTCAAAATAATTGCCTTTAATATTATTATTGATCATGTAGTAGGAGACACAGCCCGAGTGCTACGAGGATTTCAAGGGAATGCTTTACAGCTTAATTATGTTTCCCTGGGAGATTTAACATAATTCAATTTATTTTCCCTTGTGTTTCATCAATCATTATATGAATAGAAAGGATATCTGGGCTTCATTTCTAAGTGAATTCCTGTAGACTCAAGAACTTTTGACAATATCCATATTGGAGAGAGGAATGCAGCACACCTTCTGGGGGGGAATGAACCTGCAAAGCCTCCATACAGCAATGGTGAACTTGCTCTTTATTGTTGGTGAATTTTCTGAGGACAAGCTGGTGATCCATGGGACCTCTGTAAACCCAGTGGGGCAAACAAGAAGCCCTCTGAAGTTGGGCCAATTAATTCTTATTAGCTATCTATTTCTGAAGAGATTTGATGGGGCATATCAGATGCCCATGCATATTCTGTCTTACAGAGGGTACTGATGAATTTAGTTCATTTTCTGTACCATAGCCTGTTACAGAATAAGTTGTAGGTGGGGTTGAATGTTGCCATTGCTCAGTACCCAGCAGCCTCTTCATCTCCATTTTAGAAGCTGACAAATTATTCAGGATATTCATCACGTTCTTCCAAAGCACACATTGAAATGAAATGGAGATAATTTTTTTAGGGCAAAATAGGAATCACCTGAGATGCTGTTTCTATGCAGTGATAATCATGTATGTGTTTTATGCAAGGAAAGTACTGATGTGGTACAAATCATTGCACTGTTTCTGTTGTACCTGTTTGAGGCCTGTCAGCAGCTGGTGAATTTTGAGGAGCTGTGGGCAGCTGGGGTGGGCAGGAGCTGTGCCAAACCAGCTGAGAGGGAGTGTGGGCTGAGCAGCCGCACAGTGGCACGGGGAGGGAGAGGAGCTCCAGTCCCCTCCTTGACTCACCTGCTGCACAGTCTGGGTAGCAGTGGCAGGATATCGTTTATTGCTGGGAGTTGGATGAAGGAGCTTTTAAAAAAATATCAAATAAGTCCAGATCTGAGTCAGTGGCTTTTAAAATGAAAGGTCTGCTCTATTACTGTTAATGGGCAGGCTTTCATAATTCTTTGCTATTAGAGGACTAACTCCCTCTTTTCAAAGCCTTCCTGAACCTCTCATTGTCCAGCATTTGTATCCCTCACTTTAATGAATGCTAAATAAGAATTATATAAGTATTTCAATAATTCTCACTGGACAGTTAATTAAGCATCACTGACTCTAAGGAGCAGTCAGCTATTACCTCCTTTTACAGACAAGTGCTTCCACAGACACAAAGGGAAGAGGTCAATTTAAAAAAAAAACGATGTGTGGATTAGTAATCTTTCTCTGTAATAAATGATCTGGCTAACAAGCTGAAACAGTGAAATAAAAACTTGTCTTTTTTTTCTCCTTTTTTTTTCCCTTCATTTTTTCAATCCAATCTCTTGTGTTCCTTCAACCTCTTTTTATACAGGAAATGAATTCCCTTTAACTTTTTAGGGCCTGAATATTTTGAACTAAAGCTCTCCAAATTTGCTTCCCTTGGAAGATGGCGTGGGGCACGGCCCTGCCCAGTTCTTCACTGCACATTCTTTAACAGCTCCTGTGTTTTCTCCTATTTGATAGATCCTACCACAAACTTCAACTAGAGTGAGTGCAAAGGACCGTAGTACCAGTCTTACACACAGGGTATTTTATTAAGTCCCGCAGTTAAAAATGTACAAAGTTCCTTGTGATAATCCATTCATTCTGTTTTTGCCTGATTCTTGGAGTAAGCCTGCACAATTATTCAAATCCCAGCTTTTAGCTACAGCATACACCTCGCCATGGGGCTATGCCTCTGTAATCTTGCTTTGGTCTTGCATGTCAAATGGAATTAACTCCCATAAGAAATGTATGCGAAGACAACCCAAAGTGTCTAATCCTACTGCTGTCTTAAATTTCTGAAACTCAGACCTGTCATCTTTTTCTATAGCTTTGTTGAAGTTCTCACTTATGCTTCAGTCCATCCAAAGATGAAGTTTAGGGAAATTTGCATTTTTATGTATTTTTCAGTGGTGCACTCCTGTGGCCTTTTCACGTGTTCCTTTTGTGGAATTATTTCCCCCCCTTGAGCTCGAGGCGTATTTCCCACCCTGTGGAGGTGGATCCGATTGCTTTTAGCTGGCGGTGTACAAGTTTAAACACACGGGGCATCCTAATGATCACGTGTGGAAATAATGATATCATTATGAATACACCTCAGCAGCTCAGCCCAGCTAATCACAAACCCTAATTCTGCCTCGATTCAATCTCCAATCACGGCGCTTTCTTCCCGAATAAAGCTGGAATTAGCTGTGCTCAGTGTAGCTGCGCTGTTTGTGTGCTGCACTCGGAGGAGCTCAGCTTTCCCAGCAGCATTCCCAAGCCTGGCTGCTGTTCTCTAGGGGGCACGCTTTCAGATTCCAGCCCCAAAAATGCCTACATTATACATAATGAAAGAGAGGCAAAAGCACAGCATTTTCAGAGAGAAACTTAATTTTCTACTTATTCAATCAAATATCAACCAGATCTGATTAGGGGTGGCCAATTTTAGATGAACCAGGCAAAATACATTTACATAGGGGGTCCAGTTTCAACATAATTTCAGTAAAAAGCAATTACAAAATTACAGTCAGATTGAAAGCTGATTCTTCTGGGTGTCTTGGCTAAGTGAGGTTGGAAGGGTAAAACTGTAACTTATTGTAGTGGATATTTAATAAGTGGTAAAGCCACAGCACGCTCCACTTGAAAGTTAATTAAGGCCGTGGAATGACCAGCAAATATGTTAATGGGTTGGCCATGGTAACTGTCACAACAAAGCCCAGTGACAAATAATGGCTTTATTGCTTTTGCCGATTGTTACATCTTTTAAAAAATGCTCCTATGTTTTGTTTTGGTTTTACTCTTTTGAGGAATGGTGTAGTAGCATTTAATTTAGGAACTGTTTAAAGTGATTATTAGAAACTAAGACAAATACTGAAATGCAAGATAAAGGTGAAAATATTTGCTTATGTACTGGCACTCTATAAATGTCAATAAGTAGTGCATGCCGGGCAGACTTTCTCTTTATTTAGTTTTTTAGACAAACTGTGTGGTTATTAGTGTCCAATTCTGCTCAGAAAGCTTGAGCTAATCCTTTGTATATAGTATTTAATTTGTGAGTGTAATTGCAGCATTATTTTTGTTGCCATTGGATAAGTGAATGCAGTGGCACACAGACTATCAATTGACTGGCATGCTTCAAGTGGATTAAATCTTAATTTTCTTCTAAGAAGTCTCCTCATTCAGAGTATGGTCAGTTCTGGCCTTCAGGGTTGATTTTGCATGCTCAGTTCCTATGAATTTTGAACTTCTTTAACAGCCCATGTGAGGATGGGGCAGGGGAGCACTATTCTCCCCCTTATTTTAAGAAGCCTGGGGATAGCCTAACAAAAATGGTGGAGAGTTAGGAGAAAATGAAAATTCCTTATCCAAGTCTGCCACACCCAGAGAAAGATGATCAGGTGGACAAATGATGGTACCTGCAAGTGGGTGGCCTGTTAGGGGTAACTAAGAAACCTGGCAAAGAAGAAAGGAATTTATGAGAATATGGAATTATGGAAGATGAATTAGATGGGAGAAGGAAAAAGATGTTCTTGGAGAGTAAGAAGCGATAGCACATCAGAACAGGAAAATTTGGTCCATGTTTGAAGCAGCTGAAGGAAAACCAGAAAAAGAAGGGAAAGAAAAGGTGGGAATATTTGCAGGTCATCCTGTCAGTGCAAGGGAGTCTTCCACTGAAGCAGGCTGGTGTCAGTTTTGCTCAGTTAATGAGTGATGGGTACCAGCTCCTGCATGAAATCAGGAGCTGGACTCAAGTCACAGCACACACACCACAGTGCAGAGTGAGAGATGAGCAGCACTTGTGTGTGCTGAATTCCTGGCCAGACAAGAGCAGTAGTAAAAATGTGGAAAATTTATTTGAAGTGGGAGAGCAATGCCTTTTGAAAGTTATTTTGGTTTGGGTGTCCCCAGTTGACAGCTAGGAACTGTTGCAGTGTATGGAGGCCCTTGCTGTTTGTCCAACCTCCAGTTATCCAATTAAGAGCTAAAAACTCTTTCAGTCTCTGAAGTTCTTCCCTCATCACCTTTTGCAAGGTTTTGTCACATACTTTAAAAAGGCTCAGATAAACTCATCTCTCTCCATGATATCAGGTAGGGATGCCCTGGAGTTCCTCCTGTGTGTGTATCTCTTATCTAAGTAAAAGGTCTTTGGGGAAGGTGATGTCTCTTAATCCGTGTTCCAAGATGAGTGTCTCACTTTTGCCTGAGATCTTGAGATGCCAGTGAAATACAAATAATGATTGCAGCCATGCATGAGTGATTCAGTTCTGATTTTCTGAAAAAGTGTTCCATTTTACTATCTCATTCAAGAGCACGAAAGCAAAACTAGGCCATTTTGAGCAAATGATGCATAATCATGGGCATTAAACACCTTAGCACTGAGCTCATCACTGAGGGAGGTTGGAATGTGCTCAGTACTTTCTCAAGAGACATCCAGGTTGGTGTCAGATGATTTGTGGATTCTTCTGGAAGTTATGGAAACATAAAATAGGGCTGTGTTTTGTGAACCCAAATATTTTTGCACATAACTACTGATTCAGTTATATCACTTTGTTTTAAACTGGAATATGTAAGGTCAGGGTACTTCACTGGAAAACTTTAAAATATACCCAGTTTTCCTGAAAAATAATTTTTAAATAATCCATTACCCTATTTTCAAAAATTCACATGGCAGGACAGGCTTCAAGTTGTTCTGAAGGACAAAATACATCCTGTGTAACAGCTTGAATGAGAACTCCAAAACAATTTCCCTAGGGCTGATAATTTAGACAATTGAATTCTATTTTCCATTAATACCTCAAATGTCCTAGACAAGTGCTAATTCCTCTGTTGTCTTCTTTTTGCTGACTACATCCCTCCTGGTCTTTGCAGAAAGACCTCTGAACAATGTGGCTGGAGAATGGAAAGGTGCAGGGAGCTTGGGCAATAATATTTTTGCAGTGTTGTCCACTGAAAGAGAAAAATGTTTGTCTTTGCAACTACCCTGCACTCTGTGCCTTCACTCCTGGCTGGCAGTTTCTTAGATCAGTTTTGGTGTTGTTTTCTTGTGTGGTGAAACTCTTTCAGTAGTGTTAAGTCACCTTATTTTTCACATTTTGCCGTGTCCTCCCCTGTTCCTTTCCTTCCCATGTCAGCTCCAGAGCTGCAGACTTATTCTGCCCCTAATCAGTTTCTGGGTCAGTTTGGGTGACCTTGACTCTGGCTGTATTTTTTGTGACTTCTGTCTTTTCTCCTCTCACCGTCTCTCTGCTTTGCCTGTTTCAGGCTGTAAGTCTCTACCTCTCCACAGAATTTTTTCATACAGGGTATAGCCTGAGATATTGTTGTTTAATATTCTAATAAATGTGTGTAAGTAAGTGTGAGTGTGTCTGCAGTACCAGAAATGCCCAGAAGTCTTTCTGGGCTTGTGAGATGTCAGTCCTTTGCTTGAAGCTCCTTACTCTTGGGGAATTTGCTCCTGCAATGTGCCGAGTCTTGGTCTTGACTGGAAGAGCTCCAACCACTCACGTGAGTTTCTCTGTGCCAATGTAGCAAATGTGTTGTTTTAATTTTGGGGAAAGAAAATGCCAAACTCCAACAAAGCTCAAACCCCCAAACTTTAGTCCATATGTGGGGATATTTTTATTCTTTCAGAGTTGTCTCTCTGTTTTCTTTTTATTTAGATTGCTTGTTTATAAACATATTCACAAACTTTGATTCTGAGTTGACTCTCCAAGGCTTGCCTTCTGTCCTGTATGTCCTGTATTGTTTACATTCTCCCTGCTCCAGTATCTAAATGTACGAGCCTGGTCTTTAAGATGATGGTCTCACTTTCAAATTGGAGTATCAAAAACACTTAGCAATGTGCTTAGCAAGGCTCACAAAGTGATTTTAAATCCTCTGATAGAAGCTATCTATTATAATTGCATCAAGTACTGTTATTAATGTCTCCAGCCTCTCCATTCTGTTTTTGCTCAAGCCATGCCCAAGAACAATTAGCTGTTTGTTTGACCTGCATTATAACATCAGCTCTCCATTATGATAACAGTGGAGTGACTAAGAACAACACATAATCTTCAGATTTAATGGGGCAGAAGACTGCAAAGGGCCAAACCCATCTTGATGAAACGCCCTCAAGTCAGCAACTTTATGCAGAGACGGATGTGGCACAATGTGATTTCTGTGGATCTGACTGCTCTGCAGAAATCCGATACTGGGGACATTGCAGCAGGTTGGTCAGAAACTGCTGTTGAACATAGAAAATACTGGGGGGAACTCAGCAGCTCCGTCTCTGCTGTCTTTAGGGGAGACAAAATTATTTTACCCCATCTGTTGGCATGCATGCCAATGAGAAACATTCCCTCTTCCTAAAATTCCATGTGGGTGCACAGACTGTTCACCATTAGTGTTACCGGTGCAGGGGCTGTTGCTTTGATGAGGGAGCTGACCATGACGGGGCACCTCAGTGGGTGGACACAACACTGAGGACATCCCAGTGCAGAGCTGTTGGGATGACACCCTGTAAATGAAACTGCCTCTTGCCTTATAGAGACTGTTTGGAGACAATAACCTGGGAATACATTGCATTCTGAGAGCCGAGGTCTAAAAATGTATATATTGGTCCAATAAATAGTGTCAAGTTATCAGTTTTATTTTTCTGCTCCTATTGAATGCAGAACACGTGCTGCTGAGAAACAAAAAGGACATGCATTTATTTTCAGGCATAGGACTTTGCAACCACTTGGGAAGAATATTCTTGATTGAGAACCAAAACATTCCATGATGCTTAACAAACCTGCAAATTGAAAAATCAACATCTGCCCTGCGTAGAAACACAGCAGGAGAATGACCTGTAGGCTGAAAAATTCAAAATACCCCTTAAATTATGTTTCAGTGCATTTATAAAATTACTATTCTCTGAATTAAGGCTGTCAGCATCTGTTGTGTGGTTGGACAGCATCTCCCTCCTGCACCCAATGGTGGCTGCAGGACTGTCCCAGGAATGCCGAGCATCATCTCCCCTGAACGCTCCCACAGTATCTTAAAACAAATGAGATGCACTGTTAAATCACTGAGGATGACCTCAGCTGTCCAAACCCCACAACTCCTGCGCTCACAGTTCCCCTTCCTGATGGAATGCTGGAGTTCTCAGCAGAGCAGCCAATGGAGGTGAGCAGAGCACGGTCCCTGTTCAGACAGAGGAAGGCACTGCTCTAAAGAAAACGCAGAAACCTGTGATTATGCACTTACTGCAGTGCTGCCTGCCTGCTGAACGGCTGGGATTTTTTTGTTTTTCTGTTTCCCTTATTTACGTATCACTGCCATGTCTTTATAAAGTTACTTTAATAATTTATTAGATTGATCTTTTCAGGAATCTGCCTAGGATAGGTGTCATTAAGAAAAGTTATTTCAACTTACTTAAAGGTTTGTGCCTGGGTAGGGCATTTACCTGCCTCACTGCTGATATTCTAAAAATACCTCCATGTCCATACTATTATCCATTCTTCACGTCCAATTGCTCTGTTATGGTAATAGTCAGAAGCACACCATGTAGTAATTACTTACAGCTGACTTAAGAAAAGAATATTCAACTCCCCCACTGTTCCACTAGAAGGTCTTTATGCACTATTAACTCATTCCTGTTTATTAATACTCTACTGGTAATTCTGGCTGCTGCTTTTTAGGTTTGTAATAGGAGGACTATTAAACAGCAATTATTGACCATATGGGTTAGTGGATATTTGTGGTGGTTGTTGGGTGGTTCTTTTGTTGTGGGTTTTTTATGGGGTTTTTTAATGCTTTTAGGTTGTTTTTAAGGAGCCACATCACAATGTAGTGGTGCAACTTTACATCTGCCTGGGATTAACAATTTTGGCAGTGTTCCCCACCTAGAAAATGCAAATTCCATATTTCAGAAATATCTGAAGCTGTGAAAATACAGAGCAATTAAAAAAAAAAAACAAACATGAAAACACTGTGCCAGACAAAGTGAAAATATTTTTATTTCTTTTCTCCAGCAGGGGAGATAAGATTTGAGTTCTTTTCTTTGGGGTTTTTGGTTTTCTGTGGTCTGTCTTTCTGTTTCTCTTTCTTTGACTTTTCTTTTTTTTCTATTTTTTTAGTTCTTGTCCTAGAATTTTGTAATGGTCAAGTGTAAATTTCAAACTAATCAAACTTCTTCTAGAAAAGTGTGAATTATAGCACTTTTAAAAACTAGACATATGCCTTCCTTGGTAAGCTTGCTTAGTGAAAAGATTGAGGAGAGACAAAATTACAGCAATTATCTCTCAAATAGCTGGGCTGAAAAAATGGTGTCTTCCCCCCTTTTCCTCTCCTGCCTTATTTTTTTCCTTTTTTAAAAAATAATTTAAAAATCCAACTGCAATTCCTGCCTTTGCCAGCAGCAATAGCTGTCAGTCACTGCACTGATGATTCCTTTACTCCCTGCTCCGCACTGGGAAGGCCAAACCAGCCACACTTTTGGCACCCACTCTCATTGTGGTGAGAAAATAAAGACTTCAACAGGGAAAAAATATGTAGCAGCAATGAGAAAAGGTAAAAACGAGTGTGGGATGTGGTGTAGGAGAAAAGGAATTTGGGAGGCGAGTTGATTTTAATGTCAAAGTACTGGGCCACGAGCAAATGTTTTGAGGAATATATCCTCATTTCTCAGTTCTCTTTGGGGTTGTCCCTAACACCACTGAAGAAGAGTCAAATTTGGAAAACCAATTACTTGTGTTTGCCACTGACATGGCTTTTTTCTAGAATTCTCTTAATCCTTTAATACTCTTCTTACACTTTTTTAGTGCTCCTACTTGTGTGTATTTGACTTGGATTATGAGTCTTAGCTGTGTCAGTGCAGACCTCTGAGCTGCTGACCAGTAACAGCTCCATTTAGACATAATTGTGGGCACAGTCGCTTCTGGGGATTGTTGCATAGTTGAAAGATCTCTGCAATAATAAAATAGGTCAATGATAATAATAATAAAGTCAAAATAAAGTAAAAAGTAATTAATTTGGATTTTGGAATCTACTGCTTTATCACTGACTAAACACCATTTTTGTCTTCCTTTATTTCTTTTTTTCCCCTTGTCTTTAACATTGAAATTCTTTCTTGGACTAATGTGATGTGCCACATCAAAAATCATTCCCTCCTCCAACAATTATTACCTGGAAGGTGTATATTTTTTAGAAAAGCTGGTGCACTCCTGTGCTTTTAGGTCCTGAATGTTTTAGAGATGCTTTTTTCCCAGGTCACAGGCTTTTTACCCCTCCCACGCCTGGAATGGCTGCACAGCACTGGCAGGAATCTGCTGAGGGACATTAGACAAGGGAGCTGAAGGTCTAAAAAGGTGACATTGATTTTATTGCTCAGAAATACGAGCCAGTTAATCTTCTTTATGTGCCTGGCATCTTGGCCATGCTGGTGGGGTTTTTTTTAATTATTATTTTTTTGTCTGATATAGTTTGTTATTTAAAATTGTTGTTTAGGTGGAGGTGTCATTTCAAGTTTGGAATAAAGGATAACTGGGAATCCTGAGTGAGGTGGCCCTTGGTGTCCAGCAGGACTTCAGTGGCTTGACTCTCTCATCTCCAATTCAAACCTGCCCTGAAGGAATTATATCCTAATAAGAGAATGTTCCAAAAATATATTTTTATGCTGTAAAAATGCAGGTGAAAACTGACTCTGCTGCTGACGTGTAGCTTAGGCTGGTAAATGAGTAGAGCATGATATTCCTTGAGAAACTGGAGTGGAGGAGCAACCGCTGACCATGCTCAAAGAAAAATGTGTGAGTGATTCAGCTCTTCCCTCTCTTACAAGGAAGAGATTAGAGGTGCACCACTTTGTCACTGCGTCGCCTTAACTCATCATATATTATTTATTACAAGGATTTGGTTTCCTAAGCCTGTCTTCTTCTTTTCTCTTAAGATACCTCTGACTATTTGATCTTGAGGGCTTATTTTTTATGACGATGGTGATTATGATTATTATTATGTACAGGTATGTGGGGAGGGAAGGATTTTGAGCAACAGCAAAACCCAAGCTTTTAAACACATGGACTGTCAGTGGTTTTGTCTTGTTTTGGCACTTCTGGCACCTCATGCTAATGGTGTGATTGTGGTTGATTCAAATACACCTGCTGACCCCTGTAGCCTTGAGTCCAGGGACTTTTCTGACTCTGCTCTAATTCTTTGCATGGAGCCTCTTGACTAAACTAGCTTAAACATCTTGAATTCATTTGCAGGATCTGAAAGATAAAAGAAAAAAAAATTAAAAACACCTTTTCCTACATCAGCTACATTTAATTTAAAAAAAGGAAGATTTGTGATGACCTGTGTTTCTTGTTTGTTTGGTTTTTTGTTTTTATGCCAACCCACCCCCAAAACTTATAGACAAATGAAATTATTAACATTTGACCTCATTCAAGCCAGCCAAAGTATTTTCAAAAAGAGCACGTGCATTCTTGGCATAGCTGGTGTTATAGGGTGGATTCTTCTATTTGTCAAATGTTCAGAAAAAGCCTTTCATTTAAAAGGAAGGGAAGCCTTGTAGAAAAAAAGAATACTTGTATGGGATAAAACAAAATTAAAAAAAAATAAAATAGGTAGGAATAAACCTGCTCATGTGGTTGGCAAACTGAGAGCAAAGCTGTCATGGCTTTGTTCAGTTGCTAAAAGGATGATCTGAGAATGTTTGATTAAAGAACTGGACTGTCTCCCCACCTGGGCCAGACATAAAAAGTTATACAGAATATCTAATGAAGGTGTAGCAATGCAACACATCCCTGTTTTTTCCTCTCCTTGACCCTCTCTTCAGGCAGCTGATGAGAACAGAGGAAGGAGCAGATGGAACCAAATCCTGCCCTGGAGCCGAGCAGGGCTCAAGGAGCAGCCCTGTATGGAGAAACAGATGGAGCTCTGCAAACTGTAAGTGCCTGCTCTGGTCCATTCCTTCACAAATAAACCCCCATACCTGTGGTAACTGCATTTTGGCGCAAATTCCTACCTAAATGTTGTTTTGAGATCAGAGAGAAATACCTGCTTTGTAACTGGCTTTGGTCATTTGAGATCTACCCTTCCTCCCCTGTGTGCCATTCCACCCTTTTGTCCTTCCCCTGCACTGACTGAAATGTTTTGGGTTCATTCTCTAAACGTTTGGATAAATCTTTTGTAATGGATTTTTTGGGTTTTGCAGCTTAACGATATCAAATCCTTCCTAAGATTTATTGTCAGTCTCACTTTACCTGGGGATCAGAACTTAGAAGGGTTGATGGAATTTGTTGCAGAATCAGGGAATGTTGTGTAAGTTGCTATTTTTGGTTTCTGTTTTGCTGTATCTGGAGACTATAGATTTAAAAAAAAAAAAAAAAGAGATTATGAATAATGTTTTCTTGGGTGTTCAAAATATGATGAGTGTGTGTTTCATGAACTTTGACTCCTGAACAAGCTGATTTGTACTATCCCTGATAAAGAGATGCAAGACATCCAAGGTTTTTAGCTTTTAGAATTTTTGAATTCCTTAAAAAAACCCCACCAACCACCTTTCAGTGAAGGTTATTGACTGTCAGAGTGAGAATTTCAGCTCCTGGTGATCAGTTTGCTTTTCACAGACCCAGTTTGAAGGGTTCACAGCCCCTTCCAGCCTTGCTGGAGACACTTCTCTGTACAAGGAAAGGAAGAAATTGCAGTGTGGGAGTGGGTGTGGACCAAACATTTATAGGAGATAGGACTGGTGTTGGACCAGGTCTTCTTTGTAGAATACAGAGTGGGCTTATTGCCTTCCTTCTGCAAAGCTTTGAGACTATCCCACCACTCCAGCTGGGTGGAAGAGAAGACCCCATGGCAGTGGGAGGAGGAGGAGCAGTCTCATAAATGGCATTTCATCCAAAGGGGGCCCAAAAGAAACTACATTTAGCAAAGAAAACAAGTTTCATCAGCTAAGGCAATAAAGGACAGTCCTGGAGCAAGTCAATAATGCTCAATTGACAGCCAGTCAATATTTGTACTGGATTAACTTTTCAGAGAATGTGGAGATTTTGGGGGGTTTTATGTAAACACTGTAAATAGGCTGGGACACTGAAGTAGGGTTACAAATACTGCGTGTCACATTAGATTAGGATCACTTCCTAGGAGCAAGATTTCCTCTTCCACGAAAGAGACATTTATATCTTGTGAAATGAACACAGATACAAATTTTTTTTGTTTGTCAAATATATTCCAGAATGCAGCTGGGCAGATCTCATGGCAGTGCTTCTCAGAACACTTCAAAGGGCAGCCTCTGTCTGAGGTCAGGCTTGCTCACCTTCTGCCTGTGCTGTGCCCCAGCTGTGCCAAGTGGAGCTGCAGTTTAGGTGGCATTGTGGCTCCAAGTCAATTAACAGGGATGCTGTACAAATTAATTTCAATTTTGAGCTCCATCTAATGTGAAGAGCTATTAAAAAATATTCTGTATTTGTCATTCTGCTCCTTGCTGAAGAATCAGGCTGAGATATGACCAAAATGTGCTGGTTCTGACATCTGTAACATGAGGCTCAGTCTTTACAAGTCTCCTTTCCAATGCTTTGCAGTGGCATTCCTGACACCCACTTCTAACCAATGAAAAATCCATTTACCTTTTCCAAAGCTGGAAGCAAAGTGGGCAGACCTTTTGAGAAGAAATTGGTAATTTACAGCGCCCTTTTTTTCAAGATGTTGCCCTCTGATTTCCTGATTTGCTTTCTTATTAGAAGGATCTCAAATCATTGCAAGATTCTCAGTTCTTTAGAAATAATTGAGAGTGATTTGGCCTGTCCTGCCTGTCTCCAGGCACAGAAATGAGAGCTGGCACTGCCCAGAGAGACAAAACAGCCCAAGTAAATTTGCTTTTATGTGTATAAAACAAATGCATGGCTTTAGTGAAGTCCATGTAGGTAACACATCACTAGGAATCCCTCTCGCTGGAAAGTAGATTACTGCATTTTATTGTTCTTTCTTTTATTTCTCCTGCCCTTTTTTTTTTCCCTTAGAAAAGGTAATTAGGCCATAAACAGAGATCTGACAACTAATTTTATCTGCAGCAAATTTATTATCATAAGCAACAGATAATTTCAGCTGAGCAAAATTAAAAAATATATATTTTAATGACATTTTAAAACCAGAAAATCTAATTTTTTTTTGCCTTCTGAACTTTTCATACTTGCCTCTTTTGATATGTGTGGAGATGCTCACCCATCCAGTGAACAAATGTTTTGCCTCTGTACTGTTCCTGCCTCACCACCAGGCCTTGCTGGTGTTGGCCTGTGGCACAAAGTTGCTTTTAATTTCCTCTCTCTTGTTCTCTGGTTCCTTTCAAAGCAGAAATGATCTGAGGGAAAAGACATTGCTTTTCTTACCTCTAAATTTTCATTGACATTAATAGGAGGCAGGTGGCCTGAGTATAGCTTTGAAAATTTAAGGTTTAATTTTTTAATTTTTTTTTATTTTTTAACCCTGGGCAGATTCTTACACTGCTGGAGTTGTGACTCCTCAGAAAAGATATTAAATATGCAACCATATCATGGCAGCAGTGCCTAGAGGGTTTACCTACAAAATTATCGCCTACCTTCCAAATCTATAACCCTAAAATATTGATTGGTTAAAAGGTAGTGGATAAAGATTAACACAGTACAGCAGCAAATTACCCTAATCAAATAAAAAGACTATTAACAGAGCTGCTCACAGTTCTGAAGATGTTGGTTTGAAATACAGATGTCTTAACCAAAGTGCTATGTCTCATTTTCTGAATGCATTTTTGAATGCATTTGAATAAATTACCAAATAGAAACAAAGGAGAGAAAAACTCCACATGCTCCAGACAGTAAATTTCTATTTATAATAAAATTATTTCATGCCTTTCAGTAAGTAGTTGGAACTTTTAAAAATCTGCTCCATTGAATAGTACAAAGTCAAGCAGTGGATTCTCAGCTTAGGAGGCTCCATAGGCAGAACATGTGGGATTTTAAACGTGTTGGGTTAATTTGGAGCTCTAGGATCCTTTGGAAAACCGTCCCTGCTTCAGACCAGCACGGGTTCAAGTGGCTTTGAATTTGTCACAAACATTTTATTTAGCTTATTAGCGTTCCATAGGAGTAAGCTACCGGGAATACTGCTCAGAAAGGAGCGGCATTTGTCACTAATGCTCTCAGTGTAAAGTGGGAATTTTTATCCAGCCAAAGGCTGAGCTGTGCTTTATCCCCTTGGAAGAATTTCCCATTGAGTGACAGCTGAGCAGGGATTGCGCTAATAACCCATGCCCTGGGTTATTGGAGGCACAGAGACAGAAAGAGAAAATAGGGTGGGTAATGTATTAATTTTCATCAGTTATGGACAATAATATTAAATTACTGACTCTTGTTGAAATAATGTGTCACCGATTAATAATGTCGTTTCAGCTTCCCAAACCTTCCTACCTAAAAATTTTAATTCAGAAAGGAAAGATGTAAAAATGTGTGAGAGAGGTTTTGGCACTCTAACCCATAGGTAGGGAGGGCTTTTGTTTTTGTTTGAAATCACACCTAATTTTAAGTCACAGTGTAAATGAGGTTTTAAAAGTTTTTAACAGTGATGTGGATAAATTTGGAATTAAAATTGAGATCTAAAATATTGTGTTGCTCCACTTTTAAAAATAAGTTCCCTTCTCATTTGCAATTAAAATGCCTGGAATCTGCATAAAATGTGTGAAATTAAAGATAATTGAAATACAGTAGCTATAAATATGTCTATTCCATTTGAAAAATAAATAAAATGTCCACTAAAAGTGTGCGAAAGCCGTACCCCCTTCTCTTGTTTCTCACATTTGGATCTCTGGCGTTTTTCACACTTTTGTAGCTAATTTTTATTGCAAAACAATATGTTACATTTGTAGCCGTTGTGGGAATGCAGAATAGCCCTTGGCAGCTCTGTAAAAAAATGAAATGTTGGGAACACATTTAGAAGAATATAGCTTTCAATTTCATCCCCAGCATTGGTGTTGCAGAATCATATTAAGTGTGATCTAACAAAAACCAAAGGGGGGGGGGGGGGGGGGTGGGGAGAAAAAAATGAAAAAACAAACGTTACAGAAAATAATTGAAATCAGCTCTTATTTAAAGTATGCTCATTTCCCCTGTTTAGATGTTTTCCTAGTATAAGTTGTCGTGTAGTGACTTTTCCAGGAGTGAGACTTTGAACCCAGGTTGGCACTGTTCCCCAGGATGTGCCACTCCATCCAGAGCTCCGGGGATGAGCAAACACAGCCCGGTGCTGCAAGTGGGTCAGTGGGCCCAGGGCAGGGAGCCTGGACCAGCATTCTCCATTATCAATTTTTCCTTATTAACCTGCCCTCTCGGGAGTGTCTGCCACTAGAGTGGAGCAGCATCTCACATGCAAATTGTAAAGAGCTTCTCTCACTTCAGTCTTGAAACTCAGAAAAATATTACTCCTATAATGTCCTGTGCACCCTTCTTAGTGAAACTGCACTGTGCTGTCCTGTCATTTCCAATGCTGTGCAATGTTTCTGTTCCTGGGGAACACCAGTCATCTCCCGAAACGCTGCTTTGGCGGGGAAATGGGCGGCTTTTCAACTGCTCCGCGTCCAACACAAACACGCGCCGCAATTTGCTGTTATTCACACAAAACTGCAATTGAAAGGCCTGGGTGAAGGTTTCTGCCCTGGCTCCTCGGTGCTCCCCATCCTGGTGTATTATTTCTGGAAGCCCTGCTTTCTGGAGGCATGCCTCGCATGGGGAATCGTGCCAAAACGAAAGTGTTTCCGTGCAGGTATTATCCTGGGGGCAGTGGGAATTCGGCAGGTTTTAATGTTGGTGGCTCCTTCAGTAGTTCTCCTCTTCCCTGCTGCAGTGAGAGTCACAACAGACTTTGTTGCACCCTGGCTTGGGAATTTAATTTTTTTTTTCCCTACTTTCATCTCCCCACCCTAAATGTATTTATCAATAAATCACAGTACTGTATTTTTGGCAGAGGTGTGGATGTGTACTGGACTCGGGTGCCTCGCTTCGAATCTTACACAATTCCTGATTCGGGGATAAGAATTATGAGGAGGAGGCAGATTTCCAGGATGTGTTTGAGGAGTGCTGAAATGTTAATGCATTAAGACTGAAATGGTGGGATTTAAATGGCTACATTGCGCAGCACACAGTACAGAGGGATTGATCCCAGAAAAGTACCAGAGGTTGTGTCTCATACAGGCCTAACCACTATGGAGTCATTCTTCAGAGACAGACCAAGCAACAGAAGAACCACAGCCTTACCTGCAAGGTGCCTTTTCATAGGTGCTTTTTTCTCTCCTTTTAAGTTGTCCGCAAGGAAAAATAAGAGCAAAAAGTCCCCGTGCTTCTCACTGCACATCTACAGCACTTCATAAATAATAGCGGCTGTTTTAAAAGCAGGGGACAGGCAGAGGGTTACAATGGATGAAAGCTAGTTAGTGAGTTAGCCAGATAAATGCTTAAAAGAACAGCAGCAAAGATAATCCTGCATTTATTTCTGAGAGATTCACCAGATGACCCTTTTCTGCCTTTCCTCATCTGTGTTTCTTGAGTCAAAGGGCTGAGCAGAAACCTGAAAAACAAACCTGCAAACTTGAGGTATTGCTGTGATTTGTGATCATCCCTCCTTTGGCTCCTCCATTCCATTTTGGAGCAAACCTCGTGTCCAACACAGGGTGGCTTTGGAGGGAGCTGTGGCACAGACTCCCTGGCAGACACAGGCACTGATTCTCTCTAAACTTACTGAGTGACATGTGCAAAATTGATAATTTCAAGAGCCTTTTGTATAACACAAAACTTCAAGCAAAGAACCCAAGGCATTTCCTTTCATCAACCTGGTTCTAATTTGATCAAAGCACGAAAAAAATTCAACCCGCCTTATTTCCTGTCCACTTCTTTTACACTTTACAGCACATTATATGTCAGTCTCATATCCCTGAATTTTAAGAAGCAACCAGTTATATAATTGGATCAACAGTTGCCAATCACTCCGGTGCAGCACTGCATTATTACTAAGCTGACTATAATTTTGAAGCTCTTTTTTATTATGTGTATGATTATATTATCACTGTATACATATTAGGACAGCTGAATGAGCCCCTCAAGGAAAATAAGGGTTCAAATAACATCGAGAGGGGAGAGAGATGAACAGAATTGAGGATTCACCCCTGTTACAACCGTGCTGCCTCATGGTACAGTTCCAGGAGAAAGGAAAAGAACAGTAGCCGTGTGCTGTCTGTGAATCCTGCCCACAAATCAGAAAATTGCAATGCTGCTGAAGCGGGCCATCTTGCATGCTTAAGAAAATTAAAAATCAAATGCATTTGCTGCTCTCAAATGTGCTGGATCACAGAGGAATTTTTGAAATATGTGAGTTTTTAAATCCGGTTCCACTGCTCACAAAGCTCCCTCCTCCCCACGGACACCTGCACACACAAGTTCAAAATAAAGCCAGTCTGGCTTTGCCGTGCTCCTTCCTGAAGAGCTGGGTACTTGTCATTTGCATGTGACAAAAGCAGGCGCTGCTTCATGTCAGTAATTTACACAATTAGGTAAGAGAGGTTAAAAACGTCAGGTAAATAGTAGTATTTCCCCCTGAAGCCCAGGAAGTCAGAGTTCTTTGGAAAACCTTGAACCTTGCCTCAGTAGTATATTCTTAAATAAAAGTGAGTGACAGCCTGATAGAAAATTCCATGTTTTATACCATTAATTTACAGATAGGCATTGTTAGTCAAATAAGCATTTAATTCCCAATAGCCTGAATGTTTCAAAACCTTGTAGCAAACAAATGCATAGAATGTACACAATGGCAAACCAATTACAGAAATATTCCATAGAGTTGATATTTGAACTCATAACCTCTTAGATAAAGGTGAATGACTGTTTATGAATTTTTTTTTTATTGCAAAGACCTCCCTCCTTTTTTTTGTTCTGTGCAATTCATTTGTATGCATTAGCTTGAAAGAATTAAACCTGTAAATCATAGCTTAGACAATAATAATAATAATATAAAGAAAACAATATGATTCCATCTGGTTTTGCTACTCCAAACTCAGACATTTACTGTTTCTGTTTTGGCTTTTTCTCTCTGAGCATACACACACTCATGAATATTTGTAGATATTTTCGGGTATAAATATGTTTTGTAGGAACATATACACGTGCTTCCAGTATAGACATTTTTTAAAGGGCATTAATTTCATACATTTTACATATCTGTAGGCACAGGCAGACAAAAGCATACATGCATAAAAATGTAATGTCTCTCCTCAGCAGTCAGATTCTGTGCCCTACAGGATTTCACCAGAAAAACTCACAAGTAAAATGCAGTTTTAAGCATCTTGCTGTAGTTAAAATTGCCCAGTGATTTTTGGACAAAGTGATGAAATTCAGGTGAAAGGGAGCCTGAATTTGTAAGTCGGTGAGGTTTTAGTAGGAGATCCTGATTTTTTTTTTTTTTTTTTTTTTTTTTTTTTTTTTTTTTTTTTTTTTTTCTGATGGTGTCCAGTGTCCCTTTCATGTCTTAGTTATTTAAATCTCAGATCAGAGCAGGTGCCTGACCCTTCCCACCCCTGCACCTTGTCCACAGGCTGATAAAATGGAATAAACATCTTAGCACTTTCGTAGCCTGCTTTACGGTACAGTATCTTTTTCTTTAGCTATTACTGCTGTGTTTTTAAGTAATGCCATAAAATCACTTAACCACCTTCCTGTATAAAACTGGTTGTTGCATGAGAAGTGTGATCACCTTTGGCTGCTGCAGTGTCCTTTAAACCCCACCAGCCCAGAGACAAAGCCAGCCCTGTGCAGTTGCTGTGTGTGTGCAAGTGTGTGCATGCAAACAGAACTCAATCTGTTACAAACACAGAAATTGGATCAGCCGAGAAACAAGCCCTGTGCCCTCGTTCTCCCCCTCTGCCGGTCCCTAGGATAATAGGAGAATTGAAATTCCCATTTCCAGACTCACTACAGATTAATATGGTTCAGCATAGATACTTATTTCTCTGATAGTTTCCCATGCATCTTCCCAGTGAAGTTGATAGAAATTACTCCAGCAGAATGCATAAAGCAGATGTTATCCCATTAATTAGCTCTGGACCTGAACAGGCTCAAGACTTTTCCATTTTCAGGCCGATAGGAATTGGTCCCAGTGAGCGTGCTCCATATCCACATTTAGTATCATCTCATAAACAGCACTGAAAACACAGCAGGCCTTTGATGAAGATACATTAGCTTATTTCTAATTTAAAGTTATGTTGCTTAACCTTAATGTAATTGGTCACTGGTGACCGACTGTTTGTATAGCGAGTTGATGACCAAAGAGCTGTAATAAATTATAAAACTTACTGCTTAAATAGAGGGTATGACTGTTCTGTTAAAAGCCTTGCTTGTAATAATGGTAAAATAATTACACCTCAAACCAATGAAGAGCCTTGGATCTGATAAAGCTACCAAAGTCTTTCAGATGAAGGTATTTTCATTCTTCTTTAAAGGATATGTAGAAAATACTTTTTTTTTTTTTTCCTCTCAGTGCAGTGTCTTACAGTGGCTGAATAGTCAACTTTCAAAGCTCAACCTAATATTGATTAAAAATAAATTAGTAAATCAAGATACTTTCTTTTTGAGGGGTTGTGGGGATTAAAGTAATTAACCAATTTCAGTGGTTAACAAGAAACCAAAGAAATTTGCACAAATAATTATATTCTGTACATCAATTCAAAGTCACTGCTAGACATGTGTTAGGGAAGAGTTGATTAGCTGGTAGAATAACCAGGATAATAATCAACTATGGAAGTAAGTAATTGATGCAACTTTAATTTTAATAATGAATAGCGTGCCAGGGGCAAAATTAAGGGAAATCTGCTTTCTGAGACCCAGTTCAGACCTAGAACTTCTTAGGCCAAATATAGCAATTACTGGTGATTCCTGAATTGCTTCTGCCGTGCTGTAGCATAAGTAACAGGTGTGGTTAAATGGCACAAGTGGCTGTATTAAATCTGGTGGTGGTTCCTGTGCACTGCAATTTAATTCCCAGCCTTTTCCCTGCTGAAGACTTAGAGGCTGGTTTTAAACCTGCAGGAATGTAAGAAACACTAACTCTTCCATGGCTGTTCTTTGTTTCTCCAAGCAGTGTTCTATTAACAACCAGTTCATTAAATCAGTAAAAGTCAGGGATAAGTGTATGATTTGCTTGTTTCAGAAGTGATAATTTCACTCTCTAAATATTTGAATTTAAAATTTGGGCTCCCTCTAAATGCCCTAAGTTCACAATAGAGAAATGGAGTTTGTTTTTTTTTTTTTTTAATCCTCGTATTTAATTTCTTACATGGACCTTCCAATAATTTAAACTATTTACAGTGCCTCAAAGATCATTATTTCCCCATGACTCCTCAGAGAAATATTGGAGCCATTCTATTTATTTCTGACATTAGATTTACCTTTGATGACTGGTTTACAAAATGGAGACATTAGGATGGGAAAGTCATTATTTTTTTGTACATTGCTCAGAATGGTAAGTTTCTGTGTGTGCTGTGTTAGAGTAAACACTGCTGTAGCTGCACAGTTTGTTATGGAAACTTGAAAAGCAGATGCATTAAGGTATTTTGTTTTTAAAAACACACAGTTCTTTAGAAGGAAAAAATATAAATACTGTTTGGGGGCTTGTCACAAATGTATATTTAAAAATAACACCTCCCCCGAAGCAATGAATAAAAATGCTTTTTGGCGTTGTAAATGGAGGCAGAGAATTGCTCAACCAATAGAAAAGCAGGTGAGGTAACACATCCTGATTCTTCTAATTGAGGCTGTAAAGAAAGATGAGAGATATGTGCACTGTTTGTGTCACAGTAGTTGTGATCTGTGAAAATAACTTCAGAGCAGCCTTCCCTAATATTAAAATGTCTCTGTTGCTGTTCAACTAAAAATCAATACAGCTCACAATTTTAATAAGGAACATGAATCTGGAAATGTGTTTAGTATCAGGTTATATAAACATACCCTAATGAGATACTATAAAATCCATCACATTAAAGGCTGGTTCCTAC
The DNA here is from genome assembly GCF_965231275.1 of Zosterops lateralis. NCBI lineage: Eukaryota > Metazoa > Chordata > Aves > Passeriformes > Zosteropidae > Zosterops > Zosterops lateralis. The sequence continues at coordinate 2,918,944 of NC_139764.1, forward strand.
AAGGTATATTAGCTTAAAATGTTCAATATATTAGGTCAGTGTACAACACTACACATAACAAAGCAGGTCTGTCAAGGCAAGATGCATGTTTTGCCCCTTAAAACTGTTATGTTTTGCACATTTTATAAGGTTCTTTGAATACATGAATAAGATAAGTTATTCCCATCTCTTTCTTAAGCAATCTCAGAAATGGCTGTGACCTGAAATTGGAAATCTTGTAAACACCCATCCGAAGAAAATGTGTGCAGTTCTGTCTTAAAGAGATGGTACATGTTTAATTATCCCAACTTCTTGGGGGAGAATACTATTAACATACACATTAGCATCATCCCATTGGTTCCTCCTGCTGCTCCACCTTAGGGGCAGCAATAGGAGCTAATCTTATTGCTCCCATGCGCATAATAATGAAATTTTGTCTTGTCTCTAAGGCGGTGTTCTTTGGTCTAAAATACAGTGGGAAACATTCCTTTTTTTTTTTTTTTTTTTTAAGAAAATTTTCCTGACCAACTCATTTAAAAAAAGATTTGAAAAATTAAAATTCTTCCCATGTGAATGCCGGAGCCTGCAGAATGTGTTGCTTTGACTTGCGAATCAAAATTAAGTAATTGTGCAAATAAATTGCTCTGTATTCACATATGGAATACAGTGTACTGGGGCTGTGGGTGTATTCAGCTCTTTGAAAAAACTGGAAGCCGTGGATTTTATGTTATTTTATCCTGCAGTGTCCATATAGGCTATTCTCAAAGAATGACATAAGAACAAACAAAAAGAGATGGTTTTAATATAAAATACCTTTGCCTTTTCCTAGCACTGTTCTACAGACTATAATGGGGAGAGGAATAAAAAAGCCCTGGCAAAAAAATACATGTGAATTCAAGGCTACTGAATTAAGGGAGGTTGTACCAACATTTCCCCCACTGTACATTATTTGTATTCAAGGTTTTTGAAATGACATTGTAATCTGATGATGCACCAGCCTATTATATTGTCTAGCAGGACAAATATCCTTGCGTTTTCTCTGTAGAACTAACACAATTTTTCCATGTCAGAGGTGCATAATATCCTGGCGGTCATAAGGAATGATGCTATTAATCCTCTTGGGCAATCTCCAGGTCTGATTATTAGGGAAATAAATTTGCATGCTGCATATGAGCTAGGTGAATCACCGAGAGCACAAATTATATTTCCTGACAGCAAGTTAGAGAATGGAGCCACATCGCTTTTTTATCTTTTTTTTTTTTTCCTCTGAAAGCTATAGAATTTCAATTCATTACATGAGATTGGTTAGAATTCAAGTCTCTTTTTAAGTTGATATTAAGTTGAGTCTGTTATCTCTGTGAAGGCTAGTAGGTTCCCCTGAGTATCCACCTAATCACTACTTAAAAAAATCGAAATGTATAGTTAGTGTCATGATTTAGGTACCAGAGCCACTTTATTTATCAGTGCAGAGTGAGATAATTTCAATTTGAGGCTCTATAGCCCTCATGAATTTAACCATTTTGAAAGCCTTTTTTCCCTCTCTCTCTCTTTTTCTCTCTCTGCCCCTTCCCCCCCCCCCCCCTCCCCCCCCCCTTCTGTGCATATTGTAATAATGGTTATTCTGGGCACCTGTTTTGCCATGCTCTCTGCATTTCTCAGACTGCTTTATCTATCACAAGATACAAAAATTTGGCTGTGTTCTCTGTGCCAGGAGTACTGCCAGGAATTTCTGCTCTTCAGATCAATGATAAATGTATTTTTATTATTTTTACCGTTTGGCATCTGAGCAACCTTTTTGCATTATTAAATCTGAACAGGGAGAATGATAGCAAATGAGAGGAGAATAAATGACTTTATGTCCCAATGTATTAATTAAGCAGACATTTATTATAATCACAGTTTTATAGATGTTGTAAAAAGGTATTTTTTTCATCCATGATACACATCTATATATGGTAACTTTTGTGAGCCTTTTTGGGAATGCCCAGGTTTCTTAGATTGGAAAATTGGGATCACTGGTGCTGTGCTATACATGCAGACAACAAGCACAAACAAGCCCCGGGGTGGTGAGTGTAGATGGATCCAGCTTGGAATTGAGTGAGGAATGTCTCGGTTGAAGGTAGAGGGCTATAAATCTATAGGGATCAGGTGCAGCCTGGAATTTGGGGGGCTCTTAAATGCCTCTTGCTCCTCACTGGAGCTGAGCCAAGCTCGGAGAGACAGAGAAGTCCCTACACTGGTCAGAGCTGGGGCTGTGATTGAAACAACACGAGCCAGGTAATGTGTCTGGTAATGCCAAATCTGAAGTGTTCTTAATCATTTACTTATTCATGAAGTGCAAGCAGCAGCACTGGAAGGAAAGGGATATATCTCTGACTCAGATTTCATGTGTTGCCAAATATACAGCAAAGGAAGCACTTTTAATCATCTTATGTGAAACCTATTTAGGATTTGTCTATTCTCTCATCTGTTGGGTTTCTTTATGCTTCCTGAGCAGGGCTGGTGCCATTTCTTTCCAGAACAAAGGTCCTTTTGTTTGTTTTCTTTTTGTTTGTTTTATTAATTTTCTGCTCAGCATTTGGGTTGTGCTGCTTCACAGACAGGAAGTATTTCCCACATTTAGGAAAAGGAAATAGCCTTTGGAGAAAATTCAAAGAAAGTCCATTGGGGAGTGACTTGCCTGTTCAGTGTTATTTCCTGTTCCTGAATAGAAACATCAGACTTATTTTTGGCATCAAATAGCAGTGCTGCTATAAACAGTAGCCTCTTTAATTCCCATTTTGCAGTGGACACTTACACTGGTAACAGAGAGTGTTTGTTGCTCTCCTGAAATAGGGATGGCTGATAAAAGAAGGAAATTTTTAACAAAACTGCAAAGTTGCCTCTCTCCTGTTGTCTGTGACCTAGACAAGGTCTCTTTGATACTGCTGAGCCCCAACAAGGAAAATGAGGGGCCTATTTAAACATGAGTTGTCTGTGATTTTGGAAGTTGTCAGCCCAGAATCCACCAGCTCCATGACAGTTCCTGTCACAGGGCTGCCTTTCCTCCATCTGCAGAGAAGGAGGCTGCTGGGAGAGTGATGGGTGTTTTAATGGGCACTTCTGGAGTGGGGCTGGAGCACAAGGCCATCTCTGTCTTTATAAATTGTAATAAGTAGATACAATCATCTGGTGAAAAGGCAGAGAGGAGGGAATGTAACGATGCCCAGTCGTGCTGCTTCTCTCCAGCAGTAAATCCCAAACAGTGTGTGGATAACACCTGGCAGAAAGAGCAGGGCAGGGAGAGTCACAAATGAACCAAAGGATGGCAGCTAGTAAAGTTTTGTTTCCAGCTTTATCTACTACTGTCCATCATCATCATACAGTGAAAATACTCTCCTGAAAAGAGAATGAATGAGTCTTGAACTTGAATAGGCAGAAAGGGAAAAAAAAATCAAACTGAAAAGATTAAAACCAGGAGTTTCTCTGGGGAAAAAAAAAAAAAAAAAAAAGAAGTCTCCCCACTTGTTCCTTTGGATTTCTCCTTGTGTATTAATGTCCATGGAATCTTGAACCTTGCATCTAGCAGATCTCTGCCAGCACCTGAGGGAAAAACCTGCTTAAATCAATTGTCTGTATGTTGTGTGTTCTCACACGGCCACATGTGCCAGTGCATCAAGATTTAACAGGGCAGCAGTTTCTAAAACACCACAAAATCTGCCAGCTGGAGCTTTCACCTTCATTATGGACACTGACTGTTCATAAGTTTAATTTAAATATGTATAAAGCAGAGCATGTTCGGTGTTGATCTTGGTTTCTCAGCTGCTCCTCTCAGGAACATGAACAATCAAAGGGAACCTGTGCAACCTGGAAATCAGCTGCTTTGGTTGAGGAAAGCAACTTCACTGCCTGAACCCCTTAAGATCTCTCCTTAAACTTAGAATTGTCAGTCTGCAGCTGCCAATATTTTGGGTTTAGTAGGATGAAAAGTCAGAAGATGCTCTAAAACCCAGAAAGAGAGATGTAGCTCCTCTTCTGGTTTCTTGTTGTGAGATTGAAGAGATGGAGATTCGTGAGGCCTCGAAGGAGCTGGTTCTGGCTGCCACTTCTGGGATGTAAACAGAAGAGGCTGGCACACACAGCACTGCATCTGCCTTGCTTCTGGAGGCATCCTAAGAAAAAAAGAGTGAAAGGGAGGGGGGAAGTCCTGAACCAACCCCAAGCAAGCCACAAAAGCCCCCAGCCTGGAATATGCCTCCCAGGCTGGATGTGTCAGGGCAAGGCTTCCTGCATCTGTGCCACGACCTGCAGCCATGTGTGGCTGAAGGCTCTGCCGGGCATCCTGGGCAACCACTGTGTGCCATTAACTTCTGTTCAGTGACCTGTCAGAGCAGAGAAGGAATTTCATATGGCCTGAAAAACTGACAGAACTGTTCACCTTTCAGGGAAATGTAATATTTTGTGCTAAGGAGCTTATGTTAGTTTTCTTAGCAAATAGCCTGAAAGCATTTCTGTCTGTGGCATTTCTAGATGTGATAAGTTGAAGGAAACATCCTTGACCATGACTTAACAAAACAGGCCATTTGTTTCGTGGGGTAGCTGTTTCCAGAAATGTAAATAAATGGCAACTTAAGGATGATATAAAATAAACGATCACAGAGACAGCCCAGAGCTGCATTGTTTCAGAAAACACAAGGCACTATTTATGGAGCTGTAAACAGAGGAGTGTGTTTATTATTGCACTTGGAATTAAATCAGAAAGCCAGAAAGCTGAAGTTTTGAGAAAGATCAGCCCACATTTCAGAAGTCCTTTGGTGGGGTTACTGCTTGTGCTATGTGTTTGTTTTGAGCAGAGCCAGCTTGTTTTTTGAGGATGGCAGACCTGTCTGGCAGGGCCTCATTCTGCCATTTATTTTGCCACCTCCTTGACATGAGTGAAGCTGAAGGGGGGGAGATGGTGAGCACAGCTGGGGGCAGAACACATCCAGATTTCATCTTCTGTTGATGTCTCAAATATTTTTAGAGTGCAAATTGAGAGCCAAGGGTGTCTCTGTAGAAGCCAGGTCCTGGTCTGAGTCCCATGGCCAAATCTTTGTGACCTTCTCTGTGGCTCACGGCCGGAGCTGGAGTATCCTGAGCCAAACCTGGTGGGATAAATACAATCCGAGCCTGGTTTTGTGGCTGGGGTTATTCTGGGGTGGATTTAGGTGTTTTTGTTCTGGGCAGTACCTAGCACTTTGAGAAATAGACTCCCACCCATTTAAATAGCATTATTGGTAATTCTGTGCCACATGGTTTGAAACTACCACACTATGATTAACGACCTTGGTAATTATTGGAACTATATTTTTGCAAGTCTCACCTGTACCATATGTACCCCTCTCAAGGAAACATGCTTCGCTCATCTAATCCAGTGTTGTAAACTGCCTTACACACCCCTTAAATTGAAAATGTCTTTTCCCCCACTGTTTTACTGGTATTCCTAAACTATTACACCACATTTAAAAATGAATTGTGTGCAATGACATTAGAGAAAGGGGGGTTAGGCTTTCTGAGCTGCTACCAGTGACATATGACTGTAGTGACAGACAGTCAGCAGTATTCAAACTGAATTAATCTGAAAAAGCAGCAGACTTCAATGTGGAATTTAGGAGGAGGCTGAGCAGCTACATATTTACAAAAGGGATGTCACTGAACCGTCTTTCTACCCAGGGATAGCCTATGGCTACTTAATACTTTTAAACCAGTAGTGGAAGGATTAAATACACCTGAAGTCAGGTCTTTGAGGCCATTTCCCTCTTGTGCTTTCTTTTCCTTACTTGAGTTGCACCTCAGCAGCTATTTTTTTGAAGCGCTGTGAGAAAGGGTGGGTATTCTGATACCTTTTATTAGAATTGCACAGAAGCAGGAGAATCCTCACAGAGACACAGGCTCCTTTTTCTGTTGCCTTTGAAAAGTTAAGACATGAGAGGTTACACAAGACACAGGCACTGCAGTGGAGGAGGAGGGATATGGTAATAAAGGTGATAGTGATACCTTAATTTAACAAATATGCAGTGCTAATTATGTAAACATGTGAGAACTCTAAAATCTTCTTATCATGTGTGTCACACAATTGAAATATTTTACAGCCTAATTCGAGATTATACAGTAATAATGTTATTTTATATTGGCTAGTTGACAAGCATAGGCCAGGGCTGTCTATCAAACAAAACTGTTGTGCCAGATTGTATCTTGGCGATAAGCACAAAAGGAAGAGCAAGTCAAATTCTGTTTACGTAATAATCATTGAATCAGATTTAGGTCTGTACTGCAGACACTGCCTTAACTGGTGGGCAGTGGAATAAGAGGGAAAAAAAAACCTGTTTGTATTTGGGTGGGCTGTATTTTGAACAAAGTATTTTCTACAGAAACCTGCTACAAAGCTCCACATCCCATTTTGCAAATGTACCTAAGAGATCAGGTTCCATTCAGAGGCATTTAGGTGGCATAGATTTTCTCTTTTGTAATTTTTAAACTTTTCCCCCACCTTTTTGCTCGCAGTTGTCGATATAGATGCATTGAAATCTTTTGGGATTTTGACATCAATAGCTCATTATAGAGCTTTATGTGTACTTTTCTGTTAACAGGATGCTTTTATATATGAAACAAAATGAGCATGGTAAACAAGTTAGGAAACCTGGGCAGGTTTGGTGGCAAAAAGTAGAAAACACTGCTTTCCCCACTCTCAAGTGTGCACTATATCTGATACGATTTTGCTCTAAGTCTCTCAGTGTTTTATCCAAAATTCTTCTCCCCTTGCCACCACGAAAAACTGTTCCCAAAATCCAAGTCTAAAATCCCAGCCTTGGTGGAAATGCCAACTTCAAGTCAGCACAAAGGGATGTTGCTTTAGATGTGACTGGTGAGACTGGACTGTCAGTCTATCCAGCCCCAAATGCAGCTTTCAGGAATACTCAGTACCAAACTGCTCAAGGGAAGACACAGACATTTTTTTATTGCCCAAAGAGGATGTTTCTCTCCAAACTCCATCAACCCATGGTTCATTTCTGTCACAAAGCATTAGGGGTTTCAGCCTTTCTAAGATACTTATCTTAATCCTAGCTGGGATGTCCTCATTATTCACATAAGCGTCTAAATTAAACTATTTTATATCATATTAAGTCCTTAGCCAGAAGGATATCTTGTGGCAATCAGTTCCATAGGTTAATTATGAACTGTGTAAAATAATATTTCCCTTATTGGTTTTTAAAGATGTTGTTTTTCAGCGTTGTGGCATTAGGAGAGGACTCTAGGACCAGGCAATTGATCTTCTCTGTAACTTTCATTAACTCTCTCATGTCCCCTTTTTATTTGTCTCCAATAAACTAAGCAGCCCCAATCTTCACAGTCCTTTCTTCTGTCACTAATCATCTTTGTTGTCCCTTCCTATTTCAGCTTTATGGTTTTTCTGGATGAGTTGATTGCAGGTTGGCGCAGCATTTTAGATATGCTGTCCAGTTACCCAGTGATGTGGTAATTCAGTATTCAGTCCTATCCTGCTCTTTATGCACCCCAACCACATATTTACTTTTTTTGACTACTGCTCCCAGTTCTTCAGCTTTCTCGTTGAATTGCCCAGAGTGGCACAAGTTTTCTCCTCCCTCTCTTTTTCCCAAGTGGTTGGTTAATTTACAACCTAGCCTTGTCTATGAGTTTTGAAAATTATTCATTCAAATATGCATTACCTTGCATTTATGAACAGTGGATTTCATCTGTCTTCATGCTGCGCATCTGTCTGGCTTTTCTAATCTTTTGTAATCACGAGGAACCTAAATATTTTTGCACCCTGTGCAAATTTTGTCACCTTCCCCTCTCTTCTCCCAAACGCTAATGAATATATTAAACATCCCCAGTCCTAATACTGACTGCTGAAGCACTTCATGGTGAGCCTTTTAGCAAGCTAGCAATCAACAATTTATTTCAACCCTTTTGTTTCCGTCTCTGGCTGTCTTTGTTTAACTTACAGATTTATTTCCAAGTGTTCTGCTGAGAGCCCTCCCACAGGGTGTGGGAACAAATGCCTAACTCTGACCTCGGATATCCAGTGATATCCAGCACTGCAGCTCCAACACAGCACTCACAGGTCCGTTAAGACTGCAAATGTGTCAGCTGTGGTGCAGAGGAGTGGACTGAATTAGGAAACAAAGGTGCAGTTACTGGCAGGTTTGGCAGCCTTATTCATATTCCCCCCAAACTAAAAAGAGAGGAGAGAGAGATGGATTTATGCCACTCACTGAAAAGAGGCTTTTTTTCCCTCCCCTTCCCCAGTTTAAAGCTTTCAAAACAGAGCTGCTGGCCAGCCAGAGTAAGTGGATATATAGCATGGGGCTCCTTGCAGTGAGACTGATGGTTTGCACTGAGGTTCCAGGAGCAAAAGTAATCCTGCTCTCAGAACTGGTATTTGAGTTCTCTTTCAGCCACTTGGTCACTGCCTTTCACAAGAGGCAGGTGACAAGCCCATGGTCACTGCCTGCAGCTAATTGCAAAGTGTTTGGTGCTTGCAAGATGCATTATATGGTGATATCATCATCATCATCATCATGATCACCGCTTCAGGCTCAGATCTGAATGTTGCTGAAACACGGGAAACAATGGTCAGACCCTGCTTTGTTCTTCTCAGAGGGTGTTAATGGCCTGGGTTTGGTCTTGTCATTATACAGCACTTACCATAATTTTAATGGGCTGTAGTTTGTTCCAGTTATTGAAATTAATTCTCTTACAGCTCCTCTGCCAAAGAGAGACACGTTCAGTTTGTGGATGGTGAACTGGGGCAAGGAGAGGCTCTGGCTGCTCTCTGAAAAGGCTCGTGGCAGGCAGAGCAGTGGCTGGAATCCCTCTTTCCCAAGTCCTAAGGAGGACCTGCTCTTTGGTTTTGGTTTTCTCAGGAATTCCAAGATTATCATGCGGGGCAAGCCTGTGTCAGTTTTCATGGCTGCCGTTGTTTCCGAGCCCCCGGCCACCAGCCCCTCTCCCTGCTCGCTTCCCCACATGGGCTCTGCTTTCTACCCTCGCTCCATTGTGTACTTGAGTGGTGGCTCCTACCTTAAAGCTGTTATTTTCGAGTTTTAATAATATTTTGCAGCTCATTTCCTGTTTCTTAGCTGACAGGCATTCCAAAAGTAATCTTTGGCAGGTACTAATTTGGGTGATGACCGCTTGGTCTACATTTTTGGTGGGTAATTATTGAGTCAGAAGTGAGCAAATTTGATATCCCCTGACAGTCAGTGAGGCAGGCATTTTTACTACCCCTTCATTAGAGATTCATGGGTAGTGAAATGCCCTGAATTTTGTCAGTTCTCCCAGACACAGGAAAAATCTGTCTGTTAAGTACCAGAAGTTACTACTTATGTTTATTTTGTCACACTTGCATGGTCCAAAATACATTGGCACTTTGAAGAACAATTTCTTTTAAGGCAAGGTGCTTTGGCAGAGTGAAACCACCACGGGATCAAAATTCCTCTGGCTTCTGAAGCTGGGCACAGTCCTGTGTCCTATGGCAAATCTCTTCCACAAGAGATTTGGGTTGTTTCACAGCAGCAAGTGAATCTCAGAAGACTTGGAAAGTTCACAAACTGATGCCCAGTCTCTCCAAACTGCGGGAGCCAGATTCCCTGGTTTGCTCTGGCAGCTTTCCCTCACTCCGGTGATACAAAGCAGCTGCAAATCCCCTTGTGCTGCCCAGCTCATCCAGGTTTGTGGTGCTAGAGCACACCAGCGAGCCTTGCCCTCTGAATTGCCTGTATACATGGAATTGGGCTGGATGTCCCCTGAGAAAAGGGGGCCAGTCTGAGATTATCAGCACAGCTTGCTTCCTTGCATTACTTTGGCACCAGGCTCTGCTTCCCATAAGACCTTGTGCAAAAGCGAGCAAAAAGAAAACATAATGTGGGAAGAAATAGCCAGACTTCTTTTCAAATGTCAGAGAGATTCGGATTTATTTTGAGTTTTAGAAAAAATGTGGGAAAGGGATATTTGCCAGATTCTTGGCCTCCCCATCTGGCTTCTATGAACTACCTTTTTATTCCTTCTTTCCCCATAAGTTTTCCCAAATCACGGAGCTCAAGTCCCCGCAGCAACTCCCCCAAGAACCAGCTTAAGTAGACTGAGAATCTAAATAAAACCTGATCGTTGTTTTTGAACCAAGAAGCAGCTGGTACAGTGCCTAGTTTTTCCATTTTCCTTCCAAAATATCTAAAGATATTCAAGTTATTTTGAACGTGACAAGGTACCTGAACCAGTACTTTTCCTGGAACACTCAGTAAAGACTTCTTTGCCTCCATCCTTCACATCTCATTCCACAGTGAGCCCATCTGTGTTTGTAGATCATCGTTCTCTTGGACTTTTTCCTGACTCCTTGTTCACACTCAGCTTTCCATCCTTTTTGGTTATCCCTTAGCACATGGAGTCAGCCTCCCTCAGATGTGCTTGTAGGATCATTGCTTTGGTGACAGCACTGAGGGCAGTTTTGTTGGGGTTTAGCATGTGGCTCTTCAGGTTTATTTTGAGCAATATTGATTAAATACATTTAGTCTCTAAATGTGGTTTAAATACATAGGGTGTGTTGTGCAGTCCCTCCACAGAGAGGACAGAAAACCAGTCCCCAAGAATTCCATCAGAATTCATTAGGGTTTTGATGAATTGCAACTGTTAAGAAATTGTCTCCCAGGACTTGGAAATTAGTCAGTACCGAACAGTACAGATGTCAAATCCCTTAAAGAGAATAAACCTGAAAAATACTGTCTGAGAGAATTGTCTGTGCCACAAGTCTGGAAAAATGCTTTAAAAAGGAAAGAGTAAGGAAAAGAAAATCCCTTCAAGAAGGAATTGGGCATCCTAGAGATGTGGCTTTACTTTCTTGTTCTTCTGAAGTGCTTTCTGAGGGGAATGTGTGCATACAAAATTAGCGGGGAGAATATTGATTTTAGTCTCTGAATTTGATTTCAAGGTTTGGATTGATTCAGTCTAAATACATTGAGTTTGAAAGAGATTCAGCCATTTATTTCTAAGTGGCATTTAAAACAAATATTGCTCTATATTAATCTAGTGAATAGTATTGTAATTGCCACAGTTTATGTTTATTACACTTATTGAACAGGCTCCAGTATCTCCTATAGAATAAATGGCTGAAATAGGAAAAAATTATTTTCATTCTTCCAAACTGTATCAATCACTTCCTGCACTGAACATCAGGTCTATATTGGAGGAAAACCATGCACAAATCCATACCATTGGCAACGTGATTATCTCTTCAGTTGTGAAAACTATATGTATGTCCTTTGTTTTCTGATGGAAACAAGTATCTAAATATCACTGTGTATGCAGCAGGGCAGAGATGGTGTTTGGAAAGCCCACTTCTGGAGATTGCTGCAGCAAGTGGTGCTTAAATGTGCTTGAGCTGGTGGGATTGCCCATGGATGACAGCCAGTAAAGACTTCAGCAGCAGCCTGGTCTAGTTTTTGGTGTTAGTCTGTTGTTCTGAAGCTTAGAGGGTGTTTGGATGTGGGATTTTGGGTTGATTTTTTTTTTTTTCCCCCAAGGCAGGAGCCATTGCCTGTTTGCATTTGGGCTTGTGCTAAAATTGGATTTTGAACCCCAAATTCAGGCTTTGATTTAAAACACTGATGTTGCCAATCACAGAAATAATTGCCAAAGTAAAACTGATCCAGAATTGATTTTAGATCCTGGCTACTATAGAAGGTTCTATAGGTTCTATCTATTACACGTTCTTATATCTGCTTCAGATCCATCAGTAAACTGCTCTCGATGCTACATGTTTGTTTATATGGTCTTTCATGGAAAAAAAAAAAAAAAAAAAACAACCAAAAACAAAACCCACGAAAAAAGAGGGATGAGAAATAAATGTATGTAAAAGGAAAAACAAAGGGAAAAGAAAGTGTGGAATATCTGGGTGTTCTTTGTGGACTGGAAATTAGTTTCCCCATTGATACTTGGGAGAGAGGAGTTATTCTGGGGGTAGTGAGAATTTCCCATCAGGAAAACTTCTACTAAATTTGTCCTTTTTGCAGTTTGGGAGGGTTTTTTTCTCACTGTATCTTCAGATGCTTCAACACCTCCTGCTTTAGGGAGAGGACCACTGAAGTAATGTGGTTTTTATGACCCTGCCACAGAAAGAAAGTCCTGAAGAACTCACTCCTGAAAGGTTACCTGAAAGGAACTCAGCCTTTTTTGGGGTTCATCCAATTTGCATCATCATTTCAATCTGATTAATGCTAGTAATGGTGCATAGAAGAATCCCATCTCTTCTTGTTGTGTCTATACAATGCAAAGGCAGCAGGAATCTTAAAAAGCAAGGAAATACATGTATAACTCTTCTGTCTTTATTTGCTGTGATTCTAATGAAATTTGTTTACTCAACAAAAGAGATGAAAAGATTTCTCAAACAATACTTTCATATAACCCAGTCTCTTAAGTTGTACTGTGAAATTTTCATTTTTTTGTATTTAGCTTCCCTACAATTTATCTTCACTGGAATAGCTCTAAACCATCTTCCACCATACCACTCCAAAAGCTATAATTTCATTATGTTATCCTTTTCCCCTTCCCCTATTTATTCCTTTATCCAGTGTTCAGGAAAGCATTTAAACACTCACTCAATTCCACAAAGTCAGTGAGACTCAAACATGTGCTTAAGTGCCTGCTGAATTGCGGCCCTGATTTACATCATAAATCCATCACCCCCACTGAGGCTCATCACTGGCAGCTCTCACAAACTTTGTAACTCACCCTCTGCTGCCTGCAGAACCTGGAGAAGTTCCTGCCTCCTGCTGCCCCACCCTCAGGGGAGGGCAAAACCAGCTTTTTCCCACATTTAAACAGGTTACAGGCAGATTATTGGAAGCTCTCAGCCAGGTTACGTAACTCATAAAAGTACGAATTATTTACAAATATTTAACAAGGAAAAAACTAATTACGTGGCTCCTGTCACGATGAGGGCAGGCTCAGAAATGGTATAATCAATACAGGAATGTTAGCTGTAATGCAGTCTGTCAGCTTTTTAACCAACCAAAAAACTCCAGCAGGTCTATAAACAGGATTGGCCCTCTCTCTGCTGAGTCCTGGCTGTGCCAGCAATATTTTCCTCTCATTATGTTCCATATTAGCAGCTGTCTGTCATAGGGTCTTTTATTAAAGAAACATCTATCCTGTTACTGAGTGAACTTATCTTCAAATATATGGGAGCTAGGAAGGAACTATCAAAAGCAGAATTTAGCCAATTCTCAGGAAGCCAAATTCCATTTTAGACCCCAAGTGAGTCTTAAGAAGTTCATGGGAACACGTTCTACTCTGGCTATGAAAAATCACTCACGGTTAAGGTGAAGGATGTGTTCAATGTTTTCTTAGACAAGGCTTGTGTTTCACCTCTGCGCTGTTACTACCTACTAGCTATGATTATTTTGGCTATATATTTATATCACCACATGTTTATATATAATACACATTCTATTTTGGGCTAATCACTTCTAAAGGGGAGCAGATTTTCTCCAAAAGGGTCTGCCAGCAGCAGCTTGGTGATATTGGGTGTCGTGGCTCCTGGGTGCATAGAAGATGGAAGTTTGAACCCTTACTGCCCAACAGAAACTACTGAAATCTGACTACACCACATAGTGCAGGAAATTGTTTTCTTACGAGGTGCATATGTTTTAAAAGAAGCAACATTGCCATGTATTTTACATAGGTTATTAAATAACGGTATAAATTTAATGATTCAGATGTTTTGCATTATAACCTGGCATCTCAGGAGGCATGAAAATAGCACAGTAGGAAAATGTCATTGCATACTTCATAGGCAGAGCTGTTAACAAATGGAAATCCTTTTATAACTATAGAAGAGATCCATCTTTAGTCCCCTGCCTGTCTCAACCTTCCACTGGTCTTCTGATGTGAATAAACTGTGACTAACGTGCAATAGTAACGAGGCTGCTGGAGCTGCCAGAAATCTTTACTTACTTAGAGGAAAAGAAAATATCTCTAGTTTGCAATTATTATTAGTGCATGAAAATGGCAAGAACTCTGTTTTGGCATTCACCTCAGGGAGCAGAGGAAGCAGATCACCATCATCTGATCCTTTGAAAAATGGATGCTTTCTAACCTGGGAAGTTAAATCACAGATCATCAATATTTCTGTATGTGAAGTGCTGGGTGGGTATTGCTCCCCTTGATTTGCTGTTTGTTAGACTAGTTTTGGTTGGTTACAGCATTATACATTGTGGGAACTTTATTTATTGCCACTGTCACAACAAAGCAAAGCTGCTATTATGTTATAACAAACTAAAGCTACATTTCTAAAACATCACATCTACCCAAACTACAGTGCTGTAACACCTAATTTACAGTTTATTCCAATTGTGTGGACACTAGAAACATAAAATAATAATAAAAAAAAGAGGTTTCATTGGCTCGTGCCAGCAGAAGTCCTTTCCGGTGCAGCTGTTCATCATGCAGGAAGGCAAGAAAAATATATTGTCTGGGGTATTTTTGTAGCGTAAGTGCACAAAGGCACAAATATTGGTGCAGTCAGATGTCCTGTGAGCCCCTGGATGGCCAGAGTGGGGAGAATTGCAGATAAACACAGCTCTGTGCAGAGACAGGGCCTGTGGAAGGAAGAACCTTAGGAAAAGACCTGTGGAGAGATGAAATGAGTGCTGAGAGAGCATCTAGAGGTACTTTTCACTCTGGTCAATTTTCTAGTGTTAAAGCACAGCCTCCCAATGGGAAACTGGTGGCAGTTGGAGGCATTGAGGAGGTTGTTTTGTTGGGATGTTACTGGTGAATCTTGGTCCTGGGTGCAGCTGCTGCTGTCCCATTTTACCATGGTGTTTTTTCCATGCTCTTGCACCTTAGATTGATCTTGTAGCATTCACAGGCATTTGAAAAGGGCACTCCTGGACAATATGTTTTGGTGTGGTAAAATGTTGGTCTGTGTCTGAAAGGGTTGGCAAGAAGAGCTTGACAAATAATTTGCAGTTAATAGCTTACTTGATTTTTTTTTTCCCTTTTACTTTTTGGCAGATAGTTCTGCAGACTCATAAATTTGCTGTAAATAACTCCTAAGAGCAGGAAGCACTACAGCAGTTCTTGAAAGAGTCAGAGTAGCTAAAGAATGTGACAAATTCAGTAGCTGAGCCATCAGGATACAGAGAGCAGGTATCAAGCTGTGCCATATGTACAGTCACGGTTGGCTTGGAAAGTCTCCCCTCGTAAAACCAAATTGTTCCACTAGGAAGTGAAGCCAGGAGCCTTTTGCCTACAAAATTAAATTGTTCTCTTTTTTTCCAAACCAATTGCTTTTGTTTTGTTTTATTTTGTTTAATGAAACACCAGGGAGAATCTCATTTTTCTCCTCCAGCTCTACCTGTCTTTTTTCTCTTATTTCACCCTTCCCCTGCCCTCCTTCTACCTCAGGGCGAATGGAAAATCTCATCTTCTTTTTAGGCTATTTATCTTTTCCTTCCCAAAACAGTCTCCTCCAACCCTCGCTGTCTTCTGCCAATATGGAGTTGGACAAGTAAAGAGAAATGGCCAAGGGATCTGGAGGGAGGCTGAGGACTGGAACAGTCACCAGGTTGTTCCTTGGCTGAAAGAGTCAGGTCCAGCTGAACCTCAATCTGGGACAGACAGCTCAGGCAGGGAAAGAGGAGATCCTTCATTTTCCCAAGATTATGCATCTAGATTGATGCCTAAACTAAGGAGATGGGCCTGCTTATTGTAAAGCAGCAGAAATTGAGGAGTCACCCATACTGAAAACTCCCTTTCTCCTTATAAATCAGAACCTCTCAGAGCCTGCAGGTGGCTCACATTTGGATATTTCCCCCTTCAACATCATTCCCCTGGGCACTGGAGTCTCCAGGTCTGTAGAAGGCAATGTTGATAGTGGGGATGTAACAGCTTTTCTTGTTCTTAATACTTGGTTTGGATCGCTCAAAAATGGTGAGGATCCCACCAGCTGCTACTGTACAAGTATTTTGCTAATGGCAAAATCTCAGACCCAATCCTGTAAGGCTCCTGCTGTGCAGCTGTCCCTCAAAAGGAACTGAACAATCCCACCAGCTTCAAGGATAACAAGACAAAATCTTTCTATTTCTTGTGTGTTTTCTGCACAGTTACAGAGTAAAGTTGCGTTGAACAGTGTAATATCTTGCATTGTCCCTGATGATGAGCGTGTTTTCCCTGGCATACACTTTGTTTGGAAGGCTGTAAATGAAGTGAATTTGAAATTGGTGTGTTCAGGTGTGTTGCTGTTGAATATGTATTCAGTGGCTTGAGTCCTGAGAATTTTGACTACCAAGCATATAAACCAGAGAGATCTGGCCTTAGAGTCAGACACAAGCTCAGTGCAGAATGAGGATCTATTAAAAAATCAACACAACCCTTATTTCTTACCCTCAATAGAGGGAAAATTCACCCAATGCAGTGTGGACCCCTTGTCCTCTGGGATATATTCCCTGTAAACCTGGTGGTACTGGAGCTCCAGGGGTTTGACCAGGTGATTAAATCCATTCTTTCTGCTGGGAATCAGATGGAGGGAATATCTGGCTTTGATGTTTCTTATTTCTGATTAGCTCAGTTGATTAAAGGAGGTTCTCATAAATGTTAAGGTTGCATGTTCCATCCTACCTGCAACTTCCTTGGAAGTAATGGTGGGGTTTTTCAGGCGCTTCTTCTGTGAAACAGCTACTGTTGCTGAAATGTTTTGCATAGGGAAGTAAAAACCAAATTATTTCTTAATCAGCACCAGTGTCAGAGCTCTACATTTCACTCTTCTTGAGATCTGGAGTTTATGACCCTTGTGGGTCCCTCCCAGCTCAGGATATTCTGTGGTTCTCTCAGGTGTCTGCAGACCCTCCATGTTCATTCTGCTGCCACACTGGGTGCACTGGAGAACATACTCAATGGGACAGCCCTTCCCCACACAAATGTGCCATGTGGGGACTGTTCCCAGGACAGCAGCAGGTTTGGGAAGGGGAGGCTGGCAGAGGTCAAAGTGCAAGGTTGTTTTCTCACTAGAAATTGTTTATCATGAAGAAAGGAGAAGAATCAGAGCCACAGACACACAAAAGAGTAGTCTAGCCAAGTGCAGCCTAGGTTTGTGGATAGTTTGGTGGAAGCTGGGGTTGCTCTGCTCTGACCATGTAAGGGTTCAGGCTGGAATGTCTTTTTTCCTCTCTCTAACATACTTACGGTGCTGGGAACCAAAGGTGAGTCACATGCAGAGGCAGAACCCAGTGAGGAATGTTTTCCCTTTGAGTAGCCTACCATGAAGGAGTTCTGGCATCCTGAGCCATGCATTAAGCACATTCCCTGCCTGTGGGTGCACTGTCCATGAGCAGCCTGTCTGGCACTCAGGCTTACCCTACCCCTCACACGTGGTCACTCAAATCAATGACCAGCAACCTCCAGGCATGCTGCAGCGAGTTCTCTACTCACTGTGTCTTGGAGCAGGCAGGAAAAGAAACAGGAATATTCACAATTGCCAAAAGTCATCAAGGAATTTTTAACATATAATCTGTTAGCCACAACCCCTCAAATTATTATGGTCTCTGGGTGATGCAAGGAGAGAAAGCACAGCAGTGCTGCAGTGGGGTCTATGCTCTGCCCCCACAGTGTGCTGCTGTCCATCTCTCCAGCCTGGCAGCTCCCTTTGTTCCTGCCACAGGGAATGCTGCTCTTCCTGGAGCGTTGGCTCATCTGCGTTTTCACCGCGTAAATCAAAGTAAAGCCATCTCCCTCTGCCTTGCTCAGGAAACTTTAACATCTTGTATTTAATAATCAGCATAAAAACACGAAGATAAAATGTATGAGATGCTCGAGGTACGTGGCTGCCACTTAACAAGTGTCACGTATTTGGGAGTGTGTGTAAGGCAGAAAGGCAACATATGTATCTCGAGATTCTGCGTTGGCTCTGCTGGTTTTGTGTCACCTCTTACATAAAGTATAACAAAGTGAACACAACACAGATTATGTTTGTCTGGGTCCCTGAACGAGCTGAAAAGAATTATTTATTTCTTTTTCTCTGCGTGTGTGTGGTCACAACAAAATGAGTAACACTGCATAGGGAATATGGAGTGTCTCATAAAATAAAAAAAGAAAGAGAAGTAATGTATCTCTGAGAAGAAAAAAAAAAAGTAAAATTAAGGAAAAAATAAAAAATACTGTAGGCAGGAAATAGACATCAATTTCTTGTGACTGCCACAATGGAAGCTAACACCCAGGATGCCATCTTTTGTTAAGAGGCATCACATTGTTATGTAATTTAACAGCCTGACTGGCAGGGCAAATTTGAACTAAAGTAAGGTGTGTGTACAATTTGTCAGATTCCAGGGATAGTCATTTGAAGCTAATCCTTTTAATTTTCACACAGTCATCTTTACAGAAGTCTCTCCCTTCATGTTTGCATTATCTCAATTGTTGGGCAGGTACATGAGTATTTTTTTGCATGTATGTGATAAATTTAATTTATAATTCATTTCCGGATTAAGACATCTAGGCAGGCACAGGAATCTTCAGATGTTGTTAATTGTTTTCTGTGGGATGTGTTTCTTTTAAAGTTTTAATAATCAGCAATTGAAGCCAAAGAGCTTCTTTTGACAAGATTGTTTTTGCAAGCCTGCAAGTCCAAGGAAATAGTTGAGCTTTTCAAATATGGTAGTGGTGAAAAGCACAGTCATCCCAGTACACCACTTTCCAGGAGGCTGTGTTAAAAGATGTTTGGAATCTATAGAGTGATGCGTGTGCTTGTTGTTATTTCAAATGTATAGGACAGGTTTATTAGCAGATCCCATCTCTGAAACACTCAACGATTTTTTTGGGTGCTGAGATGGGAGCCGAGCATTTTCTAAAACCTAGAGAACACTGAACACTTGAAAATGTGTCTGTGAGCACATTTGGAAGTTGGGGCCATGATGAAAAAGCAATGCAAGCAGCATTAATGTGGCACTTAATTAAAAACTATTTGGTATAAAGTGTTATGAATTTTGATCCTTACTAGAAAATATGCTTTTTATTATGGGACATCCACACATCAGCAGAGCTCTTGGAAAAAATTTGGCTACTTCTGAAGTGAATGACTGCTTAGCATAAATAAAATCAGTACCAGCTAACCCAGCAACGCTACACCACCATATTTAAATATTATTTCATTTGAAAATGCAAAGCAGTTGTTCCAGCACAGAATTTCTGTTCCCAAGGATGTGGTGAATGCTTTGGGGGTTTTTAACTCCTTAGATTAGAGGATCTGCTTCTAACCCAACTCTTTTCTCATGAGATCTTGCATATTGTACCGAGGTTGGAGTAAGCTGGAGACTGAGAACACAGTGATTGATGAAATGTGATCTGTTTTCCACTGATGACAGAACACTTGCAACTTCCTTGGTAGTAATGGTGGGGTTTTTCACACATTTCTTCTCTGAAACAGCTACTGTTGCTGAAATGCTTTGCACAGGGAAGTAAAAACCAAATTATTCCTTAATCAGCGCCAGTGTCAGAGCTCTGTGTTTCACTCAGACACAACAGCCGTGTATCCAGTGTGACTCACGGAGCAGATATTCCTTGGGAGAGCTCCCTGTCCTCTGCACTCGGGGTGGATGTGCCATCTGCATTGCAAGGGAACTCCCTGTCAGTGTTTCTGCGTGCTTCTTGCTCTGCAGTCAGGCTTTGAAGGGAAAACACGTGTTATTAAGTAATATCAAGATTATTAATATTGTCTGTTTGAACCACATTAGCGTCTGCTCAGTAATCTCTAAATGCTGTTACTTTTCAACAGCGTGCTGTAACAAATTAAAGTGCAACTTATAAATTTATACTTCCAAGGATCCAAATTCAGGAGGGATTTCAGTCCTATTTTCATCATACCTCACTGCATACCTTGCTGAAACGTGTTATCATCCCCATTAGACAAATGCAGTTGGAATTGTTGCAGTTCTATTCCACACATCAACACCTGCTCGTTCCCTTTCTTATTAAAAATGGATATGCACTGAAATCTGGCCACATCTGAGAGACTGAAAACAGGTATGAGATGTAAATCCAGGATTTTGTGGCAGAACTGGAGCACACCTTGCCAAGCATCACCTTCTCCAGCAGCACTGTATGAGCTGGACCCTGGCATGTGTTTTCCACTGAAGACTCTTAGCATGTCGAGGCTGCTTTCTGTGACCCAATGGTGATTTTAAATGGATAGATTTAACTAGAGAGGTTTTCTTGCGCATGACCTTTAAAAGGGAAAAAGAACAATGTTAGCATTCTACCCAAACCCTGTAGTCTGTCACTTTGTGTACCATATCATTACCGGCAAAATTTAAAGGAAAACTGTCCCCATTTCACTCAGCCCAGCAATAGGAAAGTTCACAGGCTAAGAAGCACTTGTCACCGTTTTTTAAATTACAATTGGCATTCCTGAGGAAGCGACCATTGTACTGAAATGTGATCTCTCTGTTCTCTCTGTCTCTCTGCTGGCCAGCTGCTGAGGGTGGGAATGTCTGCACACCCCCAGCCGGGAGGTGCTACCTGAGTTACAGAAACGTGTCACTGCCCAAAGGGGATGTTCCCCCGCCGTGGAGGGCGGCACAGGACGTGGATGGAAGCCTATATTTCCACTAGGAAGGAACAGAGGTGTACCAAGGTGGATTTGAGCTGACTCAGGAGCAGCTTGGTGTGCAGGACATTTCTCCTGACTGGGTTTTCCTGTTTTCGAATGTCCCCCTGAGTTAAATGCAGTCACTCCCCAGGCTGTGTGGTTAAGAGAGCAGGTTTTCATTTGGAAAGGGGTAGCAAACCAACACAGTGGTATTTGTGTAACTGTGAATGTGGCTTGAGACAGCAACTTGACAGCAATCAGGTGCCCCAATTTGTCTCAATGGCCTCTGCTGACTTAGAGCCATAAAGCCTTAAAGACAAGTCTACTTCCTATCTCCTGCTTTTTTACTTGTGTTGTGATATCATCATAGAACAGCCTTGGTTGGAAGGGACCTTAAGGGTCACCCAGTTCCACCTCCTGCCTGGGCAGAGACACCTTCCACTATCCCAGCTTGCTCTAAGCCCTGTCTAACCTGGCCTTGCACACTTCCAGGGCTGGGGCAAATACATGTGGACTCTAAACAGCTCAGGGTGCTGTGCTGTTAAATATCACAAATGCAAAATAAAAGTCTGACCCTGTGGAACTCATAGATTGTGAACAAGTCAAAGTTCTTAAAGCAGGAGCGCGTCCTGTGTTATTAAATGAGCAATGATTGGTTTAGAGGCAGGGAGATGAATGGCAGGCAGGTAAAAGCTTTGATATGCTGCTCATGCCCTTTGTCTGGAGAAGACCAGGGTGCTGCCCAGGAGTTTATTGTAGCTCATCTTTAGTCCTGGGGTCAGCAAATGCTCACAAGGGGTGAGTATACAGCTCACCTTGACCAGTGCCACACCTGCTGGACAGAGAGGTGACCCCTGGGACAGCTGACATGGAAGGAGGACTATCAGGCTGCAGACACCACTCTGAAACCAGGAACAGCAGCAAATTGGCATAAATCCAAATAAGCCAGAGATGGATCTGGGCACTTCTGAGATAAAGTGTGCTCATAAACATGTAGGTCGGTGTCCACAGTTGTGTATTGGTTCAAACTTCTTTAAGGGCTCTCAGGACTTGCACTTCTGGCTGACCCATGATTCAGCTAAGTGATGTGTTATCAAGCTGGTATTGAGGTCCTGATTATTGGATTTGACATAATTTGTGATTTTGGCATTGAGGAAGCTTAGCCTAGAGCATAGGGTGTAGGAGTTCATCACTTGTTAAAATTGTTTTAAGGATCCATACAGATTATGTGCAATTAGCCAGGACTTCATCAACCCTGAGCTGCACAAACTCTGTTAGAGACAGTGAATATTGCTGATTCTTGTTGCTGAGGTTCTTGTCCTAATGTGTTTCCACTGCATCTTCCCAAAGCTCTCTGGACACCAGGTTCTGTCTTTGATCTAATGCAGCTGCTTTCCAAAGCTGTGCTCTCCTGTCACTCAGCCATAGAGATCTTGATTATAATTTGAAATAGTGAAAAGTACATTGAACTGAGATTTTCAGACTGCTTTCCATACAGACTTTTGTATTGTTGACATGAGAAAAACTGGCATTGTTTTTCTTTAAAGAAAATATTTTGCTCCTGAAAGCATGAATTCTTTGAAATAATAGGTAAACTGTCCTCGTTGTTCATAAACATCTTATATTTATGCATCTTTGCTGTCGTGATAAATTAACTGGGTTTGTTTTATATTTCCCTATAGTTTACTTTAAATAATGCTTCACAGTCTTTCACCACAAGACCACATAAGCTTCCTTTTTTAATACCCAGAATGCTGAAATAGCATTTTGAGCACAGACTGTAATGCATAACAAGTGTATAATTTCTTATTGGGAATGCTGTGCAAAAACTTGTTTTCATATCAGCCAGTCTAAATTTTTTGCTTAATTCACTAGAACCCCTGTGTGTCTACAGGCGTAATTTATAATTAGAGCTGCAGCAGGCAGGATGCTGGAGAGGCATATGTTTATGGACAAGCCTGTTAGGCTCTGCTCCAGATCTGAGCCCCTACATGCCTCCATTTGGCCAACAGCCTTCAAGCTGGGCTTATAGTTTAAAGAGGAACTTTCTGTGAGTAATTTGAAAAAAAAAACAACAACAACAACAACAAAACCCAGCAACCTCCCAAAGCTTTGGAGCCCTTTGCACAGGAACCAGGAGAGGGGTGTGCCTGCCTGTGTGTGTGTTTGAAATTATCCATCTGCATTACGCAGGGCACTGCACAGTTTGGTGCAGGAGGGATGTCTTGTATTCTGCTAAGCATCGTGCACATTTATGGCACTATATAAATAATAGTAATACAGCAATAATCTAAGTCATCCCATCAAGGTCTCACACTCCAAGGATTACCCACATTATTCTGATTTTTAAGAGTGTCACATTGAAGAGGAGAGGAGGGAAAGGAGGGAATAAGAAGCCAGATCCTGTATTTGTGGCTGATGCAGCAGTTGAGAGTGAGCGTGGCTTTGCAGAGTACAAAAACTTCTGCATGCTCCCCAAAGAGCTTCCTGATGGTGCTCATTATTTTTCTCGTACGTGTTTCTACCACAAAACCACAGAAAAGGAAGAGTGGCAGGGAGGAGAGAGAGAAATTAAAGCAATGAGGCACGTGTCCTTTTGTTGCTGCAAAAAAAAACAAGAATTGTTTTCATGTTCTCAGTACCACAGTCCGCTGGAACTGGTGGGCACCTCTTCAGTGATTTTGGGTCAGGCTGGTGCCATCAGGCAATGTCATGACCATGTTGCTTCCCTCTGGCTACTTCCAAAACAGAAGTTGCTCCTATTGTTGCTATTGGCTTAAAACTGAAGTCCACCCTGGTGATATTTCCAGTCATCCTTTTTTTTTTTGTTTTCATTTTTCTGCTCACTCCCTCCCCAAGCCTTCAGCCCACAAATGTCTGCCTGAGATTTCTCCATTAACATCCATTCAACTTCGGCTCATTAGCTTTACAGGCTTCCACAAGGAGAAGAAAATCTTCGCTGTTGAAATAGCTGTTTTACTAATTTGCCTTCTCTTCCTCATGTCCTTAATTTACCCAGGAGTTTCAAACAGCCTTTATGCCTTTCAATAGGTATTAAATCATCTCTATTCTCCGTAGCATTTGTCTACTTCTTCAAAACAGTGAATTATTTGCAGGTTAATCTCTTAAATGAAAACTAAATATGCTTATATAAATGCTTGACAGGACAGTAGCATCTCGAATATAGAATCGTTGTCTTCTCTTTAATGTGCAGTTTATGTTTGACTCAATACATAAGCTTAGATTAAAAGACTCTGCATGTGCTGAAGAGGAAATTCTTGGATCTTCCACAATTCTTAATGTGGTCCAATTTTGATTCAGGAGACTCAAACTGTATCCCCTCAGTGCTCTTTATTCACCATCAAAAGTAGTTCTTCGATTTGCAAGTGGCAATAAGAAAAAGAAAAATTAGATTCAAAATAATTGGGTGAGATGCTTTTCAGGAGAATTAATGTAACAAGAGCTGCTAAACTTATTGCACTTAAAAACACAAATAAGAGTGTTGGACAGAAGTTGTCAGTAGGTGGTCTCTTAATATCTCACCAGTTTTGAAGTTATGAAAAGGAGCAAGACTTTTTGAAATCTAGAAAAGAAAGAAAGAAAAGCTAGAAACCGAGTGAAAGAGCAGAGTCGCAGCACCAGTGACCCGAGAAACCTCATTGCTCCACTTATACTGGCACAATGTCATGTTCTCAGCCACTCCATCACCAGCAAGGGAAAAAAAAAAGCTTTTCTTTTCCTTTTAGTCAAAGGCAGTGGGTAAGCAGAGCATGCGGTTCAGAGGGTCATTAAAAAGCATCAAAGGAGGCAGCCTCATGATGGTAATAAGACGGCTGCAAGGAAATAAAGTGGGCATTGATCTGCACTATCGAGTGTGACATTTTAACCAAAGCTAAAAGCCAAGAGCAGATCTAGCCCTCTTATTCATCTGCCTGCCTGTTTTAGTAAATTGTCTTTTTTTTCCTCCAACCAGTGGCCTCAGAGGTCACTTCATATTAGCTGGCTTGTTAATACCGAGGCAATCAATACTTAATCAACAAGTAATGGGATTTTGCAGTCATCCTGTATGATCTTTCAATAAAGCCCCGAATCTATCTCAGCCCATTCAGAGCCTGACTAAAGGTGCACGATTGCTGCAGAGCAGGGATTTGATGGTCTGATGCTCTTAGGCTGATCTGCATTTGATTAAGACACCATGCAGCCACTGTCCTTCACCCTTTTGTTCCTTTATCCCCGTATAATGTAGCATGGCACAGAAATTCGTCATCTTAGCTTTTAGATGCAACAGCAAAGGAATTAATATTTCCTCAGTGCATCATGATCCAGCCTCTTGGTCATGATATGAGACCAGAAAAAAAAAAAATCAAAACAAACAAACAAAAACAAAAAACAAAAAAAAACAAAAAAAAAAAAAAAAAAAAAAAAAAAAAAAAAAAAAACAAAAAAAAAAAAAAAACCACCAGCAAGAGGGGAGGGAAATGACAGCAGAGACAGTGACAGGTTTCATGTACTGCCTTAGAAAACACAGTTATAACGAATGGGTCCAAAACGGCCTTTTCATGTCTACCCTTTCTGTCCTCTCCAAGAAAGATGTGCTAATGCAGCACTCACTGGACATTGCTGTGTGAGAACAGATATTGCAGCGGATTCACGGGGTCAGGGAAAAGGAACAAAAGCCAAAATGACAGTTTCTGGGAAACATCCCTCTCTCCTCAGACCTTGGAGCCCATTGTTGAAAACGCTTGAGGGTAGCACTGTTTCAGGCTGATTGTTTTACCTACCCTGATAAAACTTCCCTCCTTCTGCCATTGTTCCCAGAAATTGTAGTTGTGCTGATACTGTCCAACAAGGAATCCTAATCAGATTCAGAAAAAAAAAACAAAAAAAACCAAACAAACAAACAAAAAAAAACACACCACAATTACCACAATTTCTGCACTCCAAAACTAACAAGAAACATGGGGAGAAAGAACAGCAGTGCACATAAATGTTAGGGACCTGTGGCAAACTTCACAGGCTGTTTCCTGCTTCCTTGGACTTAGAATAAACATTAGCTGAGAAAGCATTTGGCTTTAGGAAGCTGCTGTGAAGGCTGTGGGATGCAGTGCTTGCCATGTTGAAATAGTTTTGGGTTTTTTTCCCAAATGTGGCCTGTGCACAGGTGTACATGCCTGTATCATCTCTGGACTTGAACATCTGTCCCACATTGAGTGATTTTTATACATGGCAAAAAGTATCAGTGGGTCTGTTCAAAGAAAAGGCTGTGGTGTTCTCAGCTGCCTTCTGGGTCTGTAGAGAGAGGGAGATGTAGCACCCCTTTGAAATCTGGCTGCTCTGATTAAGACCATCCTTGGCCACATCATGTTAACACCTTGTTCCTTGGGGGGACATGTGAGGGGGATTAAGAGTTAGTGGGGAAAAAGAAAAGCAAAATATAATTACATGAACAAAGACAAGATAGCAAGAGGATAAAGAGCAATATGAGAGTATGAAATAAGGGTGATTACTGACAATAAACCTGGAGTTTAATGCACTTTCAAGGAGGCACCTGCTCCTTCAGGACAGGAGTGACATGGCCAGGGCTGTGCCAGGCATGGTTGCACAATTATCTATGGAATACAGGCCTGGTGTTTGTGCCTTTCTGTCACTGCCATTACTGGCAGCAGGGTAATGCACAACGTTCTTGTGTATGAAAACACGCTCTTCTGAGTCACTTTGTGGTTTATTTTTGTGGATATGAATTTCTGGAAACCGAGCCTGAGTTTCCCATTTTCTGCTCTCCTTGGGGGCTCAGGATTTCACACAGCTCCAAGCAATGGCCTTTCTGTCAAATCCTGAGCTGCCATTTTCTCCCATCTTGTTGGATTTGTTTCACCTCCACTCCCTGCCCACACAGTGTGCCTGGGCAGCAGGAGAGGGCTGGGCATGTGTCCTGCTTGTCCCATTGAACAAATGCAGGAGGGAGCTGCCTCAGATGTAGAGCTGTCCCAGGCATCTTTGTGGCAGGCTGCAAATGCCACCCCTGGAGCTTAGGAAGTGCATGCTGGTTGCATCCCAGGCGGCTGCTGCAGAGAGGAGAGAAACACAGCAGCTCAGGCACAGCCTGCTCCTGTTGCACACACGGAGGAGATATTTTTAAATTACCTCTGGAGTGTTTTGGTTGGCACTGTGAGTGAAAGGAGCTCACAGGTTCACATCCTTTCCTCCAGTAGGGATGGCAGAGGAGGACTCTCTTATTTTGGCGTGGAAGCAGACAGGGTATGGCTGTGGCAGCTTTGTTTTCTGTGAGTTTCCCTTGGGTGCTGTGAGTGTTGGGGCCTGTGTGGAGGCAGAAAGGCTGGGAAGAGCCAAGCTGATCCAGCAGGATCAGCTGTGGGGATTGCTGGACTGGGCAGTGGGTGTGCAGGGAGCACCTTCACACAGCATGTTCATTTCTCCCCAGATACCAAGTGTGCTTGCTCTGTTCCCAGTCCCCTTTGGATGGACCGTTTCCCTGTGGGTCCATGCCAGTAAGGATGTTTGTGCCTGATGGCTGAGTGCTGTGGGCATTTCCATCCCAGTGAGCACTGAAAACAGCAGGAGAGCATTTTCATGCCCACACAAAAGCCAGGATAAGCTTGGGCCAGTGAGAAAACAATGATTGAGTGGTGTTGGGCAAAAATCAGGATTGGCTCACAGATTGGTCCAATCCTTTAATTAGAGTGAATTGAACTCTAATCTACTTGTTGGCAATGAGCAAATAGGCAGTGTGGGATATGGATGATGTTCTGTTTCATGGATATGTGTGTTTGTGCAGAGTATGGGGGCGCGGGTTAAAATTAGAGCTGCCTGAACCCCGTAGGGTTCCATTCATGACAAGGTTTGCAAACTAATTCATGTTCCTTGATTTGCAGGGGCTGGAAACCACCCAAACCTCATAGATTTGTTTGAACGGGTTTGTGTGATGTGGGGGATAGGAGCTTCATCTGCACTTGCTCTCTTGCATTTTCTCTGAGCTAACTTTCCCAAGATAAGGCAGGAAGATCTTAGGGAGGGTTGTGGTGAATGGGAGCATGGAAAGGTGAAAACACTTTTGGCTTCACTGGTTGTCCCCACAAATGCTGGGTTTCATAAGATATATTTCCTTTTCCAAAAGATGGTCTTTCATGTCCTTGTTCTTCTTCAGCCCAGCATTGTTTGTCTTCCCACAGCTGCATCCTGGATGGATCTTAGGTCCCATTTTCATTCTCACCTCCTTAAAACATCACCAGAGAGACCCTGAGAAACTGCTTAATCTTAGATTCTGATCCCTGTGGAAGGACTGTGGAGACAACTGGTGCACTGCTTCTCTTGAGGCCTGTTTCATAGCTTTGATGTTAATTGGAGGTAATTGTCACTTTGAAAGGGACACTGGGATGTGTCTCACCTTGATGGCAGAACAGAGAACCACTTTGTAATGGCTTATACAGCAATGGAAGGGATAGGCAAAGAAGAACCAGCTGAATGATCAAATATAACAAATATAACCTGCCAGCAATGCAGGATGATTTGTAACATACATTGAGAACTGTGAAAATACTTCCTGTGGCACTTGCTTTGGCCTGCTGTGTATACAGCTCCTGAAGTCACTCCTTACCTTGCCCAGGAGGATTCACCTGGTAGCTCTTTAATGCTCATGATAAAGCCAAGGATGTCTCCATGTGGCTGAAGTTCAAACCTTCTGATCCCATGCCGTGCCATGTGGTCAGTAACTGCTGTGGGCCAGGTTTGGAGAGAGAGGCAGGCACATTTCTCTGCAAGCTGGAGACATTTTCTCTTTTGTAGAGCATCTGCTCAGGATTTGGAGCAGTAGCTGAGCAGTCATCAGTGTCTCCCTCTGTAGCAGATTGCAATCAGCAAACCCTTACACATCTCTCTCCTGGGCTGTAGCTCTGTGCTGCCAGAATCCATAGGAGCTGTAATGACCAAGGAAATTCCATGTTGCCATGACCAAGGCAGCTCTGTCCTGTTGCAACCCTGATTTCCAGGTCCCTCCAGGCAGTCCTGAGCTGTGCTCTACCAGCTGAACCTGGGCTGCCCCGGTGTTGTTTAGGGGGTGATGTTGTGGGGTTCAACCCGTCTGATACTTATGGCTGTGGGGAGAAGCTGAAAGCGTTGCTAATATTGTGCAGTGGTGGGTCCTTAAAGCAAAAAGAGGAATAAAGTTGCAGTTTTTTAGAGTTGTCCTGTCTCACTGGTTCTGCATCATGGGCGAATTTTGAGCTGAATCTCTCATTCCTGTTGGGCAGGCAGCTTAACTGGCCATCCTTGAGCATTGCAGATTTAACTGGGAGGATTAGCAATTGCTCTGGGCAGTGTTGCTGTTACCAGGGGGGTTTGAACTCGGAGTGGGAAAGATCAACAAAGTGTCTCGTGTGCTTTTTGTGAGTGATGACAGACTACAGTGAGTTACCAGGAGGCTATATTAGGGAGAAATCTTCCATGGAGCTTGGAATGGGATAAGGCAAAAGTGGAGATAGGCAAGAATATGTGACTATTTTTGTCCATCAGCCAGATACCTATTGGTCAGTTTGTTGCAAGGGTTGCCTGGAAAGGTCAGAAGCTCAGTGAGGAGGGCTGCAAAACATGCCTGGGCTGAACCAAAACATTCTTTTCTGTGTAAGCCAGGCAATCTCACAACTATCAACTGTGAGCTGCAGCGGGGACAAGGATTGTCCTGTCCCTATGTTAGAGACATGTCACTACTAGTCAGCTATGGCACCTTTCAGCAGTTGCACAAACCCACTGTGTTTTCTGCAGCGTCTCATTCCTTTCCTGCTGGCTTTTTCCAGGGAATGCTTTGGGCTGAGCCGTGCTCCTTGCACATAAAGCAGCTTCCAGAGTCTGACCCCTCTGCACCAAGACAGGACAATGGCAGTGCGACCTGCATTACTCAAATTCCAGCCTTCACAGAGCTGTCATCAGCGTGCCTGGAAAATTAATGTCATTACGCTGTCGCTCGAGGCTTGGCACAGCTGCTTCCTTGCCTGGGAGAGGGAGCCTTGGTGGGAAGTGAATATCCTGCTTCACTGCTGCAAGACAGGCACTGCCCACAGCTGATGGGGTATTTGTCTTCATGAATTTTGCACATGTGTAGCAGTGTGAGCGTTTGTGTGTTTGCAGCTCTGCCTTGCAGTGGTTGCCGGGCTCTGTGCTAACCAGGGACTGATTTGGCCGCTGTTATTCTGTATGGTGGTGTGACAATTTCTAATTTCCACTGGGCATTATCTTGGACAAGAAGGGTAAGGGTCCAGCAGTTTTTCTCCCCACTCGATTTAAATGCATTTCTTCCACTGTCCTTCCTTTCCTTTCAACCTTTTTATTTTTTTAGGGCTTCTTGACATGAAACAAACTGTTTCATGTCATTTCATAGCGTTAAAGCCAGTGAATGGAGTCATGAATGTATTTCTTGTCCTTGACAGCAATGGCACTCAGCAAACTGAATAACAGTTTGACTATGCAAGGGTACTGAGCGTCCTCACATCAGCCTTTGGAGTAACTTTGGGAGAATGATTTTGTTTGCAGGTAGATAGAAAAGCTTCCAAGCTTCTCTTCTGAAGTGCTGAGAGAACAGTGTGTGGCTTTCACAGCAAGCCTTATCCTACAAATCAGCAAGCCACAGAAATCTTGCCTGACACAGGGAGCTTTCAGGGCAAGGACAAGTGCTCAGTAATGAACAAAACTCCAAAATGGCACAATCTCCCAGCTAGGCACCTCCTGTGTGATGAAGCAGCTAAGGAGTCTACACAAACTCTGTAGTACATTGATTAGCATCAGCACACAATAACTGAGTACATGACATTAACCAACAAACATCCTCTCTGGGTGTTATTTGTTCATTTGCATTACAGATATCCCAATCAATAAGACCAGATTTGAGTATCAATAGATATTTTTTGAGTATCAATAGGTATTGTCCTGTTTCATATAAGTAAATAACATGAACTAAACAAAGAGAAGAGACTAAGAGGCACTAAAAAATACACAAGAAGGCAGCTTTGCTCTGGCACTTCTGGCACACGCCCACAGGTCTGCTCTGTAAACTCTCACTGCCCAGGGCATTGTTCCTCAAAAGGTGACAAAACAGCTGACACAGGGCACTGGCCTCTGTTCTACAGGAGTTTATCTGATGTTTCTGCTCATGTTCCACTCAGTCACAGGAACAGAGAGCCCTCTCCTTTTACTTGCTTTTTATTTTTTTATTTTTTTTAATTGCTGGCCTTCCAGGACTCACCAAGACCAGGAATGGAATAAATTGCCCAAGAAGCTGGTGTTAGAAGGGAAGGCTGTGCAAGGGGAGAGACCGGGTGGTGTTGGAGCACATCAGGTGTGTTCTCCAAAGGGCCCAGGGCCCTGCCAGCAGAATGGGAAAAGACAGAGTTCCAGTGCCTGGAGCGGGCCTGGGCTGGCAGTGCTGCAGAGCTGTCCAGCTCTGGAAGCTCAGGTGTCTCCAGGCACACACATGGCAGCTCCTGCTATCTCACAGCAGTGACATCCTGTGCCTTTCTCACTTCATTTTTACTCTCAGAAAAAAACCCCCGCTTCAACATTCAGAGTAAAGCTGTGCTCTCTTATAAGCGAGTCTGTGATCAAATAATGCTTTGTTTGTGTGCTGCACCATCTCATTGAGGGAATAGTGTAAAATATCTTTAGCTTTGATATCTACAGTTCCTTTCTTATGGGCCCTTTTTATTTTCAGTAACTTCTGCTTGGGCATTCTTTGGCATAATGTCTGTGGAAACACTCAGTGTTTGCATGGGAATTCTTTGCTCACAGGGAATTTTTTATCGATGGCACATCAGGAGCTACTGTTCATGGTCTGGGATAGCTGAGAGATGTGGAAGAGGCTGAGCAGAGTGTCTGTGTTTATGTTCCAGGGAAGAGGCCCATCTGGACTTGCTCTGCCTTGTGCCTTGCTCTTTAGAGGTCCCTTTGCACAATGACAAGTTTCCCTCACAATGGCAATTCCTCCTGCCCCGTGCAGCCACGCTCAGCAGCCCGATTGCCAATATTTACCTTGCTTTATTGCATTACTGTAAACTTTGGTTGGCTATCAGAGTCAGTTGATGACACTGACAATTTGGAATCTGAAGGGCTCTTATGAAATTAAACACTGCCTTTGCGTGCCATCCAAGCCTCTGGATGGGCAAGTGAAAATAAATGTTCCAAAGGTTGTACTTTATATAGCCACAGACTTGACCTCTAAGTGCCTTAAAAGGGCTCACATACTTAAAGGTGCATTACCAGGCCTTACACTAATTCACTGTGATAGCTAAAGTGCTCTGTGGATACCATAGGAGACCAGAAGCCCTTGAGGATCCTTTAGTGCAGAGCATGTGGGCAGTTAACATTATTCAGCTTGAATTTTGTATTTGCAGCCAGTCATGAGTGAAAGTAGGGGTAGACTATTTGCATATTGCCTTGGTATAAAGCTAGAAAAATGCTTCCATATGTGTGAGTCATGTAACTTCATCCTGTGTGTTTCTTAGATGCCTGGAAAACCCTAAATAAGATGAGGCCCTTTCTTTTAATTTCCCTATTTTTTCTTTTCATCTTTTCTCCACTGAGAATTTCTTGGGAGCGTTCATCCCTCCCTCTCTTTAAGTTTGCTGGTCTAAGCAGGAATACTTGAGACTGATTTTAATTCTTAACTAGATGGACATGATTTATTAATTCACATTTGAAATAACAATTGCAGTCAGAAGGAATCAGCTGAAAGCCTTAATTACATTGGAAAATATGCTTCAGTGTAGCATGGCCCCATCCAGCTTTCAGAATACATAATTATAATATTTTTTTTAATTTTTATATTTGAAAAATTGTGATGGAGACCAGACTCTGCTGGCTACTCTCACTGCTTCAAAGTAATGTCTAAATCAGAAGTGAGTCTTTAAATAGACCATTTTCTTACTTGCTTGTTAGTGCCCAGCCACATATGTAGACTTATTGTGCAGGGTTTGGCCTCGGTGTTTTGAGTATTATTTTTACATCTGAGCCAACTAGCAGCTCCTGTGCCCAATTCCAAGGGAAAAAAAGATGTTAAACTGTGAATGTGCATTGGCATATGAGCTGAGATTAGGTAATTTGGGATCGCTCCATAGAAATCACATATGGGCTTTGGAGACTGGGAATTCATTTCTGTTCAAACAGTGACCAAATGGGGAATGGGGAAAGCAAGATCAAGGTAATTAAAAAAAAAAAAAAAAAAAAAAAAAAAAAAAAAAAAAAAAAAAACCACCAAAAATTAAATCACTGAAGCTCCTGAATAGAAAAAAAAAAAGGCACCACGGAATGAAAAAGAAGCACCAAAGCCTTCCTTGCCTTAATCTTAAAAAAATATGACAGTTGAGGGAGATATTGGCTCACTTGACTCAGATGAGGTAACACATGAGCACTTCCAGCTCCAACTGCAATCCCTGTCACCATTCTGTCCCTTAAGACTTCTGAGTATTTCCCCTTGTTCTGTGCCTGTCTTTCCTCCCTCCATGTTTGTTGTTTCCTGACCATCTTTTCTCTTCCCTGTGACTCTCTGCCCCCATTCTGTTATCTGGGTTAAATGTTCATTAAGTTCCCTGTAAAAGTGGTGGTAGTTAAGGAAACCACTGTGAAATCAGTCCAGGAGAGATGAGCACTTTGTGGTGCCCTGACATCCTGGAGAAAAACATCCCCAAGGCCTGCATGGAGCAAAATGTCCTGGATGGGTACATGTGGGGAGAGGAGCAGCTCATAGTTGGGCAGGGACACAAACCTCATCCAAACCCACATGTTAATTAGGTGGAAGAAGGGAAAGAGGATTGTGGCCCTTGTCTGTTTAAGGCCAGAGCAGCAGCTGAGGACTCGTGTATGCTGGGCACCATGAAAGCCACAGGGTTAAAGAACCTGTATTCTTTTATTGTTTTAAACACACCTTCGAGCAGCACTCTTGGGTGTTGGAAAATGGTGAAAGTTTTCCCTGGCAAAGAGGATGCTGGATGAGGTGTCCTAAAGGAAGCAAAACTTCCTGGAGAGAAGGCTGCCCATCCCAGAGGTAGCACCACAGACCACGTAGGCTCTGATTGTTAGTGTGAGAGCAGAAATATTTTTGCATTGAATTTACCAGGCTCCAGATAAGGAGCACAATTTACTTAATAAACTACAAGGAAATCGATTCACAAATACTGAAAATATAGTTGTTCCTCAGCAAAGGGTTCTTCCCAGGATTTTCCTGAAACAGACTAGCCTGAAATCATATACAGGAGTACAGGAGTAATTGGTTAAAACAGGGGGAAGGAAATATCACTTTAACCACTCTGTGCCCTTGACTAATGTTAAAAGCTTTTACCTTTTCTCTCTCCAAAATTGATGAAACTTCTTACACTGGTACACGTGCAGAAATGTACTTGTGAAGTAAAACATGGTAAGCGCTCTTCAGAAGTCATTGTTAAAATAGAGAGGAGGATCCCTCCTTTTTTCTAAGTCCTTTCTTTAGATGTGCACAAGTCTTCAAATATTTTTACAGCGAATCAGTATGGTGGAAAGCTCCTTGTGGTTTTGGCTCACATGATGAAATAATTCCACTTATTCTCATTCCTAAATGATGGAAACTATACTGTTTATCTCCACTCTTCCTTAGCAGCTTTTGCCCAGTGTAGCATTAAGGGTATTGAAGCCCAAACCTACTCAAGACACCTGTGGGGTATCTCCTGAGCTCTTCAGATCTTCCACAGAACTTGTCACCTTTGCTGTCTTCCCTGGGCCCACTGAGGGCCACCACCCATTGACTGCCCACTGAACCCATGTACAGTTTGGTGGTGTTTTTTTTTTTTTGGTTTTTTTGTTTTTTGGTTTTTTTTTTTTTTGGTGGGTTTTTTTTCTTTTTTCTTTTTTTTTTTTTTTGTGGTTTTTTGTGGGGTTTTTTGTTGTTGTTGTTGTTTTTGCTTTGTTTTGTTTTGTTTGTTTTTTTTGTTTGTGTGGGGCTTACTCAGAGCTCAAATGGCACCTTACAGAGCTGAGAGTTACCTCAGAACTTCCCTGGCAGGCTCCTGACCCCTCTGGGATTGGGAACTGTCTGCTTTTTAAAGGAGGCTTGTGGATGTTTATAGGAAAAGGCCAGGAGGGCGCTAAAGCTGTACCTGGTAAATTCACCTCCTCTGTCCCTTCCATGCCTGACTAGCGATAAATAAGGAAATGCAAGACTGTACTTGGAAATATCAGAGCAAAAGGACAGTCTTTCCTCCTCTTGGCTTGGCTTCCACAGTGTTTGCTGCCTGCCAGCACCGTGTGAGTTACAGCACCCAGGGTCATCATTACCTGTGTGTAGCCAGGGAGGGCAACAGAGCCAGCAGACAGCCTGCTGTCTGTCACTGAGCCTGGGGTGTGCCCCAGCCC
This sequence comes from Zosterops lateralis, assembly GCF_965231275.1. Classification (NCBI taxonomy): domain Eukaryota; kingdom Metazoa; phylum Chordata; class Aves; order Passeriformes; family Zosteropidae; genus Zosterops; species Zosterops lateralis. Next base: position 2,953,922 of record NC_139764.1, read on the forward strand.
CTGATATTCTATCTGGTGTTCAGAGAGGACTGAAGTGATGTCCCAGCCTTAAAGGTGGACATATATATGTATTTACAGATGTGCATGCATACAAATAAATACAGACACCAGTGCAATGCTCTTTACCTGTTCAGCTCATCAGCTGCCTGCTTGGGAAGAGCAGGGCTCAGCTCTGAGCATAAAGGAAAAGAAATCAAGAGGGATCTCTGGAGGTGACAAGCAGTTTGAATGAGCTTGTCTCTTTGGAAATGGAGGATTTCTGGGAGCAGAAAACATTGTTGCTTTATAGGATCTGATTTTATTCTGAGTATTTGAGTACTTAACGAAGGCGGGTAACACCACCACAGAGCAAAGTAAGAGCTGCTGGTGCAAAAATCATATCCTTATCTGACCCCCAGCACTGAGATGTGTGAGCAGCAAGCACCTCTGCATTTATCCTCTGCTCCTCAGCTGTGAAAGTTTATTTTTATTCCCGATTTAATGATAGGAAACCCAGAATCAGGGAGGCAATAATTTGGCCTTTTAAAGCCCTGTTTAAATACCTGGGTATAGAAAGAGGGCAGTGTGCCAGGAAAAGAAGGTCCTCTGAAAACATTTCTGCAAACATCAAAAGGGAGCCAAATGCTTTCTGCTATGCTGGCCCTCCTGGGAAGGACGTTTTCTGCAAACCTGGCCTTAATTGGTGCTGAGCACTGGAAAATTCTGGTCCTCTATCCAGCATTTATGGCGTTATGGGTCAGCTTGGTGTATCTGTTGCTTTAGACCATCCAACCTCTGAGTCAATCTTTGCCCTGACTGTACGCGCCCAATTTATTTCCTTTTATTTTCGAAGGGGAATTTCAGGGGAAAAAAAAAATATATATATACACTTTTTTTCCCTCTTTCTCCTTTTTTTTTTTTTTTTTTCATCCTTCTCGTCTTTCAGCTTGGGATTTGCAGTAGCATGGCCCATCCTACCCCCTTCCAAAATGCACTGGAAAAGAGCCATCTGTGGTTCCCTCTGTTGATCTATTTCCAAAAGATCTTGCAAAGTGACATTAATTGTTTTGATGCTGTGCACCTATTTGTCATTACACACCGCTGCCAACTCTCTTGCCTTGTTTTGTTGTTTTTTTTTTTCCCTTTCTTCGAGTAATAATCTTGCACTTCACCCAAATATTTGTGTAGGATCAGCCCAGGGGGAGTCAGTGATGAGCTGCTATGGAGACAAAGTCGTCCCAGTGTGGGGAGCACATTTTGGACTCAGCAGGAGATTTCCCGTGGGCAGATGGGACCCACCCGTGCCCCACTCATGGGAATCTCTGGATTCTTCCCCCCGGTTTGGCTGCACAAGGGTTGAGCATATCCCCTCCACATTCTCCTGGCAGAGGTGGGAGCTGAGCTCTCCATCCAGAGCCGCAGGCTTCTCTCTCCAGCAAAGCCAGGAAAATCTGCCGGACTTCCTGGGCAATATTAAACCCCAAGCAGAAGCTTTATAAAAGCTACTCCAGAACACTACCAAATTATTAGTATTCTTCCTCATAATACAGATGAGGTCTCATTTTATTGAAAGAAAGGGAGAGGAAGAATTTTTTTTTTTCCCAGCCCTCTTGGGAATGATCTTATTGCAAATATCAAAACTGGGAAGATTTCTCCAGTGCCAGGGGTCAGAATCTTTGACTAGTTTGTTGTAATGTGAACATATGAAAATTCACTCAGTGCTCATTCTCTGCTTCTTATTTAATGTACATTCCAGGTAGTTCCACTTTGATTCTTTACATTACTGTCCTTCACAGTGACATTTGCCTTGAGTGTTTTAAATTTCTTTCATGAATTCTGAAGAAGGGAAAAAACTTCAGGAAAATTGCCATTGGCTTAATATGTATTGATGCACTATTACCAGTAGAACGAATTTTTGTTATACCAACTGACACTGAATAAACAAGTGCTTCATATTTCTTCTGGGAAGCTCTAACTTGCAATATTCTTCACGGTAATATCTCCCCTTAAAAAATGGCATTTTCTTACCAGTTCCCTGTGAATCATATATGCATACCTTAATGAGTAAGTGTTTAATATTTTAACTTCTATAAATACAGAATAGTAAAGGCTACTGGAAGTCAGCTGAAGTAAGAACTATGACAAGCAGCTAAGTTACATCTCTCCCTGTGTATCATTGTCATTGTCACCAAGTACTGGCAATATAAGGACTAGTCTGCTCATAATTTCAAAGGAACTGGGATTTTCAGTGATTGCTAAGGGCAGGGTTGTCACGCAGACCCTTTATTGTGACACTGATTCATGAGAAGAAAAGAAATCAGCTTGATTCTCTCATCACCAGTGACATTTTCTTTGGACTGGCAGTTAATTTTTTTTTTTTTTTTTTAATTTTTTTTTTTTTTTTTTCTTATAAATAGATCTCTTAAGTTAGGTAAAGGTGACAGTGTGGAACCCCTCTGGATACATAGATATGTGTGTTACTCATCTTTTAGCACAAACCTGGGCTCTAAAGTGAGATCTCCAAACACAACCTTGTTATGTCAACTTTTTTTCCCCTTTTCCTAGAAAAGGAAGCAAGTTCATTCACGTGAGCTGTGTGTTTAAATCCTGTCAAGGTTTTCATCCAGCTCTGAATTAGGCAGTGTCTCTCATGGCAAGTGATAATCCTGATTTGGAACAACTCTGCTGGATGGAAGCTGGCTCTTCTGCAAGTTGGCATTGCTTGGTTTAGGCTGTGTTGGCCAGTGTTAAAATGCCTCTAAATTCCCTCAAAATGACAGCTAAGGGGAGTATTGTGTTGGTGTTTTGAGGCAGATCTTAAAGGAAGGGAGGCTTTTGTCCGAGATCATTCCCAGAATCAGGCACAAATGCTTCCAGGGTATTCTGAGGGTTCCATCCATGCAGCTGGTAATGCAGGAATATTGCTGGTGCGGAGAAGAACGTGTCTGGCAAGGCTGCAGTGTGCACCTCCATGACATAAGATGAAGAAAACATTCCATCAAAGTGCCTTAGATTGCCTCAACCTTTCTGTCCTCCACACCGAGGCAGCCTCTGGAGCCACTCCCTTGCTTCCAGTCAGGCTTCCAGCCAGGAGTCCAACCTCTTCCCAAAAATTCCATTGTAAGTAAGCAGCTGGTTGCTGTCTTCCCGAGTCCAGTGACACCTTACCTCAAGTGTGGTTTAAACACAACAACACAAAGGGGAAAAAAAAACCCAAATAACTCTATGTGAGCTCTGGCCAGTGCTTGTGTCTCTGCTTCCAACTGCACAACTCACATCCTGTGAATAAATTCATTTCCGCATGTTTAATCTGACACCTTTTGCGAGCAATGCACTCACTCAAAACACCAGCAATGAATGAACAGTACCAGCCTCTCGTAGATCTTTGATTGGGTAGCTAATTCACAAATGATTGACTACCCAAGTAGTGGGAGCATATGGAGGCTCTGTGAGCGACTGTCAACACGGGAAAAGTAGTCAGGGAAGCCAATTGTTAGGAACTGAAAACAATAGCGAACAAGAAAGTCCTTGAAGGAATGTGGCACTGGGTCTGCTCAGAGCCTGAATTTATGAAAACGTGTGGCCAAAACAAAAGAAGATGGCAGCATCATTTCCTATATGTGCTCCTCGTTGTTGGTTATTATTATTCCAATTTTTGACACTTGAATGAAATGTGGTATAATTGGGCTTCATAGCTGCTGCTTCAGGAGACATCAATTGCCTTTTTTAAAAATGATGATGACGTTGAGGGAGACTCTTTTTTTCCTTTTATGTTTTGGAGCTGCCGTACTCTCAGTGCCACTCGTACAATACACGAAAGGGGCATTGTACTCCTGGGAGGGTCTGCAGGGCTGGGGACTGATCCCAGGAAGAAATACGAGATGGAGAAGCAAAGTAAACATACTGTGGGATGTTATGCTAAAGCTAATCCAAAGATATCCCTTCTTCTTTTTCCTCTCTGGGTTTTCCTTCTAACAGCTCGAGCCTTCTGCTTCCATCCCCATAGCCCATGGAGCTTGTAACGTTACAGATGTGTATGCAAGGAAAAATCCATTCCCTGCCCTTCTTTGCTTTGACTCAGTAATCAGTTCTGTCAAGTTTGAAGGACCTTAAGCTGTCATGAAAGGAAAATCATTCCTTAAACTGTGTTTATTTCTGCTACAAAACAACCCCATCTCTGCATCTTTTGTTTGTATTGATAGGTGTATACAGCAGGATTTGGTTGGCTTATTTTGACTTGAGGAGGAAATCAGATGAGAAGCATTATGTTTTCCTAAGTTGCATTCAGCAGGGAAAGGGGAGATGTATTCATCATTCTGCTTTTGCATTGAGAAGCAATTCTTTAGGAGACAGAAAAAAATCTTTAAAAAATAATGCTGGAAATAGTCTAATGACTTACAGGTCTGAATGAACCTATTGTGGCTGAATCCTTTGCTGAAGATGGATCCTACCAGGATATTTTAAATAACCTTCCTCCTTATTTCTGCTCCCCCTCCAATGGAGGAGCCTCAGTGTAGAGCACATTTCATCCAAATGTCTCCAAGGGAACTTCAGCCCCCCAAAGCTGCTGGGGTGTCCTACCCCTGGAGCCTGGATGTGCCAGCATTAGGGTTTGGGTGATGATGTACAGCTGAAAGCAGAGGAATTTTGGCTTTAAAAGCTTTTGCACTGCCCGAATGAGAGGTGGATCTGGAAGGGAAATAAGTTGAGCCAGGTCCACGTAGCTTTAAACTCAAAATATTTGGGTGTATTGAAGGCAGCTTCCCTTCAGACAGACCCAACTGAAGGGTCTGGATCCAAACACCCCCAAATGCAGGACCATCTGTACTGCAGTTGTGTTGTAGCTGCTTCCCAGAAAACCTGCCAAAGGATGTGCAGGATGTAGCCCTTCTGCCAGGTGCTGTCAGCAGCAGTGGATGCTGCTCAGAACGTTCCTTCTAAAACTAACACACACACATTGTGCAGGTTCCCAGGTGAGAAAAGTGGCTCCCAGACAGCAAACTTCCCTCTTTTTTCCTAAGTTTGTGCATTAAAAGGCCTAGGCCTTGTGCATTAAGAAAGGAACATAAAACAGGGAAACACAGGCACAGCAACAGAAACATCAGTTTGTAATGTACAGCTTTTAAACAAGATGTGTGTAAAGTCCCCCTCAATGCACACACACGTGGGTGTGCACTGTGTTTTTCGGGCAGCAGTTCCTTTCAAAGAATCATAGGAATGACTTGGGTTGGGAGGGACCTTCCAGATCATCCAGTTCCACCCCTTGCCATGGACAGGTTCACTTTCCACTAGAAGAGGTTGGTCAAAACCCCATCCAACCCAGCCTTGGACACTTCCAAGGGATGGGGCAGCTGCAGCTTCTCTGGGCAACCTGTGCCAGGGCCTCACCACCCTCACAGGAAAGAGTTCTTGTCTAATAGCTAATCAAAAGCTACTCTCTGTCAATTTAAACCCACTCCCCCATCCTCTCACTCCAGCCCTTGTAAATAATCTTGCCCCAACTTTCCTCTAAGGTACGGGAAGGCCGTAATTAGGTCACCCTGAAGCTTCTCTTTTCTAGAATCCCAATTCTCTCAGCCTTTCCTCACAGCAGAGCTGCTCCATCCCTGTGATCATCTTGGTGGTCTCCTCTGGACTTGCTCCAACAGGTCCATGTTTTGAGAACTCCAGGGTTGGATGCAGCACTAGAGGTGAGGACTCACCAGAGACACACTTTCCCTCACTTCTCCTACCCTCTGGCAGGAGTGTCCAGAGCTGTTGTCCCTTTAACTTTTCTTTTTTGCTCCACTACAGCTGGGACCCTGTCAGGGAGCTGGGAATTGCCTGTGCCAAGCTGGAGCAGAGTCAGGGGTGCTCATATTGGCAGGTAAATCCTGGAGCTTCATTGCCTGAAGACACAAATTTCAGAACAGTTCTTATGTGTGGGCATTTAACTACTAACGATTCAGGATCTTAAACAATTCTAAAATATTCTTTTAAACAGAATCTTTGCTGTTAACCTTTAACTGCTTCCAGTTCACAGAATGCTTTATGAGAAAGGGCAGGAAATCAATAGCTCTAAAAAAGCAAAACAGCAGCCCCAGTGCATCAGCTTGTGCAGCTCATACTGGTGTGCCAACACCAGCCACTGCCCAGGGCGAGCAGGGGGTGACACAAGAGCTGTCCCCCTGCCTGCCTCACTTTTGCATTGTAGCCTGGCTCATAAGGAATCCTGTGAGGAAAAGGGAGGATGAAGGCTGGGTTCATCACCAAGCCATTTTCAGGAGAACCTGGAGCAAGTTATGTTTGTCCACACAGGAATCCCCAAATCCATTGATTTCTGAGAGCTCGTTAATGTGGGTGTGACAGGCAAGATTTTCACCTGGGTTTGGCATTGTGCTGATCCTGGAAATTTGTGATATTTTTGTGATTCTGCTACAAGTACTATAAAACAGGAAAAGACTTAAAAATAAAGTATGTGTTTCTCAACCTCAAGATGTATCTCTATGCAAACAAACAAAAGCCACACACACCCTGTTCAGGGAGCTTTCCTGCTTTCCTTTGTTCAGCTTCTCCATGCTTTTTGTCTTAGATGTTAGAAGGTTGGACACAAGGTCACTCACAAGCCATTTCATGTGGATACAGCAAGTCAGTTCAGGTCTTCTTCCCCTCCCCTCAATTCATCTGAAATTTCTGTGGTAATGGGGCTGAAAACACAGTCCTGTGGTACAAAATAAAAATGCTGCTGTTCCCCTGGAAAGGATGTCCCAGGTGAGCATCTGTGCAACTTAAAACGGGATCTTTAATGTCCCATATTACTTAAGCAGTAGATTATTACGAGTTTGAACCCTTTTAAGCAGGAGCTGGGAAGGGGTTAGAAATACTTCTGTCATCAATAATTACAGGAACTGCTGTCTAGCCTTTGGTACTCCTTGAGGCCTGGGACATGCTCCTTCTGGAGCACAGGGAAGGGCAGCTCTGGGAGGATATTATTCACAGGTGTCACAAACTCCAAGCGTGTGTCACTTGCCGATAACAATTATTGTGGTGACAAGGCTCTGCCCAAATGTTGCCATGGATATGGGCTGTGATCTCCGTGAGTTATTCTGCCCAGTTTCTGGAACTGACTCCTCTGTGTCTTAAACAATTATTGAAATCTATATGCTCACTTTCCCTGTGTGTAAAACTGGGATGACTCCCTCACCAATGTGTTTGGAGAACAAATTAATAATGTCAGGCACTCAAGAGGAAAAATTTCTCAATGTACATTTGCTCTGCAAAACTGCTCAATATTGTTATTATTTATTATTCTATGGACTCATCACTCTCAGCTCCTTTCTGCCAGAAGCTGCTTTGAAAGATGGATAAGTTGCACAAAAAAATATTTTCCCTCAGTTTTCTTTGTGAGAAGGTTTAAAATGTGGTATGGGGAGGGGTGGTTTTGTGAGGGAGGGCAAAGGAAGACAAGTTGCTGTGATTAAATGAGTTTGAAAAGGTGCAACCAAGGAAAAATAACTTTGACCTAAAATTCAGACTGCTGTATTATCAAATTTTTACTCAGGTGACAGACACAAATACATGAGTCCAAACAATCCTTTTACTACCTGCAGACATGTTTATAACACTTTGGTTTTCTCTCGGTGCTGTCTCTCCCTCCTCACTAGTACAGCAAAAGTGAAGGCAGGGATAGATGTGAATACTCCTAATTACTGTTTGTGAATTCTGTGTTTGATGTAGCTCAGAGATACCAGCACTGCTCCTGCCTCACTCCCCACTTCCAGAGACTTTCCATCTGGTGCAGCTCGTGCTCCCTCAGGTTTATGTGAAACTTCCTATGAAAGCAGAGTCGTTGATTTTCTGTAGGTTTAGCGCCAGAGCAATTTTAGGTGGCACAAGGCTGATTTCCTTGACTTTCGCTTTCCTGCTCTTGATACTTCTGTGTCAAACTCAACACTTTTCCCAACACTATCCTCCTCCTCATTATAACAAAGTACTCAGCACCTCCTCCTCCTCACTAGCGCTGTCAGCAGGAGCCGGGGAAGGGTGCTACAGGCGACTGTGTTTGTTTTGACAGTGCCAACTTTCAAAAGAATCTGCTGAGTTAGTGGGAGGTCTCTGTGTGTTTGTGTGTCTAAACATAATTGTTTAATTTGGGGATATTTCGCCGCTGCGCATCTCTCGGGCAGTTGGAGTGGGGAAGGTGCAAGCCTGGACTTCAGGTCCTGCTGCAGGGAGCTGTTGTGAGGAATTTGATGTGTTGCAGCTCTCTCTTGCCTGGGGGGACATGGTCCCTCATGACGTGTAGAGACTTTTCCAGGTCCCTCGTTTCCAGGTCTTCTCATTAGTCATTGATAATGGAATAAGTAGTGGAGAGATTATTTTCCTGTGTTACTGCAAAAAGTCAGCTGAAGGCTCCACTCTGATGTGACATTGGTGAGAAACGTCCCTGTAACATGCATGACCAAAGCAGTGGGTGCAGGATCAGACACTGGAGCAGGGAGCCAGCCCCAAGCACACTGGAAGTGCTTCTCCCTGAGCTGAAGGATGTCAGTACAGACAGATTCTCACGTTTTGTCTTTCAAGTGTCAGTGCCAGAAGGTGCCATAATTTATGACGTGGCACTGGAATCCCCGATTAATTGTCTTGCACTGCTGATGTGCAGCAGATGACGTGCAAAGTGTTTTTCCCAAGCATTTTACAGAATGCAGCAGGCAGGGAGCAGCCTCTGAGGCTGGAGTTCCGAGGCTGGGGCTGCCTGCTCACAGAAAGTGTGTTAAATCATCGTTTTTAGTCCTCTCTTATCCCACTTAGGGGGCTTATCCCTCTCTGGCTGCACAGGGAGATCAGAGTCCAAGCCCTGCTCCTTGGAATGGTGTCAGTTCCGTGCACAGAGCAAAAGCCTTCAGCAAAATCTCTGTGGCACGGAGACCATTTACATCGAGTGAGCGAGGCTATTTAGGCAGGTGCCAACCTGAAAGCTCCTTATTTCTGAGCTCCTTCAGGACTCAAACCTTGCAGGATACCAAATATAAGTGGATATAAATGGCTTTTGCATGTGTAAGTCCAGCAGCCCCTTCACACAGGTGATAGAAGCAGTTGGAAAAAACGGAGACTCTACCCAAAGTATTTTGAAATAAAATCCTGTGTTTCAATCAGCGAATTTCCTGCATTTCTCTGCCTATTATTGTTTCTTTTTATTTTGCAGCATGCCTGCTCAATTCATGAGACATTTTTGTTTCATTTCCAAAATGTGGGATAGGCAGGAAACTCAGCTTTGGAGCTATAAGCCTTTTTTTCTTCCCCACTTAAAAAAATTCCACCTGCTCTCTCTTTATATATTACCACCCTGCCTACAGCTGAGATAGGGATGTAGGGAGACAGAGAGTGTATCTGGGAGTGTGTTGCTCATGCTTATATTCCAAATGAACATGACATTATCTTTGAACTTAAAACCACTTCTTTGAATAACTCCCATTTTTTACACGCCACAGCAGCGCGCCACAGCTTGTAACTGAAAAATACATCTGCAGAGGGGACTGGAGCTGAGCCTGTGGGGACTGGAGCTGCCTGTTTATCACTTTGTGCATACAGGGATGAACTCAGCAGTGGTCCTGCCCCAAAATCAAACCCTGGCATTTGCTGCTCTGGGAATTGTGGGCAGCTCCACGTGCACAGGGATTAAAGGAGGGCAGGACTTCCAAAGGGAAGAGCTGCAGCTCCAAACTTTGTGATTCGAAGGGGTGTGAGGTGAGGGGTTCCCTGTGCCTTCCTTTGAAAGTTTTGTGGTGACTGAGCCTGTCCAGGTTCAGAGCTGGGACTGTTTCTCCCTCCTGCCGTGGCCACTCCTGAGCATCCAACAGTGTGGTGTGATGATCTGTGTGAGCTCCTTGGAGACAGCCATCCACGTGGAGCCACAGGACATCCATCTTTTGCTCTTCTTTTGTGCACTGAAAGGATATTATTTTGAAAATCACTCCCTACAACAGCCATTGCAGAGGGTGACTCTTAGCTCCTCTGAAAACAGAGCAGAGCTTTGCACCTGATTTAGTATAAAATAAGGTTACATCTTTAATTAAATTATTTAATCTCATTTTTTGAGGGAAAAGTCTGTTTTATGAGTTTAGTAACAAGGAGGCAAAACTTCTGAGGGTTTGGTTTTTTCAGTCTTGAATTTGTTCACTTTGCTTGTATTGCTCTTCTCCCTGCTCTGTGTTTGTACTTCTCAGGAAAGGGGCTGGCATTTATTTGTCTCTATAAGGGTTTGGGCATGGCATGCAGTCTTATTTATGAAATATTCTGTGCACTGCCAGCTGTAAGAATGAAGTAAAAGCCTCAAATATCTCTGTATTATTAATTTTGACATTAGCAAGGCATCTAATTTTTACAGCTGAAGAGGACTGCTCCTTTTTAATATTAGTCCTTCCCTTTTCACAAGGTGAGCTGCATTCCTGCTCCCTGAGGAAAAAACAGCCTGGAATTCACAAATCAGATCTAAATGGAAAAAAAAAAAAAAAAAAAAAAAAAAAAAAAAAAAAAAAAAAAAAAAAAAAAAGACAGAGAAATTAGGAAATATACCCAAATAAACCAGGCTTATGCACTGCATTTTTATTTCACCATGAGTCACTGTGTGGTCCTCCTTTCCAGAGGAGCTGACTGAGGGAGAGAGAAGCAACTGGGATCCCATAATAAGCTGGAAGTTGAGCAGGAATCCCATTAGCTCCTTTGTTTTAACGTTAAACTGCGATGCCTTGACCCCAGCCCACAGGTAGTGTTCCCATCCGTGGCTGTTGTCAGGCAGCTGTATGAATGTGTTCCCAAATTAAATAATGTGGCATTGTGCTGGATGACTAGCACTTACACACTAAATTATCACAGCTCTCCCTGACCTTGGCAGCATCATAGGGTTCATATTTTCAGAAAGATGAATTGTTCTCAGAACAGTTTCTTCAGTGTTTTAAACACACACACTTTTCTTTAACCTCACGGATGCATGGTTTTTTTACCTCCTTGTGCTGCTCTGATTTTAAAAAACACCAGTCCCAAATGCAGCGCCAACTGAAGTCAATAAAAGGGCTCTTGCAGACTTCTGCTTTGGTACTTTATACTCAAATTAAACTCTAGGAATTGGAGCCTAAAATGGGAGAAAAAGATGAAGTGTACAACTTTATGGAGTTCAAAAGAAAATCTTCTAGTTGTGTTTTCAAATCTTGGCCGCTCTTTTCTCGGGTCTAAGAGCAGCATGGCAGGACACAGTGATTCTCTTTCAGGCTGATCATCCCCTGGCTAACTTGCATTTGTGTAATGTTCTCCAGATTTGCTTGTAGTTGTAGTTCAGATGAGGAATAAAGGACAGCTTTGCATATTTTTTAAGGTGAATATTAAGGCCACATTGCACTTGGGGGCAGTTACAGCTCAGCTCTGCTGTAGAATGTACAAAATAGTTTCATTTTAGTCGGTTCTGATAAATTACATTGTCCACACTCAAAGTTGCTTTGGACTACACCTCTATCATGTTCTAAGAGAAAATCAACTCTTGTAAACAAGTTATTAATTTAACATTAAAAACAAAGGAAAGGAGTGGAAAATATATACTTGCAGCCTTTTCTTGGAGATAGTTTCCCAGTGCAGTGTAACATAAACAGTTTAACTGCAGTGTTTATTCAGTGTGAAAAAGCAGTTCCAAGAGCCCCAGGTGCTTGCCAAGTCCATAATTGTACCTCCTTAAATACTTTCATTACTTGGAACTACAATAAGAGAAGCACAGACACATGCTTTCTATTTTCTTGTCAACAAAACACCTCCAACAAATTAAACTCTATTTTGTCTAAAATTTTTCAGCAATATTTTTTTCCCCTCCTGTCTTGAAGAGGAAGGGGGATCCAGGGACCCTTGTGGTTGCTGCTCCCCTCATGGTCTCCCCAGTGCCACCCAATACTGAACCCAGAACCTTGTGCTTGTCAGGAGCATCATTTCTTCTGGAGTGGGTAGGTTTTATCCCATTAGTTTTCTCCTGTGGCTGACGGCTCCACAACTTTTTTAAATGCAGATTCTCTGGGCAATCTGGCTGTTTGGCCTGTAAGTGATACTGGGCATCTTTAAATGTCCACATGCATCTGCAGATGAGCCTTGGTGTAATCCCATTCTCCTGCCCTGTACCAGGAAGGCTTTAAGGAATGCCTCAGTCCAACAAAACCGTGCTGTTTCTTAGCTTCTCCCTCCTTAATGCCAACCATACATAGGCAAACCCAGCTCTTTGGGGAAAGGTGTGTGGAGGGTGAGATTTCTGCTTCATACCAGGCAAAAAAAAAACCCCAAACAAACCAACAGAAACAAAACAAAACAAAAAAAAACAAAAAAAAACCAAACCAAACCAAAACAAAAACAAAAACAAAAAAAAAAAAAAAAAACAAAAAAAAAAAAAAAGTAAAAAAGTCAAGTTCTGCTTCTGAAGTTGCATCTGAACACGAGTGTAACAAGAATTGCTCATCTCACAGTGAGAACACACCAGCGCACTTACCCCAAATTTGGTCTTGACAAAAGCAGCCAGAATATTTTACTTATTCATCTCATATCCCTTTATGTCTCAAGCCTTGATTACATACCTAAGAAGAAATTCCCATCTTTTTTGAGGAGGTGGTGATGTGGCTTGTTGTCTCTGTCCAACAAGTTTCACAATGCACTAACCTGATGGAATGAAAGCACCTCTTTCCTGGAGCTCAGCAGTACGTGAAGGGATGTCTCCATCTCATGGACCTGGGCAGATTCAATTGCATCATTATAAGACGCTGAGCAATGAGCACCTGAAGTCTTAAAATCTCCTTTCTCACTGAAGGGGGGAAGCTTTTCTCATGGTGCAGAAGTAGGACAGCCAAGACACTGGGATTCCCAGAGCCTGTTTGGAAGGAGACGTTTCCCTTCCCTGGCACCTGTGGACCCTGGCAGTGACCCGGTAACACAAAGTGTGACAAGACACTTGCTGATTTTATTTCCCTGAATCCAACAGCCCCTTTTAAAGGCAGAAGAATGTCTGCATTCCCACCTCACTTTAATAGTTTGCCTGTAGATCCCATCCCTTCCTATCACAAAGAAATCATTGTGTCCTGCTGTGTAATTAATACGCATGTACGATGTGGCAAACATTTTCCTGTAGACTGCTTATTTTGCCTGTAAATTACAGGAAATCCTATACAATACACCGGGGAGCCCTGCAGCTTGAAATTAGAATACAAACCATCCCCACCTCCTCTTGCTTGGCCAGCTTACCAGTCAAATTTCGATACTTTTTTATTTGGATGTGTAACAAATTCTGACAGTCATGGACTCACTCACTTCTAGCCACCTTAAAATTAATACAGGTTTTAATTCTGAAATGAAAGCAGTTTATGGTTCACAATTACTACAAAGGGGTGAAACTGCACGGAGGTTTCCAGTTGTGGATTTTGTTCTGTCATACATGCAAAATGCAAATTTGTAACAAAATCCCCACAGTTTAGGGTATATTGGCAGTAAAATCGATGGCCAAGCCTCAGTTTTGTGTGATGTCACATCTATATGAACCCTGAGATCATATTAAAACAGCAACAGCTGTTACCTGTTGGAGACACAGAGACTTTTTGAAGGGAGGCTCTGTATTTTCCCTTTCTCTGTGAATCCCAGTGACAAAATAACTCTCCAGAAAATGGTAATGCCAACTGCCAGAGCATTAAGGCCACCAGTTCTCATTAGCTTGGTGCGGGCAACTTACACTGCATTACCTTCATTTCATGTACTTTTGGGGTGTGCGGATGCAGAAAACAGTGCATCCTCTGGATGGTTTGTGCTCTCCTGCTGAAAAATGCAGAGCTTTGTCTCTTGCTGTCCAGTGACTGCTCCAGCTCAGGAAGGGCACAGGAGTTTAGGGAAAAGACAGCTTGAAGCTCTGCCCTGAGGTGAAAGCTGCGCCCTCGAGGGCTCTGCCAGACATAATCACATCCCTACAGGTGAGAGAGGCAGTTCAGCCTCTTTGGAGCTCTTGCCTGGCTCTGACTCCTTCCCCTCTTAAAATGGGAATGTCAATTGCATCTGTTTATTAGCAAGCATCAAAGACTAGCAAATTCCCAGCTCTCAGAAGATGTGTTGAAAACAGAAGATAGCCAAATCATGATCTTCATTTCAGCAGAGTAAATCTACTCAAAATCAGGGCTCACACCAAATAGCTGCCCTGAAGTTAGACAACACAGCTCAAAAACCACGTTCTCCTGAAAGTGCAGTAAGAGGAGGTTTGGATGCAGCTTCCCTGGGGGGAGCAGTCCCAGCAGGAATTCCTTCTAGGTGTCACTGGTTGAGGAAGCAGGGAGTAGAGGAAAAATTAATTCTTGCTGGGTGAACCCAACCGTTATTTTAAAAACCGCATTTTTAACTCTTTTATTCCATTAAAGGTTCTCTCCTGGTCCTGGGCACTTAAGCAAGGTGTTAGTCACAGGATTTGAATAGGAGTGTGTAAACACACAGAAAATGGGCTGAGCAGGAAAATCTGCTCAGGCCTAGACTTCATCAATGTCTTGGAAAATCAGGAACACCAAATGTATTTGTTTTGCAAGGCTTCTGATGCACTGGTATCATTGGAAGCTGTTACTTCAGAGCCATGATGTCACTGTGGAGAAATATGATATCAGGGCTGTAAAAGGAGGAAATAAAAACTTGCTAAAATTCTTTTTCGCATTTGGAAGTTTCCCTTTTCTATTGAACAGAAAATACTCTCTGTTCTCTTTCCTGTGACCTTCACCTTCTTTATAGGTACCCCTGCCAAGAGCTCTAAGGGTACACAGGAACCACCATTCCCCTTCTCCCAGTGGGAATATAGCTACCTTTTATTACTAGAACTAGTTCTTTCTTTAATGGTTTTGCAGTAAAAGTTTAAAAAAGAGTGTGAGAGAGAAGAAGAAAGTGGCCTTTTTAACTACTACAAGAGGTATTAAAGAGTCAGCCAACTTCTGGAATCACTTCTCATTTTCCATGAGGCTGGGGAAGGAGTGTTATGGAGTTTTTTTGGGTAAAGTTTATTGCAACTTCACAGTAGGACTACAAAAATGTGGATACTCTGATTGTTTTTGTTTAATAAGACTCAAGACTCCTGGGTCTACCTGACTTTAAAGTCTTATTGCCCCTTAAATTTTCTCCAGGATTTTGAGTCTATCATTCACATGAAGATCATTTTGCCTTCTGCTGCAGGGTGCTTGTACCTTTTGGATGTGAAACTCTGCAGGGTTCTGTGGTGATACCTCAGGTGACTGATATGCCCTTCTCATAGATCACTTGTCCAAAAACCTGGGAAATGAAAAGAAAGTTTGCATCAATACCAACAGTCACAGGTCTGGACTGTGACTGTGTCCCTGCAGGTTTGATTTGGGTGGGGAGGTGCAAAAAGGTAAATTGTGGTTTGGCTTTCAACTGCTTCCTCCTCTCCTGGTAATGATGTAGTCACTAGCTCTGAATTTTTGGCCTCTTTCCATCTTTTAACATGACAATGGCTCTCAGGTCTCACCAGGAGTGAGCAAAGCAATTAGGAACAGATGAAATGACTCAAGTTCCCCTTAGGTTTAAACCCAGCCTGTTCTCAGGATTTAAGGTTTGTGGAAACCCAGTCTTTTCCTTTCTTTCCTGTCCATGGTTTTTTCCTTTCTGTCTAGCTCTCTCTTATGAGGTTCTGCCACAGGACCAGGGATATTTAACCCAGTAAGAAACAGGTACTGCAGACAAGCCATGTTTTGTGTGTCTGAGAGTCTCAAATAAATACTGGTATTTCCTGAGCTCATCTGAACCAAAATCAAACCCTTTTGGTCTAGTTCTTTGCTAATTATGTTTCCTTGCTAATGCAGAAAATGGATGAATTTCAATCCCTTAGTTACTCCATCCCTGCTCTCTGTGAAATAGTTTCTTTGGGCAGTCCTTCCAACCCTCTCTGAAGCCTTTTGTATTTTGTCAGTGATGAAGGCTGACTTCTGCTTCTGTGTTGTTCTTCTCAACTGGATATTCCTTCATAGTTCCACTCTCCATACCTGTCTCACATTGCTGGTGAGGAACAAACCCTTGTTACCCTGCCCAAAATTTCACTGGGTGTCAAATCCAGTTCTGATTTAGAGCTGCCACTAAAAAAGGAATGGTCTGGGTTGTGTTTATCTAAGGAAGAGAAATTATCAGTTAATGACAGGAAAACCTGAGACAAAGAAATTGTTCAAGAGTGCTTCAGTGTTTGGCAAACCTTGTTTTCACACAAGTTTTTGGGGCAAGATTTTAGACAGAGACTCTTTGATGATGCTGGCTGTCAGATTATAGGGACAAGTAAAGCAAATTTTTTTTCTATGTGTTACTGGTTAGATTATTATGTTTAAAGGAATCCTTTTATCATCTGGCTGTTTTTCTAGCCAGCCTAGAATTGCCAGAAGCTCAGAAAACTTGGTAGCTCGTGGTAGGTGAAAGAATCACGATAGGAGTGGATATTCCCAACCTCGCACAACTCTAATTAACAGTAATTCTCAGTAATGGACTTTGGCTGCAGGCTAAATAAACACTGTTCCTGAATATTTTTTTCTTAAATCATGCAGGATTGTGTTAATTGAGACTCTCACATCTTCTAGTCTGAGCCCTGCTCCATGTTCTCCAATTTCTGTGTGTGTTGCTGAAGTGCATCTTCTATCAGCAGTGTAATTAAAGGAATGGCTGTGTCACCTTTCAAATCTTTGTTGCAGGGGTCAGCCTGGCCCCAAAACACTGCCTTTGAGCTGGAACATGGCATGCAGAGTCACTGCAAAAATAAGATTTTGGTTTTACCAATTGAAAAATGTCTATCTCGAGTCCCTTTGGAGGTGTCCCTGTAACTGCTTCAGGACTACAGGCAGAGGGTGGGAAGGGGGTGGATTAATATTAGCATTACTATGTAGCTTTCAGAGGGCTAAATTTGTAGGCCCTTGGATTTTCCTCAGGCCAACTTCTTTTTGGGGTTGCTTTTTTTCTCTCTGAAGAGGTAGAATGACTGAAATCTGGTTTTGATTGAAAGACTTTAAGCCGAGAGGAGAAAGACATGGCAGAGCTTTGTTGGCACCTCTAAAGCAGCTGTTTGTCTTTCCTTCCTCTCTGGAATTAATTCTAATGTCACTGTGCTGATGCTGAGCATCCATGGAGGACACCTACTGAACCCACAAGTGTTTCCAGAGTGCAGGGAAAGCACGGGGATGGTGCTGGAGGAGGCCACGAATCAAAGACAGCAAGATCAGCCTCTGCTTTGCAAAGTTCACCCAGTGCACATGTACAGAAGTGGTGGTTTGGGGGAACAAAGTGACAAAATGGAAGGGAAGAATGACTTGTCTTGCCAAGCAGGAGAGCACAAATCCACCAAGAAATAAGCAACATTCTCAGGTTTCTGGTCATCGCCAATCATGGAGGGAGAGAAAAAGCAAAAAGAAAGAAGGGATCTTAAGTATGCTTAGCACAGGATTTGTTTGAAAAAAGAAATTAGGGTCAGGTTTTAAAAGATGGAAGAAACCCTTTGGCTGCCTCATTTTTGTGCTCACAGCATGGGGAAGGTTGGCCACACTGGGACAGCACTGTCTACCATCTTGGTGTCCATAACAATTCTGGACAAATTCTCCTGACACCAAAACTGCAAAAACTTCCTTGTTTTAGTGAGTTCAAGTCAAACATTGACTGGTATTTGATCAGAAAGTGGGCTGGTTTTTTAATTATTATTATTATTAATGCAGTTTAATTATACTGAAGTTATATTGGGGTTTCAGTAACCACTGTCTTGAAAATTAACTGAATTATGAAAGCTGAAGTGTTGCTACCAGCATCAGTTAATGACAAGGTCACCACCACTGTCATATTCAAGAGAAATGTTACACATGAATGAGGCTGAGATGGCTGCACTGTCCCATGATTCCAGGTAGAGAAAATGAAACAAGGGCTCCTTGGGTACTGTTTTATCCCATGTTTGAATCTAATGCATTATTTTTTCAGCTCATTTTGGTTCTGCTGTGTTCCCTCAACATATGGAGTCCCTAGATATTAAGCTGTAACATGGAAACTTTGGGGGCTGGGAATTACAGATTATGAATAGATTGAAAAGTCCCACTGAATGCTCCCTTGGGTTGTTTGTGTAAAGATTAATTTTTGTTGTTTCTGCCTTTAACAAAAATCAAGGAAGGCTACAATTATTTTTGTCTTCCAGGCTGTAATAGGGATCAGACTTTTAGCATGCCCTGTACACCAGCACACAAGCACAGAGATGCATCTCAGGAACTGGCTCAAAAAGGTGGTGTTAATTGAAAAGGGGAAGTGTAAGAGATCTTGTTGGAGATACAGGGGAAATTAAGTGTTAAGTTCTTGATGTTTACACACTATTTAATTCAAAGCCCTGATTTTATAATTTAGTGAAAATCAAACCAGGAGATAATGATATTGCACTTGACCTTGTGCTGCCGAAGTCAGGGAGAGCAGGATTAGTCCTGGCATTGTTCAGCTGGGAACAGAGTAACTGAGGGAGAATTGCTCAGAGCCTACTCTCTTGTTGAGCCCAATGTTTGATCCGTGCTGCAAGGCTGAAATACTGAATTTGTCTGGTGTGGTTTTGATGAAACGGGTTAGTGGCAAGTTGACGAAAGGAAGAGCCTTTTTGGAACCGAAGCCACAGTCTGACCCAAAAAAACCTCAGGCATAATTTGGGCTCATGCCTTGTTGGGAGCAAACTGGAGCAGTCACCCAGCTGGGTGGGTGTCTGAGAGCTCCCTGAGCTGCCTCAGCGCAAAAGGAACGAATTGCTTTCCCTGGCCATTTAAGGTACCAGCAGAGCAGGGGTAACAATCAACTGGAGGGCCCTAAAACCTGAACCCACGTCAGCTCTTTGCAGAGCGGCTGCATCTCTGTGTCATTACACTGAAAGAGGTCACTGCACTCTGCTTTTCTTCCCCACCTTCCATCACAAAGTCTGATTTCTTTGGAGCCCAATCCATCTGCCAAGCTGCGTTAAACCTCCTGGCTCATCTCCCTGTCCAGCTCTTTTTGATGCACCCCAGTGTGCAGACAGATGTCACCAGAGTCATCCAAAGGGAATGCTGTGGCAGAGTCTCACCTCAGGTTTGGAAGAGGTCTAAGAAGCTTAGTGTAGATTCTGAAGAAGGAGCTGAGAAAATGGTCAGTGAGGATGAAAACCATAGCCAGGGCTAGGGAGAGAGATGAGCATCAACTGGATGGGAAGAGAAGTGTGGGAAGAAGATGGCAGAATAATGAAAGAAAACATTGTTTAGGCACAAAGACTTAGGAAGAGCATATTTGGATAGGAAAAAAAGTGCAAGGCTTGGAGGTAAAAGGTTGAATGTATATATGTTGCTTTTTTTTTTTTTTTTTTCCCTAGCGGTGGATGTTCAAGGCAACTTTAGCTGAAGGCTCCACTGGATCTCCACAATGCCCTGCTAAGACCATGGAGATTCTACCCCTAAGACTCTGCCTATTTGCTTATTTACCTGTCTCTTTCCCAGCACAGTGCCAGGGCCAGAGCAGGGAGTGGATGTGATCAGGAGTGAAGTACTGGGAGCGCCTCAGACACTCCTTTATCAGTGTGCTGTTGTTAGGCATTTTCTGCCACCCCTTTTTCCATCTCCCTAGTATTTGCAGTGGGAAATAAGGAGGTCAGGATAATGTTGTGCTGTAGAAAAAGAGTCAGACAATATAATGAAAAATAATTTTAGCCTGATAATATTAATACTAGTATTATTATTAATAACAACTAATTATTTAGCAAAAAATCCTATTAATGCTGAATAGAGGAATTGCATTTGTTCTTCATGTGAAGTACTTGAGACACTGTTGTTAACTGTTCTTCAGTGCATCTTGGAGGCAGGAACATTTCAGTCTGCAATGTTAAAAACACGCACTTGCTTTTTCCAATTGTAACTAAAGTGTGGATCAGGGTTGGAGTGTTCCCTGTGAATTTGAGAGCCCCAGCATTCCAAGAGTGCTTCCATTTCTTTCAACAGCCAAGTGCATTTAAAACTGTGGCTGTCCTTTCTGTTGCTACCCACTTCCTTGCCAGTTTTTGTGAGGAGCTGCAGTTCCAGCCTTATCTAGATTTTTTTTTTCCCTGGGCTTTTGCAAGTAGGAGCTATGGCTGTAAGCTGAGAAGTGCTGGAAGCTGCCCCTTGTAGGATAACAAAGTGCATCTTCAAGTAAAGAATTTGGAAGATTTGGGGTCATAAATTGTTTTTATCTGAACCCTCCAGTCCACACAAACCAATATTTTTTCATGTTCAGTTACTCTCCAGACAGGTATATGGTTGCAGTTCTCAGGCTTGTAAAGGAGGCACAGTGAACTGAAAGGGATAAAGCAGAGGGAAACAAATCCAAACCACGTGTAGGGAGATGTGTGTGTGCCTGGTGAGATATTTATTTGCTTCTGAACCCGTGTTTTTTCACACAGGGATTGAAATTTGGCCTAATCACCACGTGTGATGTGGAGGGTGAGTTTTCTTCAGCCCTAGAGCAGCATCTACGTTCCTGGCAATCGCCACGTACATCTGAGACCTTTCTCTGCCCCAAATCAGCTCTCCTCTTCCTAACAGACAGGGAGCAGGAAATCATGATAAAAAACCCTTGCAGTGCAGTTTTTCTGGGTAGTCTCTCCATGGTTAATAGATGAGTTGGGCTTGATGGGAGCTGGAACAGTGTTTTGGTTTCCAGGCCGCCAGGGCCTCGGTGCTGCATTCCTGCCGCTCCCTGGGCTCCCCTGGAACTGGCTGGGAGGTGTGGGTGAACAAGATCAGACCCCTCGTCTGCAGGCAATGAAGCCACATGCAGCCTCCACTGACCTCCCTCGCTTCCCACAAACACAAAATTCATTGCTGGTTTAAGGGGGAAGAAAAAAAAAAAGTGAGCACTTCAGCTTCTTTTCAAAATAGAAAGAAACAATAGGGCACAGTATAGTGAGTTCCAAGTCTTTTATCTTTCTACAGATTCAACCACAGTATTGATTCTTTATTGACCTAAACTGTCCTAAGCGTGGCTGTGGTTTTTTCTCATATAGTCTATGGGAGAGTTAAGGCAGCTACTACTTTAATATTGATTTTTGTGAAAAAGGTGCAGGAAAGGGGGCAATTTGTGTCTGCAGTTGCTCTTCACTATAAAAGATACCATTGTTAGGAGCTTATAGCATTATATCAAGGGTCTTAATCTGTAGCAATCTTT
Source organism: Zosterops lateralis (assembly GCF_965231275.1). Lineage (NCBI taxonomy): Eukaryota > Metazoa > Chordata > Aves > Passeriformes > Zosteropidae > Zosterops > Zosterops lateralis. The sequence continues at coordinate 2,975,093 of NC_139764.1, forward strand.
TTTTACAACTTAGAAATAGGCTTGGGCAAATGTGTTATTGGTGTTAATGATATTTTGAAGTGAAGAAAATTTGTCAGCCTTTCCAAGTAAAATGCTCAAGTTAACCATTTGAGAACTTGACAGGTTTGTTACATCTGTTTGCAGGAACTCTCTTTTTCGTTCTCCTAGAAGGAGAAAAAAAAAAAAAAGGCAAGGAAAAAGAAAAAAGAATGTCCGTTTGAATAAACAGTGATAATGATGTTATCTGAATAAATCTTTAATAAATCGAAATTATTACTGGAGGCTTAAATAAGCAGTAAGTTTTGACAAGAAGGGCATTATCATCTAATTATACTTACTTTATGAAAGAGAGGGGCAAGGGCCAACCTGTGAGCCGTCGAAAGCACAGTAATAGAGTGATCCCCTCCGCAGACTAAAGAAGGAGCCATCAGACAACAATAAAACATAGGCAGTGCTCTGTAAATTGCAACTGAACCCCTGATTCACACAGATTCACCATCTTAATTGTTATGAAAACTAGCAGAGCGAGATGATAAGTGCATGGCAGAGCAGCCTCTGCTAAGTGGATGAGAGAATCCTGTGCCAGATATTTTATGGTATTCCTAAAGGTTTCTTTAATTATCAATTAGTCACTACTGTACATTAGCTTCCTATTGGCTAAGTGCTCAGTGAGAGGGCCTGGATCAGCATCTGCAAACAGGTGTAAAGATAGAACTGATACCTAGATTGCCTCCTTCCTGTGGGCACCTGGTTTGCTAAGAACACTTATGGAATTCCAAGATGACACCTGCTAGCTGCTTTATTGGTGCATATCTCATGTATTCAGATGATCCACTGGGTGGAATTTTAGAGAGCTGTGCTCACTGGAACACACTGCTTTTGACATGGAAGCCCTGGGGAAAGCTGGATCTACTCAGTGGAGTAAACCTAAAATATTCTCTTGCCCTCCCTGTGGGTTATGTGTGAGTTGCTACACGTGGTATTCTTCCAACATCCACTATTTAACGTTTGCCCTCGCCAAGAATCAATAACAAGAAAAGTTATCACCTGCTAATGTCCATAATCTTTTTTGAAGATCACAAACTGATTTGTTTGGCAAACAAGGCTGTTCAAAACCTGCCCTGGCTCCCACTTATTTTACAGAAGGCAAAAAAATTTAGGTCATCATAATCTGCCAGAATTAAGGAATTAGCATCACTCTTCCTTGTGTTGGGGAATGTGGATTTGGAAGCATCCTCTGTACAAACCAAGTCTCTTGTGTATATACATGTATGTAGAGGGGTTTGGAGATATATATATATATATAAATATTGTATTTTAAACCTGTTACTCAAGACCCTCTCCTGAATGTAGCTCTGTTATATGTTAATTCATATTCACCTGACTACAATGACTTTTCCCCGATTAGATTTTTGTCTCATTTAGCATTCAGAGTATGGACAATTATCCCAAACCTGTTCACCTGTGGTACGTGTTGGGCAGGCACATCCTGAGCTCCAGCACTGAAGCTGGCTGGTGTTCTGAGGGATGTAAAAGCCATGGCAGCAGAGAGAGGAACAGCCTCACCAACCCCCATCTCACTTTGTCCCACAGAGCTCTCACGAGGCTAAGAATAGATACAACATTCACCAGTGTGTGCTGGGGATGTGGCTGGGTTTAGTTCCAATTCCTTCCTCTTTTGCCTTCACACATGGGCTGGGCCAGCCTTTGGAGCACAAATGAGGATGGTTTGGTGAAAACTGTGAGCAGCAAGGTCCTTAGAAAAGAGGTGTTGAGACATTTTCAGCTGAAGTAATTGGCAATGCCCTACAGTTATTGCACACACAAGGTGTAAAATTGCCTAGGTGTTGCTGCTCTAATGTAGCTTTTCCTGCTTATTTTATCATTTTCTGTATTGTTCCCTACCAAGTGCCAACTCTGTAACTGATATAACTTCAGGTGTTTTTTTCACTCGTGCCAGCGAGCTGAACAAGTGGGATGAGGTTACAGTAAACAAGAGAGAAATTAGTAGAGCTAGAGGTTTTAAGAGTCCACAAAGCCCAAGAGCAACAGAGAATCTGAGACACAAGAAGCTCTCCATGAGGAGAATGCCTGGAGTTATATCCCTCCTCGGCGTAAAAACATACAGACAAAAATTACTCACAATGTGAGTCAGAGAGAGGAGGTTTTATTTACACCACAGTGCTTGGAAATAACATTTCCACTGATTCTATTCTGTTCAGCAATTGTGGGTATAAGCAAAAGGGTGTTACACTTCTGTATTAATCAAATTTTTAAAAATCACTCCGCCCTTCAATCAGAACTGTTTTCTCACTTATGTGAATTAACCTACAGAACTGGCTCATGAAATAATCTGTTTCAGTATCTATTACTGAATATGTCTTGGCCTGGATCCATAAAAGCATTTTTAGGAGCCTGAGTTGCAATGAAATCACTGAACAGAGGGGGGGAAAATGTGTGTTATTCCTGGTTACTACAAGGAACTGTAGCACATTGCTCTTTTCTCTGGGCACACTGCAGGCTCTGACTCCCCATCCAGGCTTTGTGTCTGTGCTGGGGCTCTTCCAGGCTGATGTGGGGAGGCAGCTGCCCAGCACTCCTGAAATGAGGTTCTTGGAGGTCCTTGGATGATGGACCCTCCATGATGACATTCTGTGGTTCCATGTGTGCTGTGCCAGGGCAGCAAAGTGATAGGAAGGGAATTGCCACAGGATGTGCCTGTGAGATAACACGGGACAGAACTGCCCCAGTATAAAACACATCTGCTTGCTTTGGGGAGGGGAATGGAACTGAAATGTGTTCATTTTGTACAATATAGATTGATTTCTGGTAGAAATAAACCATTTGGAGGGATTTTTTTTTTTAATCTAGTAAAATATCTGCACTACTGAAAAATATTTTGATAGACATTTGGTTGCCATCCCCACTAGCCTTTGTTTTTTCTCAACAAAATACACCATTTGGGGCAAATATTTAGGGTGTGATAAGAGAGGCCAGGTGTGAGGAATGGGTGGAAAGGTGTGATGTCTCCAAACAAAACCAGCCTACAACATAGTCCACAAAAAGGCCAAGGTAAATAAGTCACACTGAAATTGTCATAGCCCCCCACAATCATCCCTCTGTGTGGGTTTACACAAACCAGCAGAACCAAGTTAACCTTAATTGTGTCTTGTTTAACTTGGTTACAAATGGCTCACCCTTTCTGTAACTTGGCTCCAGTCGTAGATATCTCACCTTTCCATTACTGACCCCTCTTGTCTAATTTGTTTTCTTAATACATATTAAATGGTTTTGATCTGCTTTAATTTCCTAGGACTTTTTACAGCAGAAAATATTACAGAAAATATTTCTGCTGATAGAAAGACATATTTTAATAGAAAATGTTTTACATTTTCAATGGCCAGACAGGTCAGTGGTTTTTAAAATCTGGTTCTTTTTCAAGGAACTAGTACCAGAAAAAACTCTAAAATTTGATGTGCTTGTCTTTCTGTGCATTCATTGGCAGAGGGAACAGGAGTGCAACTTTGGTGCATTTTTAAATAATAAATATATTTAAATTGCAATAACCAGTCAATAATTCTTATTTCCCTTTTAGCATCATATTTCTTAAGAGTGGCTTCAACATATCAACAGTTTATTACCATGGTCCTGTGAAATTCTGAGAAGATGAAGTGTTTCCCTCTTTGAAGGCTGCACATTAAAACTGTGCCCCATTTAATTACCTTTTCTGGTGCTTTTCTCTGTACTGGAAGCCTTAGAGCTGCTGGTTAGTGGAAGGTTTTTGTCGGCTCTGCAGGCTGGGGAGCTCAAGGTGTGCTGCTCCCCATGGCAGCATTGGCATTCACAGCCCTGGGACTTGGCCCAGTTCTTGCAAAATTCAATTGAAGGGCTTCTGTTGGCATGGGTGCATCGGCTCTTCCACGAGGAGAGGGAGGAGTAATTATTTTCTGCACGTGGAGTGCCTCCCCAGGAACTGAGTCACTCTGTTTGCATGGTTAAGTTCGCACGTGAGTTTTCGTTATAAACTCTGATTTTGTCTCGTGCGTTAAAACCCCGAGAAACGCCAGGCTGGACTAAAGGGAGCCAATCTGTCTTTAATCCGGTGAGATACAGATTAGGTGGTCTTGGAACTGTTCCCACTGAAGCAGGGGACAGCATTACAAAATCTACTACCATTTGTACTAATTAGCAACTTTGCTGACAGCCTCTGGTGAGTAACTCATTACTGTCTATTTGTGAGCTTGGCTTATAAATCCCCGAACAGCCAGACTGTGGGCACTGTTGTAGCACAATATTGTTGTGGTATAAGACCTTTTTCTCAAGCATTAGCGAGTCTCTCCAAGCAGAGTGCTTCAAGTAGAAGTAGGTCAGTGGCATGGAGACACAGCCCCCAAGTAAGGAGGACTTCCAATATTTCTTTCCCACACCCCCCCTCCTTTTGGTCCTTTTAGAGATGAATAAAATCTGTTCGTTCTGGCACTGCTCTTGCTGATGCTGCTTGTTTCTCAGTGCATTTTAAATTTTCTCTGATTCGACCTTCACCCTTGCTTGTAGGCATGATATCACATATTTTAACATGCTTTTTTTTTTTTCCTCTCCCCTCCATATCTGCATTAGTCAGGCCCGTCAGAATTTTGAAGTACTTCTGCCACAATTCAACAAGAACATTCTTTTTCAATTTCTCTAGGTAGATTCTGCTATTCAGTGGTTTTCTCCCATCCTTTATCATAGGCTGGGTCTTTTCCATATGGTAATGAATCATTCCCCCAGGAGGAGTATCATTTGCTCAATTTAATGGACTCCTCACAATGCAGATACATGCATTTCTTTCACCTACCATTTTGATTTTAGTTTTCCTGCAGTTTATTGGCTTCAATCCATATTTTCTTTGTGATCTGTTCTCTTCCCAGCTCTGGTAGTTATCTCCATTCCATTGTAGTGTGTGCTGCCCTGATGGCACCACCTGCACTTTCTGCCTCACTCTGGAGCTGTTATCTACATATTTAATTCAGTCATTTCCACCATTGCCTCTCATGATTCCATTTTGTGTCTTTCCTGATCCTCTAATCTGGTTTGGTTTGGGTTTTCTTCAACATGTCCATTGAGAAATAAAAGTGTTGACAGTATTCTGTGCCATGAAACCATTGCTGTGTGTTAAATAGAATAAAGAGAACAAGAATGAACAAACATCTCTTAAGTTGTGGGCTTGGGTGACACTGCAGGAACAGAAAGGAGTCACAGTTCTACAGGGAAGATTTTGCCTTTTATCTATGCAGTGGTTGGATGAAAGGGATGTGCCAGAATCAAAGTGGGATGGGGATTTTTATTGTTTTCATTATTTGTCTTGTTTAAATCAGCTTTTGCACAAGAGCTGAGATGGGCTGAGGGCAAAGGCAGCTGATTGCAAGCCAAGAGTCCTATGGTTTGTGCTTTATTTCTGCCTCATTGCAAGACTGTGAACTGGAATGTTCCTTAGCGGTGGTTCCTCTGGTTTCCAAAACAAGCTGTGTGTTTTTACTTGTTTTATTCTCTTTGGGGAGATGGATCCAGCACCATTGCAGTGAGGAGTCCTCACCAATGGCATTTATAGGCACAGGTTTTGGAGCACTGTTTATGTAATTTGTCAAAGACCTGTAAATTACTTAAGAGCTTTATGGGTAAAAGAGAAATTACAGTTAAAACCTCCCAGTTTTGGTACCTTAAAAATATCTCAAGATTGGCACCAGGTTCTTGAAATAACAAATGATGGAGATTTTACATCAGGATGTCCCCATGGGTTTGGCTGGATGGGTTTCTAAAGAGCAGGTCTTTTATTTCTGTGATATTCTGTATCTCCCTGCCACAATTACTCATGTGTGAGTCCTAGAGCCAAATCCTGCCCTGAGGTGCGTGTTTGCTTCTCCCATTGGCTTTCTTGAAAGCTGCAGGCATTTTTCCTAAACCATCATTTGGCCTCCAGTTGTACTGTGGTCATATTTTTCTGTCCAAAATGACTGTGGGTCTCCATTTATAATCTTGTAATTTGTAATCTTTATTGAGATACTGCTGCAGTTTTTCTTTCATTACTGGCATCTTATTGTAATATTGATTTTTTGTTAAATAGAACTGCATTGGTAATTTTGGCTGGCAGCTTCTTGGTTTTGCTTTCTTTTGTACACTTTTTGAGGGTGGGAAAGTATTCCCAGCACTACATTGAAGCTGATTTCTTTGATCTGACTCTTGCATCTTATCTGTCTAAACAAATTTAATTTTTGCCTAATCTGTCTGTGCAGTTCCCAGTCACTCTGGTGTCCAGGCACTAAATTACAGCCCTCTTCTGAGTGTTTTCTGCTCAGAACGACACAAACTTCCTTCTTGAGTGACCCGGGCATTGTCATGCTTTTGTAAACAATCTCTTTTCTACCTATTGATTTCGGTCTAACATCAGTGACCACCCACTGTTTGGGACCGGGAGAGAAAATAATTGTTCCACAGACATCCCCAAGCGTGCAGACACAAAGCCACACATCTGCTCTGGGGGGTGGACACCTCCTTCTGCAGAGCAGTTCTCCTGGAGAGTGTCACAGAGGGGCTCACCCGGTGCTTCTGCCAACCAGGGCACTCATTTGGGCATCTGGAGAGGATTTAAGGGTCTGGACATTAAAAAGTGCACCACGTGTAAACCCTGCAATATTTTACACATGTTTAACAAGTAGCTGGCAGCCAGTAGCTGCCAGGTGCTGTCACTGACTGTGGCAAACAGGAGGTAAATTATTGTTGCTCGGAAGGGGCAAGTCCAGTCCATATTTCTGAAGAAGCAGCACCCAGGTTTTTTGGTCAGAAAAAGAGAATGAAGCCCTCTAAGAGCTGGTGGTGCCCCTGTATTGGCAAATGTCCATCCCTTTTCTTGCTCTGGAACATGAAGGCTGTGTCTCCATGTGTGCCAGGTGTTTTTGTGGAAAGCATCAAGCCACCGTTGCTGGCATTTGGTTAAGGAAGTGATTCACACCCCACAGATTTATTGTCAATTTTGTTATGCTTAAGGCAGGCAGTAATTTCAGTTTTCACTGCCATTAGCTAATAATAGTAATTAATTAGTAAATCGTGCCGTTGGGATCTCAGGGTGAACTAACAGGGAAAATGTAAATTAATAATAAAAAAAAGGCCACTAATGTTTCTGAGTTCCCCACCACAAATGAGGGTTTGTGTCTATCCCATCCCTCCAAACTGAATTTCTGAAGAGCAGCTTACATGGCCCACAGTGCTGTCTGGGAAGTATTGGAAGCAAAATGAGGAGGTGCATCAGACAGGAGGTGTTTTGTTTTGGGTACTTTCCCTGATTTTGCTGACTTCCCAGTAAAGAAGTTTTGGATACAGCGCTAAGAAGGAAGAAAACACTAAGATAAATCCAGGGTTTTCAACTTAAGGTCATTTAAAACCCTTTATCTGTCTGTAGAAGAAAGTGGGGGAGAAAATAATTTAAAAATGTGAATTAGGCTGAGTCATTTTCACTATGAATTGTTTGCAGCTGTCAGAATCAGATCTACATAGTTCACTATAGCTCAATTTCCTTTCTGAGTTAATAACACATTAAACAAACATACTACACCAGACTCCTTTTCTTTCAAATAACCTCACAGTGGATCTGCATTCTGGATATAAAGAGGTCTCTATTAGCTTAGGCTATTTATAGAACATCAAAGGGCTGAAAGATAGTTAAAAATTAATCAATTACCATCAAATAACAGACGCTAAGACTCAGTGTATGAAATTCCTTCCTCTGGTGAATAAATTAATGGGGAGAGGAGAAATGGGCATTGATGATTTATGGGCTGGACTGAGGCAGGTGGGCACTCCCCAGTGCAGCTCCTCAGCTCTCAGGTGGGGCTTTAGGGCTAGCCCTGGACCTGATGGGGTGGGTGGGGAACACAACGTGCTTGGGAAAGGAGGAAATACAGAGTGGAGGTGTCCAGTTGAATCTGGAAGGCTTTTGGAAGGACCAGCTCCTGGAGTCCAGTGCCTGCTGCTGAACAGTCCCTGTCCAAAATAGGCACTGAGGGATGCACAGGTGGAAACAACTCTTTCTGTTCTCCATTTCTTGGTCTTTTCTTTCCACTGAAATAGTTAAAAGTGATGATGAGGAAGTGGCACCACCTGTGTGTGTGGAAGATAAAAAAACTTGGGTTTGCAAAATATTAAGGTGCTTCTCTGATAATCTTATTTGGATTAGTAAAATGCTGCTCTGGCCTTTATACTCCTGGACTGTAATCATGCTGTGAAGGGAAATAAAATATTTTATCAAACCAATAACAATTATGGAAGGGGAAAGAAGAGCTTTTACAAACATTCTTTTGGTCTGAAAGGAAGCAAAAGTGGAACTTGGTTCCACTTAGTTCCCAAGTCAGAGAAAGCCCAGGATGCCTTTGATGATGTGTTGATATGTCTGCACAGCTCAGGTGAAGTCCAAGTTAGACATGGACTCATTTTTGTGATTTCTGGGTCCATCTAAGTCTGGGATAGTTTGTTATCATACCTCTGGAGAAAGTGGATACTGGATCTGCTGGACCTCCTGGTTTATAGACACCTTGGGGGGAGAAAGGCATTTGATTAATTAAAGACCAGTTTCTAAGAGAAGATGGTGAGTTTAACATCTGCCCCTGTTGATTGCTGACAGACTGTAACACACAGCTTACAATGCAGGGGAAGTCTTTATTTCCTCTTTTCTTGCCAAATATGCACATTTCCTAGCAGAGGTGACATTTTTGTATGTCAAAACAAAGGTAGAACAGCAGAGCCTTTGAAACATCAAACCCAGATGGAAAATGAGGATTTGGCATGGCTTAATTTGGGCTTTATTAATGCCTTTGGGGGAGAGTGATGCAAGAAAGATTAGGCAGATCAGAGCTTTAAAAGTCATAGATCATGCATTTAATAGCTCTAATTCTTAAATACTTGAAGGGTTTCATAAAGCCATTCTCCTCAAGTGCAAACTCCTTCCTACTTTTCACTATTGCATCTGGATCTCCCAAGTTCTTAAAAGGAGCTGAAAACCTCAGGCCCTTCCATCCAGCAGTGATCCTGCACCAAGGGGGTATTTGGAGCCTTTGGAGGATGTGCACCACAGTCAAGGTGCAGATTGCATTATTTTAGGTACTCACCAAATGGGATTTAAAGCTGAAAAAAACCACTTTTTTTTCCATTCAGCCACATTTTCTGAAGTGCAACAGACTTTAAAAGACTGGATTTAAATGAAGTTGCTGCTAGATTTTATATTTTTAAAAAATCAGTTCTGGTGGTATAAGAAAATGATGGCTAGATCTCAAGGTGAATTTTATCTAAAACTGAAGTATTGACTGAGGTGTGTCGTGGTTTGGAAAGCAAAACGAGTGAGAGGCTCCAAGTCAGAAATATAATTTAATAAGAAGAAAGGTAAAAAGGTAAAAATAAAATAAAATAAATGCAATAACACAAAAGGACCACTGACAGAGTCAGAATACAACCTGAGCAGGGTGGTGGAAGCAGTCCAGATGAGGTGGTCTTCCTGAAGCAGTGATCCTGTAGAAAAAGGTCTGGTAGCTTTGGTCCTCTGGGAATCCAATAGGTAAGGACTGCTTGCACTGTCCCACATACCAGCTTATATCCAGGTGAGAATGCTTGGCTCCTCCCCCTGGGCAGAGCATCTCACAATGGGATCATGAGTTGTGAAATGGGTCCTTGATGGCCCATTAACAGAGATAACTCCTGGAGGGTGTTACCTGTGAGTCATGGGCAAGGTGTTGATGGGCCATTAGCAGAAGACAGCCCTACACTAGAGGCCCGCCCCACTTGGTTTTAACAGTTCATGAAGATGGTGATAGAATAAATACTTTGTGTACATCCTACACTACAACCCAGAACAGGTGATATTAATATTTTTTACTGTTTTCTTTCTCAAAAAGTGGTGTTTTTCACTGCACTGGATTTTGTCCTTTCCACAATCATAAAATAATTTGCCTCACATTTATTTTAAATATCATAGTGCTATTTTTAAGCTAGCAGTGCAAAGCAGTTTTAATTGTACCTATTACATACTAAAGGAGTTTTCTGTAATAAAATCAATATCATAGGATAAATACTCTGAGCTAAGAATAATAAGCTACTGATAATTTTGCCCATAGCAATCATTTTTAACAGTCACAGGAGCTCTGGGAGAGGCTTTTCTACACCAGCTCTTCATCTGCACCACCCAGCACTGACCAGTGCCCTCAGATGTGGCTCTGGGGCCATCTGGTTCCCAAAGTGGCCTGGTTTACAAAGCAGAGGGCTTGTTTCAGTCTTTTATTTAATTTTTTATATAGTTCTGGAAAGAGGGAGTGTTGGGTTTGGACACTCAGACTCTATCTGGGTCACAGGGAGCCAGGAGCTTTGTCTTGCTGATGTTGCAGCAGTGGGGCAGTGTCTCCTCCCTGGTCTCAGGGTCTTGGACAAGATAGCCACCTCATATTGTCCGTAATGTACGGAAAAGGCAATTCCAATAACTCATTTTACAACCAAGTGATCATTTATCCTACTAGCAAAATCTGTTCAACTCTGGTCGTATAGGTTAGACAGTAATAAAAGTTCAAGTATCCATAAAATTGCCATTGAACTGTAAATTAATGTGAGGTAAAGTTTTTGCCCAAGGGAATAACTGAGCTCTAGAAAGTTGTGTCCTAGATTAATTAATGCTGAGTTCAGCTCTGCCTAGGAAAAGAATGGGTTTTTACTGGCCTTTGGTTGTTGAGCTCAGATTATTTTTTTTTCAAGCAGACATTGCCTGAAAAATTGTTGTCATCTCTGCTCATTTAAATAGGATTTTTACTGTAAAAAATTAGAAAACAGTAAAAAATTAGAAAAAAACACCAGGAAAAATTGTGAATTACATGGCCTGTTTATTTTTCTTTTTTTTTTTTTTTAGTTTATTTTTTAAAATTTATTGTTATATCCATTTGAATGGGTAGGGACAATTAACCAGTTATACTGGTCACGTTTCCTTCTTGATTAAGCACAGGTAGACTTTTGCACTTCATAGGTGCTGCTCATCATGACTTGGCTGCCCTCTTAAAACTTTTGGTTCACATTTTTTCTTTGTTTCTTCTTCATTGAAAAAGAAAGAACAAACCCCTCCCCCCAAACCCAGTGGTACTTATTTTAATGGGTCAGTTTTAGTTATTATGGGTGAGAATTGATAAAAATTAATGTGCTCAGTCCCATTGCCTTGGGAATCAGCTGCTTTTTTAAGAAGCTGGGTAAAGAAGCAGTTGGGGTATCCAGAGCTATGCAAAACATCACTAATGGATTTGTGCCATTCACACAAGTGAGGGATCCCAGATTTTCCTAACTTCTCTTTTTTCCTCTTTCCTTTTGACCAAAACTTTTTAGTTTTCCCCCTCATCCTTCTATTTTTCTTTCTGTTTAGTCTCTATTTCTTCTGCTTCACAGATTGTCTCTCTGCTTGGTTTTCTTTTCCCCGGCACTTACTATATTCCGTGTGTTTTTTGCAGCTCTAATGCTGGCTTGTCTGCCAAAGAACAAACTCCTATTTATGGCAAATATATGCAGCTCTATGCACTGCTAAAACATCCTCAGACTGTTTGCTCACAGCCGTCCTGCAGAGACAGCACGACACTGTGAGCGCATGAGCTGAGCAGCTCCTGCCACCCCCACCAAAATCAGAGCCAAAAAACACCTTAGAACACCTGCCCTCAATGCACAGCCCTCTCTCCTCTTCTGACACAGCACAGGTTGAGTTTAGCTGCGAGAATTTCATGGGGTAGACCTTCAGGTGTAACTACTTTTCTCTTCCTGCCCAGCGAAGGATAACAATTAGTTCTGCCCTCCAGTAGAAATTCCTGAGCTGGCCCCCTGTCAGGTCAAGTGGTACTTTTAGAGAGCCCTGGATTTGAAGTTCTGAGCACTCAGTGCTAAAAGCTGGTTTTTGGGACATTATGAAATGAATCTTGTGGTGGTTTTGTCTCAATCAGAATCCCAAAGCAGCCGCGCTCCAGCTCCAAATCCCTTTTAAACCAGGTGTTCTGTCCTGGTTTTACCAAGGTACAGTAAATAAAGGAGGAGAATTTCAAAGATACGAGGGGTTGTTCTACTGGAAGTTGATGGAAATTGCGTGTCTAATTCCCATTTGTGCCTTTGAAAACACACATGGCCCTGCTCTGCCCACGGCTTTAAATCTCATGTGCACACCAACACAAGCCCCACGTTCCTATTCAACCTTCCACACACGTTTTCATTTCCTTTCAGTGTCACAAACTTTCCACGGTAGCTGAAATATGTCAGGGATGTTTTTTGTCAAATTGCTGAGACCAAGTTCTTCAGCTCCCACTCTGCACTTCTGGGGTGATCAGATCATGATGTTAGAGTTGCAAAAGAGCTTATTGGCAGCTGGTGCAGACACCTTCTGTGTGCTCTAAAAACAAGGAGAACAACAACTCAGCTGGGAAGAGCATATGCAATAGCCTTTTAATAATTGCTTCAGCTCACCATGTCATCACATGTAAGCTTTCTCATCAATGAGCTCAGGACTACAAAACCACGGAACTTCTTAAATTTTACAAACACTTGCATCGTGTGAAACGAATTTATGCCACTAGATTAAAAACAAAAACAACAACAACAACAACAACAAAAAAAAAAAATCTCTGGGATCAAAAACTGTCTCCTTATCAGGAAATGAAAGACAGAAACAAAAATACCCTCCTCCTCCATCTCCTCCTCTTCTTTTACCACCTTCGAACTCGATGATAAGATTCTGTAATCTGACAACCCCCCTGCAAAATGATAGCTGGGTGTTTACAAACGGGGCTTTTCAATGCAAGCCTGTGATTAAAAATCCCCCCCCAGCAGCAGCAGCCCCGGGAAGGCTGGCCAGACTCTGCCTTGTCCCTGTTGCTCCCTGTGCCGCCCAGCTTTGTGTCCTGCTTTATCTGCTTGGAGCCTCACGAGGGGCACGGAGGCAGCTGGGGGATGCCAGTGCCAGGTTTTGGAGTGTGTTTATCCAGCAGTGGCAGGGAAGTGTCCCTGGTCACTGGGTTGGAGCGGTGCCCACGGGCTTGGAGTGGGCTGATGCTCAGCCTGTCCCGCCTCTCTGCTTTCCCTGCAGTGGCACGGATGGATTTGCTTCCTTTCGCAGTAAGCCAGACAATAAGGATGTTGCTAAATCCTTTACAGAGCCCAAAGGTAGGAGAGTTGGCTGATCCTTGTTTCCTGTGCAGTTATGATTTGTGTGACCACCGAGGTGCCCCTTGACTCGCAAAGTCCCGAGCCCCAATCGCAGTTCTCGCAGTGGGGGATCGGAGCCCGGCGTGGCCAGCAGATGTCTCCCAGGATATTGCTTTGCAGACACTGCTCTCTCAGCTTCCTCTCTTTTCTGAGGCTCCTGAAACTGGGCTTGGTGGCTTATGAGAAAGGCTGTCTCTTTGCCCATTCTCCCAAGTTTTACAGCCCCAAAAGCACAGCTTTGTGATGCTGAGGGTTTTTTTTTTTTTTTTTTAAGCCACAGCCTAAATTAAGGAAATGGTTTATAAAGATTAAAAAAAAAAAAAATTAAAAAAAGGCAAGGGAAGACAACTCCTTTGTGCCTTCAGAACATTTCATGATTACTTACAGCCTTTGAGGAAAGGAAGCAATGTCACTCATGGGGGCAACACAGCAGTTTAGATCACGTCTGATTGGGAAAATCATTAACATTGCTTCATTTTCTGTGGGAGATTTGGAAAATGGCAGGGAAAAGGTTCTGTTTGCAGGTGCAGGCTGTGTTGACACAAGGCAAATTTGCAAATCAAGCTGTATCTGCTGGGCTGCGCTGGCACGTTTTTCCTTGGATAGGCTTGGCCAGAGCGTGAGCTCCTCTCACTCGCTGGCTGTGCATTATCCTCTGTATTTAGCAGCACCAAGTGCAGCAGCAAGGATAAGAGATTGCTCATGGCACTGAAGGAATTAGTTGTGGAGGTGGAAGGGAAGGCTGGAATCCCCTGGTCCCAGGCATGCTCGCTCCTCAGCATGGCATTTTGGCTGGGATGGGGTTTGAAGCCACAGGTCACAGGGAAAATGCTGGTGCCGTTATCGTTCTGCAGGAGCTCTCCGTTGGCGTGAGCCATGTCTTTGAAAATACAATAGTCCATCACCAATCCAATCATCTTTCTGTGACTGAGGAGTTTATGCAATTACAAAAAAGTGGATGATTTCAGTGTTCTATCCCTCTTGTGGAATTATGTTTGGAATTTATCCGGCGAGACAAGGGAAGGGATTTTGTTTGTTTTGTTTGATCATTTCTTATCACAGAACTTTGTTTGACTCAAACCACAATGATACATGCATTCAAACACCTCCTTCAGATGTAATATTGATTTATAAAACGGCAGTGCACAGCTGCTAAGCTTCACTGTTTCATACAGAAGGCCTTCAATTCCCAACAAATTACTGGCATTTCTGCCTATTTACAAATTAATGTTTCCTCTGAACTTTGTGCATTTCTTATTATTCTAGTCTGCTTTCTTCGGTTTCTGCTTAAAAACCTCATGTGAGTGTGCATTATGCAGTGATAGGGCAGCTTCAGAGCATCAGTCAAACTGGAGTTAAATTAAAAAAAAATCTAGATCAACGTTTCTCCTTAGGCAAGTTATGCACTGAGTGAAATTAAACCACTATATACTTGTAGATTGAAGAATCAGAGGTGGAGGATGGGTCAGAAGCACTAAGATCAAAGGTTTTCTTCTTTGAAAAGAGTTTTTTTGAAAAGCCCCCATGCCACCTATTCTGCTTGTTAATGTTTTGACTGGAAATGTCTGGCAGTGTCATCATCGGCAGAATATTTTTAAAGACTTTTTTTTTTTTTTTTTTTTTTTTTTTTTTGGAGCTGAGTCTAATAGCAAAGAAATGGATCCTTAGCAGCCTCTGCTATATGTCTCTTAAGGGAATATTTTTGTTAATTGCAAATATTTGATTGACAAACATGGGATGCAATTAGTAGGCAGGCACAGTAGGAATGTGCAGTGAACTGGATCTCTGAACCAACAGATCTCAACTCTCTCAGCTTGATCTGAAATAGGCTAGAGCATTTAAACCATATGTTTCCCTCAAACTTCCTCTTTCTTCTGAAAATTCCTTATTTCCCTCAACTAACCTTCTTTCACTCTCTGCACCAAGGGAGCTAATTCATCCACTATGATCACATCAAATAAAGACAGAAAATTCCACACAAGCTGCAGACTTATGCTGCTTTTTGACCATAGCACTAAAAATTAATGTGGACAAGACTATACATGCCAGTTGTGCCTTACAAAAGCCTTAGGTGAAAGAGAATACAATCTAATTTAACTTTAGACATTTTGAGCTTAATGGTCTATTTAAACAACCTGGTACCATTTGACTACATTTATCAATTTTATGTCTTTTTATTTATACAGGGTAGTGTCTTTCTGGAAAGGCTGTAATTAAAACTTATCTAGATAAATTGTGATCAGATTCTGTGGCACGAGAAGGAATGCAAAGGATTTCAGTGGTTTTTATGTGTCCTTTTTCATTTAAGGAAAAAAAGTTCCTCTGAAATCTTTAAAAGGAAATAGATTTTCATAATTAGAATAACCTAATTGCAATAGTTTCCATAATTACAGCTAAGAATTGCTAACAGGAAATGCAGTGTGGTCTTCACAGTGAAATGTTGGCACCCTGGTATTTTTTTCCCTGGGTGAACAAATTCCTCTTCTCTCAGGGGTGGAGTGCTTGGACCTCCACTTCTCATTGGCAGGAAAACTGCCTTGGGGGGGTTTCAGCCAGAATTTGGGTTTTCAGGAAATTTCAGCTCATGCTTTGTGACGTCACCATAATTTCTACACTATGACATCACATGCTGAGCACGGCTCTGGTCTTTTTGGAAGGCCTGATCCCTGCTCCTGCTGGGGGCTGCTCATGTGGTTAAGGCTGACTCATGGACATGTGGCAGGATCCAGCCTTTAATTTGCAAGTCCCAGTAACGGGATGTGCTAATCAGTCACTTCATCAGTGGAAGGAGTGCGAGATCCATAGTGGCTGCGCGGGGAGGATATAAATACAAACTGGATTTCTCGAAAACTTTCCTTGCAGAATTTTCTCCCTAGAAGGGAAAACGTTATTTTGCTGCTGTGTCCTGAATGTAAAATTTCAGATCCGTTGCAAGAAGGCTCACAGAAGTAACCAAAAAAAACCCAAAAAATTTCTATCTGCAACGTTTCATGTCGTGTATTTGTAGCCCTGCTACTGAAGCAGTGTTTGACAGGGGCAGTTAAAAAATACTCTTTTCAGTAGACTAACAGTGTTTTTCCAGAAGGGCAGTTAATGGAGGTTCTGTGCAAACCCACCCACGGTAATTTAGACAGGTCTTCGTGATGAACCTTTTTGGTGTGGCACGGGTTATTTTAAATGCTGCTCCAGGTGCCTGCTTGGACTTGTCCAGCTTGCCCTTAGTGAGGACCAGTCCCCCACAGATAATTCCTTTTTCACACTGGAGCCGTTGTTGTGTCTTTCTGTTTAAGTGCTTGACAGAAAATGTCCACAGTTAGGCTGTGCATAATGTACGTTGTAAATTTGTAAGATCCTTCCCCGCAACTGTGCTGAAAGAGGGACTTTGTCACAAGTTTTCTCCTCCTCGCAGCTCCACAATTTAAATGTTACTGTTTTGTCATGTTAATGTAATTCACTTAAAATATTTAAATTGTCCTTAATTAATTGAGGAAGGAGTTTATCATGGTGGTGGACTTGTAGGCAGCGTGTGGAGCAGAGCTGCCAGGGTTTTGGTGAATACAGGTGATGGATGGTGTTGACGTGAGCGGCTGCAGTCGCACAGTGTGCGTATACACAAATTACACCACCATGTGTGTTCCTCCCTGTTAGCAAAGCCTTTTGTTTATATATACCCAGCTATACATTTACACATTATGTAAATAAACACACATATGCCCATGCAATTTAATTGAATAAATGGCCATGGGTTAAGAGGCATGTTACTCTGATGAAAAACATCTTATGGTATGGAGTAAAAATATTTCTGACGTGCTTTTGAGCCTCCTGTAGAATTTAAGAAGGAACTGCAGAGATTTCTTTAAGGTAGTGGTTCAAGCCATTGAATAGGAAGGCCTGGTATTCTTCTCAAACCGCCAGGCTGTTGAGTGGCATTCTCAGAAGCCCACTGAATTCCATTTTCATTCAACTCCTTTTGTTCTTATTCAATCATAGGATTTTGCATCGATCTTTGGTCTATGCAAAATGGACATTACTCTCTGTGTTTTGTTTCAAATTAGGTTCATACTCCGAAGGCAATGTGCAAGAAATTAGGCATGTAGATCAGTATTTCCAACCACAAATCCCCTAAAAACTGACATGAGCGTCTCAGGGTGTAATGAAGAGTTGCCATTCAGTCAACCTTGAGGGTGCAACCTGGGCTTTGATGCACTGAGAGAGTCACAGAGTGATAGGCTTTTGGTGCCTCCCACCCACTCATCCTCACTGGTGCCACTGGAGGCGCCCATGGAGGTGGTCTCCACTGAAAAAATGCCATGAGGAGTTGCAGGAAATGGTGAACCCCCTGGGAGGGAGGTGGTGCTGGACTTTCCCATGGGGTTGTGTTGCACCTACTGCCTGGCACTCCTCTGGGCATGGGTGCTGAGACAGCAGTGCTTGTTCCTCTCAGTGCAGGGCACCACAGTCCACAACACAGGTGACACGTCTGGCTCTGGCAGAGCCCAGAACCGTGTGTCTGCCTCACAAAGAAACCTCTGCTTTTGCTTTTTGTTTGTTGTTTTTTCCCCTCCGTCTCCAGCGCAGCCGGGGCGCCTGTCCTCCAGCTGTTCTGTGACACCCCGCAGCCATCAAACGCTGGAAGCCTAGATAAGAGAGCAGCAGTGACAGACTCCCTGGTGCAGGCAGGCCAGGTCCCAAATCTATTGTTCATACCACAAAGCTCAGCAGAGTGACTTGACAGGTTTTTGAAGCACTGGAGAACTTCACCAGGAAGTTTTCTTCCTTTCCTCCCCCTTTCCCTTGCTCTGCCTGAATTCAGATGCTGGGTGCGTGCCATTTTGGCAATTAGCAAAAAGGGGGATATTGCTGGTTTCTGAGCACAGGTACACGGGGATAATCAGGTGTGTGGCAATCAGCAATCCCTCTGCATGCGGGGGCCATCACTGAGCTGCTTTGTACTATTGCATTCAGACACCGTGTTCTGAGCGTCTTTGTTATCGTCGCCTGATAAATAAACAGCCCTAAAATTACAGAACTTATTATGGTAATTGAGTGAAGAAAAAGAAATGCAAACCGTGCCTCACTATCTATTACATTGCCACTGCTAAAGTTGCCTAAACCTGTGCTGCTCAAATGATATTGTAATATTAGCCTTTTTTCTTTTTTCACAATGATTGTTTTCTGTCCATCTCGAGCTGGATGTCAGTTCATTTAGATTTACATCAAGTAGTAAATTAAAATAATCACTCAGCAAACACTCTCAGCTCAGTTTTCTCTTTCAGTCAGGAGTTGCGAGAGATGCTTGAAGCATTCAAGCAGAAAATATTGCTGTCTAGATATTTGTCCTCTGGGTGATAAAGGAGGCATTGTCTTGGGACCCACTCAGGCCTCGGAGCTGATAGTAGCTGTGCATCACAGCTGTGAAGTGCGCTTTGTTATGTGTCTGAGGATTAGGGTTCAGGACCTTGTTTTTCTTGAAATACCAGACTGATCAGAGCTGCATATGTTCGGGGGAAAGCAGAGGTCGATGGTTCTCTGTCCACATTTTTACTAGATTATTTTTGGACAGAACTCTGGGAGAATACCCTGCAGCTTTAAACCATCCCAAGAGTTTTTCGTATTCTGCATTATAACTGTCATGGAAAAAAGGCTGTAGTTTATCTATCTGCATTTGAAACAAAAGGCTACAGCATCACAGACACGCCAGGCTTTGGACCCATGCTGGAGCAGGCTGAATTTTGCTCTTTTGTGCTCCATTTACAGTACAGCTGGCCATTTAGGAGCATAAATGCACCTTGATATAACCAAATCCAAAGAATGCCTGGCCTCAAGGGTAGCACAGACCGACAGTTAATCTTAAAGCTGGGGTGGTGTACAGAGCAAGGGTGGGGGGGACAGAAAAAGGCTGTTCTGTGCTTCTTAACTCTCTGTTCCAGAGGGGAAAAAAAAAAAAAAAAAAAAAAAAAAGTGGATTTCTATTCACATTTTTTGCTATTTAAAAATTTACCCTGCATTTTTTTTTCCCCACCCCAGCCACAAAACAAAGAAAGCAACCCCCCCCGTCCCCCCAAACCAAAGCAGTGTTTATTTTGGCAAAGGTGGTATGGACAGAAGTACTCATAGTGGCAATGCTGTGGTGAGTTAAGGCAATACTTCCATGACAGTTGAGGTCTGAGTAAAGGCTGCAGGATCTGGGCACGATCTGCTCAGCCTCCTCTTTGTGGCAGCACAATGTGGGAGTTTGTGGAATTGAGGTTTTGGGACCAGACTGTTGTCTTTTGGTGATACCACAGGATCCATCTGGATTTTATTGATAAACAGAGGGCTATCTGTGGTTCTTCTGTTGCAAGTCACTGTGCACATAACACACTGCAGATTCAACTTTCAGTGTCAGTCTGAATCTCTCCTTCCCAGAATGGGGCTCTGATCAATAGGCAGAATATTGCCTTTGAAATTATTGTTGTTAATCATAGAACTCCATTGATGGGATGGGAGGGAGAACAGCATTTACCCACATGTAGGACAGTGCTAGGAGGTTGCTTGGAAACACATCAGTGGGCACAACTTTTAACCCCATCAAGCTTCTGCATAAGTTCTGAAGGGTCGCCCATACATCTTTACTTTTAAAATGAAGGCTTTCCACCTACCATTCTTCCATAGGGCCCTGTCCCTGCCTAGCACTGGGCCTGCACATCCCTACCATGGCTCTTCAGGTCAGTGGGATGGCTCAGATGCTCCTCTCTCCATGGAAAACTGAGCTTGGAGCTGTGCTCCAGGGCACTCAGAAGGCAGTTTGGGACATTAGTTTGAGCTTAGGGGGTTTAATGAATGACACGAGGTTACTGTCGTGACAGGGCACCAGCCTGGGCTCAGCGGTCATGAAACAGCTCCTGAACATGTTCTTGTCGTTCCAGTCTTTTTGTGGATGCCATTGCCATTCAGAAGGTGCACTTGGCAATTTTCAGTTTTGGTGAGTGTGGCAAGAGCAATCTAGACGTATTTTTTCTGCTTAGACAAACCAGTTCCCAAGACACAATGAGGAGCCTTGCTTAGAGATGGACCTGTGTAATCACTGTTTGAATGAAGCTCCAGGCTGCCACTTTAGTTCCCCATTTGTGTTCACCTCCTCTGTGCTGCTGGACACTCCTGCCCTGCTGGCCTGTGCTCCTTTCCTGAGGATTTATCCTCAGGATGTGCAGGGACCAGGGCCATGCCACATGGAATGGGGGAAGTGATTCCTTGTCACTTCGTCTGCGGCGTGGCAGAACTGATTTGCTGCAGTTGTGCCTGCAGAGAGCTGGCATCATATGAAGGCATTTATCACTGGAGATATGCTGATAGCAAACCTTCACAAAAATCACCGGCTAGCAGTCAATGTGCCCATTGTTTATAAGGAATCTTTTATATTTAGGTATTTTCCTTCACTTCTGCTTCCTCATTTCTTAGGAAATGACCATGGGGCACTGACCACTGCTTTTGTCCTCTTAGAAATTCTCCTTCTCTGTTTTATTTGCCTCTTGACTTTTTTTTTTTTCTCTCACTAGTTTTTTTTTTTTTTTTTTAATGCAATTTGGTTTGGGTTTTTTTTCTTGCTTTGAAAAGGTTTGTTTTACCCTTCCTCACTCATAGCAAGCCCAGCTATCCATCAGTCCTCTTTTCGCCTCCAGTTGTTGCTACTGATGGGGCTCCTTTATTACTACACCTTCCATGTGTTTTCCCCCTTCTTTCCTAAAATTTCTTGTTTGTCTGCCTCATATTTATCTTCTTCCTATATCCTGGTAAAATGTATTAGAGGTGCCACTTACTTTCTTCTTTAATCCCTTTCCTACCACATACTCTCATGACTTTGAGAGGATTTTTAGTTGAAAATATAAATCAGACTCCTCCTCCAAAGATGGACAACAGAAAGGGGAGTTCTCTTGTTGATTTAAAAAAAAAAAAAAAAAAAAAAAAAAAAAAAAAAAAAAAGACAATTTCTTAAATTAAGGAAAAAGAAATCCTGGTGGGGTAAAAAGCAGCTCCTGGTGTGAACTAATACCAGGGAGGCAGAGAAATGAAACCTTCCCCTGTTGGTACCTGTTCCCTCTGCTCACATGGAGGAGACAGAGGGGCCAGGACATTTCAGGGTGAAAATTGTCATACCAGTAATTGCAGTATCTTTGTGGGTTTATGTCAGCTGAAAATCAAGTCTCAGAGTTTTACCTGATTTGAGTTTTTTATGGGAAGAAGTGTTCACACAGGCCTATTGTGATGCTTACTGAACTACTTGAATCATACATTGTTTTCTAGATATCTCAATGCCAGTAAGAAAGTGGAATGGCTGAAATTATCAAAATATTGACACAAAACCCTACACAAAGTGTGGCACTGTTGTTTATGAGTGGCATGGCTTGAGTTTTTCTGCTGCTGTCACCAGCCACTGCCATCAGAGCCCTGCATGAAGCCAGGTACAGGAAGAGGGAATTCCCCATGTTCTTCGCAATGAAAAAAAAAAAAAAAAAAAAAAAAAAAAAAAAAAAAAAAAAAAGCGCTAATTTCCTGACTGCAGGGAAAGAACTGCTGGGGCAGAAGGTTACCAAGGCCTCTAGCTCCTTGTGTGGAGCTGAAGAGAGTATTCAGAGAGCTCAAACACAAGTAGGAGATCTCTGGGTGCAGGAAACAACACCACAGTGTGGGGTGAGAGAATTCAGCAGAGAGCAGGAGGGCATTACCTTACCCTGTGTGCATCCAGCCCTGCCAGGAGAGAGATCCCACAAACCGTTATCATTATAAGCTCTTGCTAATTTGAAAAGTGTCAGGATTGGCAGTTTAATTTTCCCCTCAGCTGTTGGGATCTCGGGGTGTGTATTCCTTCCAGGAATGTGAGTGGGCCATGACAGTCTCTGTGCAGAGACTGCACATTCTGCCTTCAGCCTGGAAGAATGGCATCACTTTGGTATAAATAAAGGGTCTTTATTGGACTTATTTGATACTTAACATCTTTGTTGGGTAACAAAGTCTATGTTGTGGCTGCTGCTGTGGGACATGAAGAACTGTGCCTGTTTTCTTGTGTAGCAGTTATGAATTGGGAAAATAAAGCCACCCATGCCTGGTTGCCTTCCTGCTGGAGATCCACAAGGATCTCTGATGTATTTCCAGTTCAATATTAGGAAATACTGTAAGCATGCAAGCTGTAGGGAAAACCAGGTGCTTTGCATTTGAAGGTTTCCTCCCTCTAGCAACACAAAGGTTACCTTGGTGTTCTCCTTCACAGTGGGCCCTCACGGTTCCCTTTTCCATGGGAAGTCAGGTGGATTCTGAGCAGTGCCTGCATATTCCATGCTAAAAGGGCAGCTGAAAAGGCAGCCTTGGCTGCAGCTGCTACCTGGAAATCCGGAGGCCATTGTTTTCCTTATTTCATCTGTTGCTAGTCAGCTGGAAAGCACAGTGACCTGTGAGTAATGTGGTCATCCCCAACTCATGCTGATAAAACCTTTACACTGCTGCCTCTTGCCATCTCTCCTTCTCTATTTCTCTGAGATGTTCTGATCCAATCTTGACTTCCTTTGAGGTAGGGCATTCTGTCTTAATACCCTAACCTCCTTGGAGAGCCAGAGAGAAATGATTTGAAGATGGTTTTTTGTTTTGTTTTAGTCTGATTGCGTTGTCTGCAGGGCTTTTATGCCAGAAAGAATGTGACACTATGGCCATAACCCTGGAGCCCTTTAGGACACTGCTCATCTCAATTAGTGGCTGCTGCTGAAGGCAGAGCAGAGGAATTTCCAAATCCCAGCATATCAGTTTGGCCCTGTGGGCAGCAAACCACTAGGTAAAGCCCCCTAGAGTTGGGAGGTAGCAAATCTCAATCGGTTTTTGCTCTCTTCACCTTCTGAACAGCACTGGGCAGTCACCTGGCATGTTTGTAATTCTTGTTTCCATCAAAAATAATTTTTTTTTTGCTTACTCCTTACAGTCCAGCATGCTGGATTTTATGGAGCATTTCTGGAGCTGAGGGACAACTGTCTGGGAATTTCCAGGTAATTGCCATTTCTTCTGCTTCTTTCATGAGCTACTCTGGATGTTGTGACTTTCTGCTTGATCTCAGGCTGCAGGCCTCTCTCCTAATCCTCTAAATTGGCCACCTCATGATTAGATTGTTGTTTTGAGTTGCATCTTTGAATGCAAAGAGAAGGATGTTTTGGGCCCCACCAGGAGAGTTTGACCAGGAGTCTACAGACTTCCAATTCTTATCTGAGGAGATTTGCCTGCGCTTCCTAAAGATATAAATTATTAAACACTGCTGGATAAAGAACTGTTTTTTCTCTGTGTGTTCCTGCCTTACCTGTGCTTAGTGTTGGAACTCAGCTTTCTTGTTCTGACAGAAACACTGTCACTTTCTGACTGCACACTCTTCACCTATTCATCACCTTTCTAAAGGGCTGAGATTTACCATAGATTTTTGTGGCTGGTTCTTGACTGTTTCATATTTACATCATCCTAATTTCCTTGAGAGACTCCAGATTCAAGTGAGGCAGTGTTACAGTGGGGACCTACAAAAGAGCACTGGGCGTGATGGTTTGAGGGTCACGACACCATGGGCACACCAAGCCCCAGGCCTGGCAGCAGCTTTGTGCCCTGCCTGACAAGGTTGTCCAAGACCCAGATAAAACCCCAGAGTATTTCTCAGGCTGGCCCTGGTGCATCCTCGATATGATAATGTGGGTATTGTGAGTTCCTTGGGGCAGGGACTGCGGTTTTCCATATATCTCAAGTTGCTCCAAGATTTTGGCTGGCATTCTGGGAACCAGAGCTAATAAATCAAAGCCGGTTTTTTCTCATGTGCTTCAAAACCCACTCCATTTTGGAACGAGAAAACCACGTACAGCTCACTGCAGGCTTTGTCAAATTATTCCTCCCCTTCACACTTGGACTCTTCTTCATTTTCCACACACTTAATACTCACCCAGCTCCTTTCTGTAACTGGCAGATGATCCAATTACACACTAGAGGTAGAAATACTGAAGTCTTACAGTTCAAATGTGGAATGATATGCATAGTCACTTTGTCACTCGAATCCTTAACAAAAAAAAAAAAAAAAAAAAAGGAACGGAATGGAAAGAAAACTCAGACTGGCTGGCCACAATTAAGGGCAGAAAATAGAGCACACAGTTAATATGTCCCTGGTTTGCCAATACTGAGATGTCACAAGTACCAATGAGGAAGCCAGAGCCATGTGGCTTCCCAGATAAAAATGCTGGCTTTTTTACTTCTGGGGCTACAGTTCAAATCCAGCTTAAGGTTCTAAATGAGATGAGACCCTTAACCTATGCCAAAGCTGGGGATCCCTCCAGGTCACAGCTGAGGTTATTGGCAGGTCACTGTGATTAAGCCTGTCTTCTGTTGCCTTCAGCACACTTAATGGCATAAATAAAGGGATTGAGGTCCAAGCCCTGCAACAATGCCAAGAAGCCTGAAGTATTAAAGATGATAATGAAGGCCTGGCAATAATGACCCACGCTGAGTTAGAAATAAAGTTAGGATGAACTTACAGGTACCCCTTGCTCGCCCTGTTGCCATTGGACTGCTGTATGTGTAGTATGCCAGCTTCCAGGATTGCATTTTTGGAGAATTCTGGTTCAGATTCTCAGCTGGATTTTGTGTTCAGACAGTATTTTGCATTCAGCTTGTAAAACAGCATAGCAGTACCAAAAATGTAGGAACTTTCAAAGCCTCCAAGCTTTTCCAGCTCCCACCACAGAGCCAGAGATGAGAATACCACATGACAAAAAACAAGCAATAATTAAAAATCCCTATTTTGCCCAAATAATTCCTTTGTTCAAGGTATGTAAATGTCTTTGCCTGCTTGTAAGTTATTTCATTTTTGATAGTTCCTTAGCTCAGTAATGTGAGCTTGGGAATAGAGAAGTCTGAAAGGAGTGTTACTCTGAAACAAAACACCTGTCTTTCAGTCAAGACAAAATGGACAAGCAACAATTTAGTTGTCTAAACTCAGAGCTTTCAGGATTTCAGACTGCATAAATGTCAAGATGCCTAGGTAGAGCTCAAAGGTGAGCGACAGTGTAGGCAAATATACATTGGAACTTCAATTATCCAACCCCTGATCACTCTCAGTTACCTGAAGTTTAAACATGTCTGCTTTCACTCTGGTTTCTATGTTTTTTCTGTAAAAACCCTTTGTACTCAGTCACCTGTCTTTGCCCAGCGGAGTCTGTAAAGTTTTAAGAGCTCCTCTCCTGGGGAGCTTGGTGTGTCTGCCAGATCACAAGCCCTCTCTGATGGAGCCTGCAATTATTCCTTCATGTTACCTGGTGCATTTGGATAGAAGTATTAAAATCAATAAATTACTGTTTTCAGCTTTGCTGTCCCAGCCACGTTCCCCTTTTCCATAGGCTTGGTGGCACTTGGAGGCACCTTCCTCCTGAAACAGAGTGTACCTGCATGGAAATGCATTGAGACCTGATTGGAAATTCTTTAATGATTCCCTGTAGGGAGATTGTGTCCTCTGATGAGCAGCCAGAGGATGGGATGGACTTTGCTACTTAGCAGGAGTCACCATTACTGCACCAAATTCTTTCCTTCATTGACTGACATCCAAGAGCCAAATATGCCTTGATTTCCACAGTTTAGAAGGTTATAAAGCTGCTGAGATCCCAATCAAGACCTTCAGAGAAATTTTGCTTTACATTTTCCCAACTTCAACACTTTTTCTCAATACTTTGGAGGGGTTTGCTGTGATTTGAGAAGCAGCAGTTCACATTGGCAGGTCCCTACACCAGCTACAGAATTAAAAAGTTTTGAGCTGGCAGGAAAGTATGTGAGACCTCCTCACCTCCTTTTGCATCCTTATGTTTTCCTGCCTTGTTTTCACCCCATTCTTGCCTTACATTTTCTACTTTTAGTTTCTCCCAGTGCTTCATCTGTTCTCTCTGAGGGGTGAAGGGAGTGAGTCCCTCTCCTTTTCTCTTCACTCTCCAGCAAGCATTTTACTCTTTATCCTTCGGAGGTGGGGCATCTAAACCAGGGTAAGGAGAGGAGATTTTTGTTTCGTCCCCCAAAGAGAATCTGAATAGGCCAGTGTGCTGGGCAGAGCCTTCTGGGAAATGAGGGATGGAATATCCTAATCTGGACTGGGGTCCCTTTTCCAGAGACATATTCCATGGTGGCACTGGGGGATAAAAGCTGCTGTGCAAGTGCTGCCTCTGCAGTGTGGGATTTTGGGGTGAGATGAGCCCTTGAACAATAAACCAGCCCCCCTGAGGAAGCAAAAGAGGATTTCAGGCCAGGTCAGGCAATGTCTGCCTTCCCTTTAGCTGAAGGCAAAGAGCTTGATCCCAGCAGAACAAATGGCGTAAGGCATGGAGGATCCAGCCCTACACAGGAAAGTAAAATCCTGTCCTCCACTGAAAGCAGAGTTGCACCACTGAACCAAAAGGCAAAATGCAATCCAGTCATCTGTTGCTTTGGGAATGGGAAGAAAACAAAATTAAATGGGGATATTAAATTGTAAGTTTTGTGGGTAAAGAGAAATCTCATTCGCCTGGCAGCAAACTAATATTGCTGAGAAAATACAGCAGCACAAGAAGAGCAGAGAGTGCCCATTTCAATGTTTAGGAAGTTCTGGTGTCTTAGGTGTTTCATGGCCATCAAAAGTTGAAATAAATTAAAATTGCACTTTAATTGAATTACACAATGACATCAATTTAAACATTAGTAAACAGATGCAATTCTGTGCAATGCTTTAAATTGCGTTTTCTCACATACGCATTTAATTTAAATTTATTGAGATGGTTATTTATGTTAATAAAATAATTAAAAGCAGTTATTTAAAACCAACTATGAGATAGCTGTGTAACTACC
Organism: Zosterops lateralis; assembly: GCF_965231275.1. Classification (NCBI taxonomy): domain Eukaryota; kingdom Metazoa; phylum Chordata; class Aves; order Passeriformes; family Zosteropidae; genus Zosterops; species Zosterops lateralis. The sequence goes on from NC_139764.1 coordinate 3,002,177, forward strand.
TATATTAATAAGACAGTTAGTTAAGGGATAATGTCTATTGCTTTATGGTGTAATTGCTATAAACAGCTGCTGAGTTTGATTAAGAGCTGAAGTGGAGCTAAAGTGTTTGAGCAATCTCAAAAGCTATTTGTTGTAAGTGTACTACAAAGCAATAGAGATAATTCCTATTATACAAAAAGCCATACCATAAACATTAAAATATAACACATAAGTAAAATGCTTTTTTCTTGGGTTGTTCCACCATCTCCATGGGAATGGTGGGGCTGGGGACGGAGAGCTGGGCTTTAGTGGAGAAGAGGCTTGCAAGGGGCAATAATTTTGTCAAATAGTTTTGTTCATACCCAGGTTCACCCCTGTGTGAGAAAACCAGGGGGGGTACAGTCTATGCTTGTGAGCTGTGTTCTTTTAGGGATGTCATCATTTGAAAGCCTCTGGCTCAATCCCTTTCCAATTTTATAGAAAAATTTCAACCATGGCTCCAGGTCTGACTTAGAAATGTATTCAGGGTTGGTTGTTTGTTTGTTTGTTTGTTTGTTTGTTTTGTTTGGAGGTGGTTTTTTTGGTGGTTTTTTTTTTGTTTTTTTTTTTTTTTTTTTTTTTTTTTTTAGTATAAACAGGAGGATTGAGCATACAGTAAAACCCTTTCTGTAACTTTGACCATGAAATGGCCACTGCCACTCCATAACTCCATCACTGACATATGGAGCACCCAGTTCCCAGGAATATCCTGCTTTATGGCACTGACACACACCTAAACCACAGACCTTTAACTTCAGTGGGCTCAAGGAAGCAAATACTGCTGTCATTATTTACAAACTCTGCATTCTTCTGCTTTTGGAATTGTACATAAGACATTTGCCCTCAAAATTCCTGCCATGTTAGTGACCCACAAATTTCATAGCAAGTCAGGAACAGAGGGGCTTAATTACTGAGAAGTAGTCTTTTATTTCACCTTTAATTTGAGAGCACCTTTGAATGCTGAGCTCTGAGCTTCAGTTGAGGCACAAATGGACAGGGCTATCCTCAGCCTTCTGCTCCTCCTCATTCCTGTACCTCTCACAGAGACTGGCAGGGCTGTGAAATGCTGCCAAGCAAAATATAACCAACATGGATCTTGCACATTTAGGGCTTTTTAATAAGCTGGACAAGTGCTGGAACAAGAGTTTGTGGGGCTGGGGGTAAGAACATGTCCTGGGTGTCCTGCTTCAGGCCCTGAGCTCCTTTTGACATTGTTGGGAATCACTCAGGGAAGTTCTCGCTGGCCATTTTGCATCAGGGCTGAAGGCTTTTCACGTACAGGTGTGAAAAGTACAAGAGAGAAGAAAAGAAAGGTGTCCACAGCACAGCTACACTGCTTTCCTCCTGTTACAAAGCCTATCATGGAAAAGATAAGGTATCTCTGACCAACCAGTTGTGTGTGAGGGTTTGGAAAAGCCGACAGAAGAGGTGGCTCGGCAAAGTCCGATGCACAATGATTAATCCAAGTGCCAGTTCACTGCTAATCTTGTGTGGAATGGTTTTGCTGCTGGTTTATTGAGGAGGCCAAGGTGTCTGGGCACTGAGGAGGTGTGTGTGCATTGCAGGCAGGCCAGGCAGGCACTGCTGGGAGAGCACTGCTGCCACCAGGATCTTCCCAAATAATGCCTGTTGGGGCCTGGGATGAATGTAAGACCCACTCAGCTCCAGCAGCTCCTTCCTCAGGAAAAGTTTAGGGAATGGCAGAAAAGCCCACCCAGTGTATTCTCCTTATTAAGCTGCTGGGGCTTGCAGGCCTTCCTAACTCTGCCCTGGGGAAAAACTCTGTAACAATGGATAAAAGACTTGGGCCTCCCAGCTTAGTTACAAAGGATTCTCTTCACTCATCCTCTTAGTGAGAAATCCAGTTGAATGCTTTTTGAAAATCTTTCAAATATTAAAAATAAAATAAATCTTCTTATTTTGTTTCCCAGCAAGATTTTTGACTGCAGTGCCATGTTGTCACACACTTCAGGTCCTTTAAAATGTCAAAAGGACCCCCCTCAGTGATGTGGCTGTAGCCAGGTACGCGGAGAAAAGGTTATTCAATTCTTTGTGCGCCTTCAGAGAGTTAAAGGAAAAAACCCAATGAGGCCTGAGAGGGAGAAGATGTAGTGGATATTAAAATAATTGGGTGTCAGGCTACAGAAGGCTCACTGCTACTACCTGGCTTGGTTGGGATCTGCTTTGGAAAATATCTGGTTTGTATTTATTTGTTTCAGCCAGAGAGAGAGAGAACTATTGCTGCTTCACCTGGGCACAGGAATCACTGCAGTTTGTTGCCCTGAGCAGTTACTGCAGAAAACACTTGTCAAATCGGTTGTGAGAAGAGCCGAACACTCTTTTCAGCTGCCTGAGAAACTGGTTTGCCTTCCACTTCGTTCTCTCCTGAAGTATTACCTGCTCCCTTCCCTTAGTGCCAGTGTCAGCCTAGAGATGCACCACTCCCTCTTGGCATGGGATTTTCAGCCCAGAGGGGATGTGATATTCACTAACAATGAGGTCACTTAAAACTTGGAAGAGCTGGGAAAAGGAAAGCTGTCCACATGGGCTGTCATCAAGGGAACCATCAAGTGACTTTGCTGCTTGTGATCTTAGAAGTCAGTTTTGCTTGCACAGAAATCTTTGTCCACGCACATTGTTGTCATCACTCTGTAAAGACAATTTCTTCATGGGAAGCTCTTGCAGGCAGTAGGAATTCGTTCTCTCTGCCTTGTTGTGTCCTTGCCCTCACGAGGAGTTGTTGAATATCCAGCATCCCCTGATATTAAACTCTCTCTTTATAGTCTTTGGTGCTTCTCAGTCATTTCTGAGATCATGCTGGTATGTTCCTCTACCACCTCAAGTTAGAGCACATGGGAACCTGATGGTCTTAAAGGGAGGGATTTTTTTGCTAAAGTGTGTGTTTAAATTAACGTAAAAAAACTATCCACTTGCTTGTTAGGTATTGGTTGGGTTTATTTTCAGTTTGGGGTTTGGGTTTTTTTGACATCTTGCTATCTCTGGATTTAGCGTTGGTTCATTAGTTAAGGGAATAAACAGCCACATTTCCTATTATTCACATTATTGTAGTGTACTCCAAGCCCTGTATATCCTGAAGCTTGTTAAATGATTCTTTATCCTTTAAGAAATTCCCATTAATCTCTGACGAAGAAGAGCAATAATAAGTTAGTTAGTCATCATATATACAAATCTGAATCATTTTTACAAGTATCTTTAATGGCTTCCTTTAATTACGTGTCTTCATAAAAACACTACCCCTCTCGAACACAGCATCCTTTCATTCTTCAAGAGGATCTAATTTCTGAAACAATGGAAATTAAGACACTGGTGCTTTATTTGGGCAAATGAGCAGAAAAAAACATACAGCTCTAACAGAAGGTACAGGAATCCTATGTTCTATTACCTTGTCAGCTACCTTGATATAATTAGGAATATTTTCCAAGTCAGCCCAGTGGACTGCTGGGATCAGTGTTACACTGATGGCAAAGTGCTCCATGTGGGCTGGGATGGGATTTTGGTAGCAGCCCAGGGGAAGATCAGATGTCTTCCCTGCTGCTCCTGGCCTTGCCCCATGTGTCCTTGGCTAGGGTTCCGTGGTGGTTCCATGGCCACCAAGGGCAGGAACACCTTTCCCATTGTCCCACTCCAAGGAGTGCAGTGATTCTGTGTGCTCAGCAGCACCAAGGGGCATTTTTAGGGTCACGGAAATTTGTAGCCTCCCCATTCTCTGATAAAATGCAGATCTTCAAGTGGGCAAAAACCTTCCCAGCAGGGCAAGCCCAGCCCTTTCAGAGGCAGCGCAGGCTGCTGGGGGATTAGCATGGCTGGAAAGCCACAGCCACAATTGCTGCATTGCCCGCTCCTTTTTCCTTGCTCTTTGCTAATCTAAGTATGAGTTTGCCACCTTAAACCCACAATAAAAGGCAACATTCACTGCCCTGCCACCAGAGCTGTGCTGGAAAGTGTTTTCAAACCTCCTACAAAAGGCGTCTCCTCCGTGTTCATCCGTCTTCCTCTGAAGGCACCAGAGGCTCTGAGTGAGGGATAAAAAGGTCAAATGTAAAACAGAGGCTGCCTCTAACCCTTCGTGGCCTCTTTAAACTCCTCCATAGTCCATAGGCTGAGAAACACTGAAAAAGGAAGGATGGTGCTGAAGCCTCTTCCTCCCCTGTTTTATTTCAGGTCAGGTAACCTTGCTCACTCTTGTGGAAAGCCTGAGGAGTTCCAGGAGGGATTTAAAGAAGAGATCTTCCTCTCCTGTTCAGGTGAATAGTCATGAATTAGACTCTTAGGAGACTAAAGCAGTATAAATACATGAGGAAATATTTTGATTACATGTAGTGTTAAAAAATGCTAAAAATACTTCTACTACAGTTAGTGTTGAATTTTTATGTATTTACTTATTTATCTTAATTTATGCCATTTTTTTCTCTCTTCCCTGGGAAGTGAAGACTATCAACAGATAAGGGAGAGAATTTTGTGGTTTTGTGTGCCGTATGAGTCCAGTACTTGGCTAAGACCCAGATCTATTGTGGCAAGAAAGTAATAGCTGAACTAACTAGGGACTTAGACTCTCTGGCCAGCATCCAAGAAACATTTAAAAATGTAGTACTGCACATAACAAGTAGGAAGATGCATGCAAATGTTGATGTCTTATTGGAAACTGTTAAGTTATTAATATGTTGGATTTTAAAACCTGCTGCCAAAGTTCCTGCTCTGAAATTACCTGCTGAACTCTCTGTCTGACATAATATTTAAAGTGGTGTCACAATGGTGAGGTAGTTGTGAGAAAATGGCACATCTGGATCCCGGGAGTGGTTTTTTGGGAGCGCCAAGACAGTGGCTGGGATCCAGTTCAGCTCTCAGGACAGTTTCTAAGCACTGTTCCCATTTTTTTTTTTTCCTTCACTGTGTCATCCCCCAAGCAAGTCTTGACCTTGTCACAGGTAGGAGGGTTCACTCTCTGTTGGTTCACGTGAAAGTTGTGGATTGAGAGTTTTGTGTGCTGCCCAGGGGTCTCCTAAAGCCTTTTAGGAAGGAGATCCCAAGAGCATTAGGGGTTGGCTAATAGAGGGTTTTAGGATTACTGATTGCAATGAATCCTGTTCCTGTGGGGTGATGGGTATCCTGATGAGGTGATGGGTATATCCTGATACAGGTTACATTATCACACCTGTGCCTTTTGGGAAAGTGTTGAGTTTTTCCTTTAGGTCTGATTTGTCATCCAGCCTTGGTAGGATATAAAAGGTGATTCAGCTGTGGTCTTGGAGACAGTCCCCTGAGCAAAGTGTCTGAGACTTCACAAAGCTACTGCCTGGGAGAAAAGGACAGGAGAGATGCTGGAGCCTCTATTCCAGGTGAATTCTGTGTATGCAGCTGCCATCCTGCGCTGTGTTAATGTCATAAAGCCCATAATGCCACCCCAGCATGGTTTATTGCCATTGCCAAAGGTGCCCTTGCCAACCTCCATGCAGATCCCAACATTCCTAAGGGTCTTTTGTGGCATACTCAGCAAGTCACTGGCTGTAGTTGTGATCACAAGAGTGCAAGGGAGCACACAGAAACAAAGAGGCTGGAGCAGCAGAGAGCTCAGTTGGGGTGGCTCATGTGGAGCAGGCAGTGCTGTCCTGTGAGGCACGACAGGAAGCTGAAATTATAATTTCTTTCTACCACAGCAATAAGCAAACAGTTTCAGTGATTGCACTTTATTCACAACCATAACTGTCATCACTGACATTCACTGGAGGTGTCAAATCCCAGGGTTTTATGCTTTTACAGTAGTATTTTATCTCTTTCCCTCTAGAATTATTACTTTTTTAGTAGGGAATAGCTTAATGTTAGGACTAAGAGGTGAATGGTAGGACTTGGTTTTAGATTATTTTTCTTTTACCTGACCTTCCTCCCTCCCTGTTCCCCTCTCATCCCTGCTCAGAGCTTGCTTTGAGCTGGAGAACCAGTTTGATGGTTGTTGTACCAAGTGAGATTGCTCCTACAGTGGGTTTTTTTTCCTAATCTCTCAACTCTTAATTGTTGCATGCAAATTGTTTAATAAATAATGTTGGACAGGAAAAAAAATAGATATTAATTAAGAAAAGGATTTAGGCTGACTCAGTCTCATACATGAGACAAAAGGTTAAGTAAATGCCAAGGCTGCTATGCCTCTTCAAACAATGAATATTAGTTTTAGAATCATTAATGTCTGCTTAGAAAACAGAGTCATACTGGAGTCTTGTATGCCAAAATAACCAAGGCCAGGGCTGTTTCTTTTCAATCTGAAACTAAATTATTCTCCAATAGAGGGCTAAATGTATGCAATTAACAGTGCTAGGTAGGACAACAGGGAACGGCACTTCTAATATGTAGCCAAATTAAGATCAAGTTTTTCTTTAAATCTGGTAACTTAGACATTTAATATGCACAACTGAGCTCTGCAAGAGAATTAGTGAAAAGAGGCAGATAATTAACTCCTTCCCTGCTTGTCAGTGGAGACAGAATGATTAGGCCACTGTTCACTCACTCCTGTCTTCTCTGGAAGTTGCTGGATCTACAAAAACCAAGTAGTTGTTTGTTTGTTTGTTTGTTTGCTTGTTTGTTTGTTTGTTTTCCCCCAAGTGCCTTCCATATATGAGGACAGTTGTGTAGTCTTTATTAAAAATGAAATTACCACACCATATTTTTAAAGAAAATTTCATCCCGAGAGAGGTCTGTTTTTGGGGTTGAATTTAGAATGAACATAACCCTGAGAACTTAACTAAAACTGCATACTGTGGGTTAAAAGCTTAAGAAAAATATGTTTTAAAAAATAAATAGCAAAATCCATTTTAAGCAAGTAGGTGACTGACTGGTACATAGGTGGAAAAAAAAGGTTCTCATTAAAACTTCCCAGCACCCTCATGTGCAAAAAATGCTCTGTACTAGACACGTTACTGACCGTGTTAGCATCACCCTTTAGTATGTGTACCTAACAATAATAATGTTTAGTTCTCAGTCAGAGAACTTCAAGAGGATGAAATGTTTCTTCCCAATCTACTGAGGGAAGGGGAAGTAAAAGACGGTGAAGTGACTTCTGTTTGTATCTCAAGTTTGTATCTCTAAGTCTGTGCTGCCTTGCTCTGGGTTCTGCTGAGCTGAAGCAAAAGGGCTTTTTCCATTCCATTTCTGCTGCTGAGGAGGCTCTCAGAGCCTTTCATGGCAGTGGTGACTCCTGCTGAAGTCAACAGCCACATGCAAATAAAGCCTTAGGTCTGAAAATGGAACACTTACATAGCCCAAGTTTTGTTTCTAAGGCTGAAGAGCATTGCAGCTCTCATTTAACTGGGTAAATGCCATTAATGCTGAAGTCCCTTGTATTGCCACCAACAGGAAGGGAGAGCTTTGCTCTAGGCTTGTTTCAGTGGTGGGTCTGGGCTGGAATGTGTCATATTTACATTTAATATTTGTGCTGTGTCTAGTTCTCCCTCTCCACTTTCTGGTGCTTGCTACTTTTCTAGGGCCTGTTCAGGGACACATGCCCAAGCCCAGTTCTGAGGCTTATACTTGCCTTTCAGGCTTTTTACACACTATTATTAGGAAAAAAAAAGCAGAGAAGCAGCCAAACACCAGATTGTCGCTTTTTGGTCGCTCCTCTCTCGATAAGGGGTTTATTAGTTTGTGCTCAGGCTTGAGTCTGTGTAAGAGATCCATAAAGGAGCCAACATATGAGATATTTTAACTCTCCATATTTAAATAATCTTCATTAAGACCATTTGGAAAGAATCTGTGCATTTTCTACTTGCGAGTCTTTGTTTTTTCCTTTTGAGAATTTTATTTCTGGAGATTCTGGATGACTAAAATTGGCTCTCCCCTCCCTAGCTGGCCTGAGCACAAGTAGACTCCAGCAATCTGAAGGTCTCTTAACTGAGACCACCAGAGCAGTCCTGCAGGATCTGCTCAGGCTGAGGCCACCTAGAAACAGCTTCTCTCTGGCTGTAGTGGCCTGTTTCACCACTGGGCAAATATTTGACTTTGAAAATGTTTAGCTTTCACTTATTTTGTCGTGAGTTCGTGCCAAAAGGCCAGGCACGATGGCCCTTATGTTTGCTAAAGGTCTGGCTCTGGCTGTGTGGTGTGGAAGGATCTCCTGTCATGCAAAAGCTGAGGTCAGACTTGCATTCCTCACATGGGCAGTGCTGCCCTTGCAGCCGGCTCTGGGCTGGTGTGGCTGATGCCATCAGAGAGAACATTTCTGGGTTGCTTCATGTTCTGGCACAGTTCCTTATGGACAGACCCCTGTCCTGACAGGCTCTATTCCTAGGCTCATCCTTCAACCATTTATTTCACATCTGGCAACACTGTGTGACCAACTTGGGGCAGGCAGACAGTCCCCAGATCTTCTCTCCTGAGGGCACCAGCCACAAAGCCAGGTGGGATTGGTGACTCTGCCATAGGGGTAGGGGCTTCTGGGACATTTATGTGCATAATGATGTGCACCTCAAACCAGCAGAGGAATCCTGGAGAAGGGAACTGAGGCTGTGTTTGTGTAATTCTGCCTGAAGAGGTGTCAGAGCCAGCAGCACAAGCTCAGGGAGGGCGGGCAGCCCCTCAGCCTCTTCTGCCCCCGCTACAGCCAGGCCTGCATTGATCTTGGTAGCTGCGCCAATCCTCTCTTCCCTCCCTGCAAGCTACTCCAGGCCTTTCAGTGCCTTTGCAGCCAGCTCTGATCTGTGCTCCCTCAGCTCCTGCCAGTGCTCCAAGCCCCTGCCTGGATACCCTGCTCAGCCCCTGGTGCTGCTCATGTCCCCAGTGCCACTCGTGTCCCTGCACCACCAAGATCCTCTCTGCCTTTGCTCCCCTGCCTCCCTGACCTCACCCAGCACCCTCAGGGCCCCTCCCCTCACCTTTTACCTTTTCTTTCCTCATGCTTCCACTCCTCCAGCTGAGCCCTGTCCCACTCCAGGCCTGACAGCTGTGTGGGCATCCCAACCCTACTGTTCCTGCACCCTGGGCAGGATCCTGCCCTCACACCTCACAGGGTGCCCAGTGCCTGTCCTGGGCTTGGGCATTGTCCCCCAGAGCTCACCCCATTGTGCAGCAGAACCAATCCATTGATCAGCCCATCCCTGAGTGCTGACAGGCAGGACAAGGGCCAGCTCTGCTCCTGCAGCATTTAATCCCCAGCTCCAAGTCACCAGGATACCACAGACTGTTGGGTTCCACTCGGGCATAATTCCATCATTACCACTGATTTGCTCTCCCGCACTCCCTACGGTGCTTTTAATCAACTTTCCATCTTTGTGCCTTCACACCTTTACGCTTCCCATGATTGGCTCTGCTCCCTTCTGCCTCTGCAGTGAAATAGCACCATAGAAATCCTCCTGCCTCTTACATACATTAACAATCCCATTTCTCTTCTCTCTGGTCCAGTGAAGGGATCTCCCTCACCACAAAAGCACCACTGTCTCTGCTAAGCGCACGGGGGAATAGCTTCTATTCGTTATTCCCAAAGTCCAGTACAATGGGTTATAATTAGTTACTGGCCTCTTTGATTTACTCTACCTTCAAAGGCTCTTTTATAGTTTAAAAGTGAAGGCAGATGCTGACATTAATTTTGGCTGTCTCTCCATGGCATTGTGCAGACAAGATAAAAACTACATGCAGGTAGAGGGATAAGTAACTCACTAGCCAAAAAAAAAAAGGAAAAAAAAAAGTAGCAAATAGGGCCATCATCACATTCATTTCATGAAAGTAGCGTGGTGTTGAGGAGAACTCATTAGCCTTTTTGTTCTGCATTATCACCATCATTTATCAACAGTTGTATCACATGTCAGAGCCACTATCCTTTCTGGCATCCAGTGTGGGACCAAAGGGCTCCCTGAGAATGCCGAGTCCCGACACCCGGGCTGTGCCGTGTGATGCACTAGGCACTCTATTAATTGTGGCAGATAGAATTTTTTCCAATATACTCCTAAAAGGATACTCAATAAAGCAATGCAATGTGATTTACCAACTTGAAGAAGCATGGACAAATAAAACCACAGCATGGGCTTGTCCTTCCCGCTAAACCCTTCCTTGGCTGTGAGCGCTGAAAGTGTTGGAAGTTGTTTAGGAATGAAACGAAAAAACCCAAACCCACAAGTGAAGAAAACCCAAACATTAGGCTAATCAGTCCTCACAAACACAGTCTGCTTTCAGTGAAACTCTTCCTTTGGTTATGTCTCAGTGATGGTGGCCTGGTAATCTTTAAAGAAATCCGCTGCTTCTTTAAGCTGTGACTCTGATCACTTGTGTACACACACACACACACAATTCTCCACTACAAAGCAGAGCTTGGGGAGTAATTTTAGATCTTCTCCATGATCCAAGACCTTTAATCAGCTGGCAGTAATTGCCCACTTCTCCCATCAATGCAGAAATATGTGGGAAGGGAAAAAGCTGCAGCCTTGTCCAGGCTGCTGGAGTTGCAGTTGTCAGTTCAAACCATCAGTTTAAGAACATATCTCATGTACAACAAAAGTGGTGCATGTTCACCACCCCATCTAAGAGGAAGGGCAACACCATCTTTAAATATTTTGGTCATCAGAGCAGGATGTGCAGAGGCTGATTGTGACCCTCTGGACTTGGGAACATCAGCTAACCCTGTGCCTCAGCTCTGGGAGCAGCAGCACTTGTTTACCCCACAGGCAGAGGGTGAGGATTAATTAATATTTGCAAAGTGCTTTGAAGATGGAAAGTAGCATGTTAAGTACTATAAAGTATTATTAATAGTGCTAACAATCTGGTAATTTTGGTGTATATAAGTATTTTCTAAACCTTTTCTAGCAAGACCTTACATTGCAAACAGCTGAATGAGTGACAGCACTACAGCCAGAGTGGATTTGATTTGAAACAGGAAACAGTTTCAGGCCTCTATGGCCCAGGTCTTTAAGGCCAGTTTTCTGGCATTATGAAATATGTTTTTCCTCTGAAAACTTTGAGATCTAAGAATTTTGTCGGGAGTGTAAACAGTAGGACTCTCATGAAGAGTAAAATTTATTTCTTAGCTTAATAGGGTCAAGTAACTCTAACTGGAATTAGCTAATGTTTCACAGAACTTGATGTTTTTGTGGCTAGAGAATCCCTGGAGGAAGGAAGATGCCTATGTTTGATGAAAAGCTCCCAATAAAACTAGATACTGCTCCTGAGCTTATCAAAAGAAGATGGAAAGTAATGAAAATTAAAAGTGTAGCTCTTGTAAAATCCTGTCAAGACAGCAATCTGGAAACCAGTGTCCATATTATTTTCTCATTTTCCATCCCACCTCCCCATGTATGCACAATCCTGCACAGACAGCCCCTGTTTCTTTCTCTACTCAGATGACCTTAGTTGTGTCCTCCTCATTTTCTCTCTCAGCATCCCTACCTCTGAATTCCCACCAAAAAAAAAAAAAAAAAAAAATTAAAAATTTCAAAACCCAGCATCAATCAGGCCAGTATAACTTGCCAAATCCCAAAGTTTCTCTGATGAGGTGTTGCTAAAGACAGGAATCGCCACCAAAAAAAGAAGGATAAGCTCCAAGAGAGCAAATAAAGCTGTCATGTTCCCTTAATTTCTTTCAGAATTATTGAGTGAAGACTTGAGACACTTCCAAAACAAGCAGGAATCTTTTTATGAAAGGGAAAATGGTTGTGGCTTTGACTGTTTGTTTGTGGGCAGAGAGCAAATGTGGGGCTCTGTGTTCTTCCTGACTTTTACATGAGAAAAATTGGAGACAGAAAAGAGAAAGGAAGAATAAGAAAGGATGTGTTGAAGAAGGGGAAAGTACTCAATACTACTAAAAAAAAAATATATTTCTAACTGTTTGCCTCCCTCTTTTGAGAGCGATTAACCTTTTAATTCTGTGCAAGAGTCCAAATAGGAAAGATTTTCTGGTTGTGCTGTGCCTGTTTTTTGTGTACCTGGCCCTTTCTTTCTTTGTGCGAGCTTTATCAGGAAACCTGTTTGTCAGAGACACCAAAAGGAATACTCTGCACTATTCCCTCCTTTTTGATGGGGCTGTCCCAAGGTACCCTCCTACCATTCTTGAGATTGGTTTCTAAAAACAAAGTGTCTGCTTGAACAAACTGGGAAGAAGATGTACTGTCAACATCCAGGTGGGAATGGTGGTTTCATTACTGGCTGGTGTACAGCAGGAATAAAAAAACTAGAATGACCAAAATCTGGAGTGTGATCATTGCTGATGCACCCTGATACCTGTAGCTCTACCACAGATGCTGCTCAGGTTTTCTTTCCCCTTCTCCCCCTTTTTATTCCCCCCAGGTTGCTTTAATGTGTAATATCAGCAATAATCACTGCAGTACTGTTGCTGAGGCATTCCTGAAGAGTTGGGAGTGGACTGTAATTGAAGAGTTCATTACCAAGATCAGTTGGCTCCTTGATTACAGTGGCAAGGTGAAATATATATCCTCAGCAAAAAGCAACTGCTAAACCTTTAGAGAAGTCACCCACTTTTCACTCTTTTTCATTAGGACCCCGACAAGCTTGTCAGCAAAATTAAAGGTATGTCATTCACATCGTGTCTGCATTGCAAAGGACTATAAACCTGCCAACCTCTTTGATGAAATAAAAGGGTTTTATTTATGATTCATGTAGGAATATGAGGTTATTTTTATTCTGTCAGTACACTAATAATCAGATAAGAGCTCGGGAAATGAGAAGGCAAACTGACAGGGAAGGTTCTGATAAAGGGGAACCCTCGAGGGCATTTTGCCCCCTTTGTAATCTCCTTTTTAGTGTGAGGTTATAATATAAGCATGGCATGGCATGATCTTGGCTCACAGGAACAAAGAGAGGAACTACCTAGCAGGACTTGAGGTATAATTCTACCAGAAAAAGAAAACACTTCCACCAGAGAAGTCTGCATTGCTGCAACGATGTGAACAAGATCTTCCAACTTGGTTTTCCAAGAGTTGGAAAGAAACTCTTCTTTTCTCCTTGCAACATAACCAATCTTAACCACAACAACAACAAAAAAGGAGAGGCCATAAATACAGAGCCATTGCAAATTTGTTACCTATTAGTTTTATACTAATTTTTCCTCACAGTCTAGCTCAACATGAAATGTGACAGCACAGAAAAGAGAGGATGGGGAAGTTTCTCCCTTCTCAGTCCTTGGTCAGCATCAGTACTAGTAGAAGAGCTAAGGGAGCAGGCTCTATTCCCAAACTTGTCTTCCTCTGGATGTTTCAAATGGCAGTTTGAAGCCGCTTTAGCTCTGTCCCAGCTCAGCAAAGCTTCTGGAAGCGTTTTGTGCTCCTTGGTGTATGCTGTCATTCATCCCCCAGCACAGCCGTGATTACGGAAACATTCCTCGGGAGTAGAAACGAATCACTGTGTTAGCTGGCTGGCCTTAAGCATGGTAGTTTGCTGAACAGTGGTGTGCTGGCAGGAAAAACACAGCCCAGCCAAATGTATGCAGGATGAAGTGAAACAAAGTTCACTGGAGGAAGGAAAATAATACTAATCCTTCATTCAATAAGCAGCGAGTTAAGTACATTCTGCGTGTGGAAGAAATGTAAAAGCCAAGGGAGGAAAGCACACACAGAAAGGTGGTGTGGCTGCCTCCCTCTCTAAAGACAACACATGGGGTATTTAGGAATGAATAATAACAGGGAGTTATGCCCAAGGTGCTTGTGCAAAATGTAGCTCCTGCTTTAAGGCTCTGCTGAGTTTTAGGGTGAGTTCTCTCTAAACAGAGAATCCCCTCAAAGAGAGGGACAATGTTCCCTTTTCCATGGGTTGGTGATATGCAGAGGATGACAGCTAGGGTTTGAGGTGGGATCATGTCCACTCTTCAGTGCTGCGATCTCTGTGATAGTTTTCCACATTCAGAAAGGTTTGGGAAATATGGAATTGGCTGCATGGAGCTGGCTTTGCAAAGGTGAGACAGGTATCAGAGATGCACTGAGCAGATACTGTCTGGTTGTTGGACTCAATGTTGGTCTCTGTGGTTGTTTTGGGATACTCTCATGGCACCTTCCAGACTCTTGTTGCTTGTCCTATGCCATCCTACTGATGCTAAGATTAGGGGTATTTGTAAGGCATGTGTTCCCTTTAATGGAAATCATAAATCACAGAGGGCCTCAGAGAAATATAGAGCCTGATTGCCCTGCTGCATACAGTGTTTTACCTGCTCCTTTCCTTTGCTTTCTGGGGAGTCATTTGCTTCTTCTACCCATGGATAGACATGGAATCCACCTTCATTCTTGTTAGTGTGAGGGGTTGCTTTGTGTGTTTTAAAGCAGCTACAGCAAAAGGATTGATAACAATTTGAAATTCTTGATGGCAGAATCCACTGCTGTTAGAGGAGGAGCTTCGGGACAGATGCACTACTTGAAAGTATTTTCAGTGACTTCTTGAAAATTAGTGAGATGTCAGGGGCTGGAAACAGGATCCTGCTGTTTCCAGAACACTTGGTGCTCATCCTTGCTGGGAAGCTGTTGAAGTGTTGAGAGCTGGTGGGGTTTTTGACTCCTGTGTGACGTTGGAAGGACACGGAGTAGCCTCAAGGTGCTGCCGTCCCTTTAAAACCCTCCTTTTGTCTGTTGACTCAGTGATGTACAATAAAACACAATTTCATTTTTCTCAGCTAATTATGCGCTCCTCCCTTCCAAACTCCAGCTCTTTTCAGGCAGCCAAAGGCAGGGGATGGCAGAGCAGAGCCCGGATTTGGGAGCTGGCGGTGCCGCTATTCCCGCAGCAGCCGGGTGCTTCTTCTCCCCACGTATCTGGAGCCTGCCATTGTGCTGGGAAGTGGAGCAGGTAACCACTTCATCAGTCCCACATTCCGTTCTCCTGGAGCATGGAGGTTCATTATGCTCACTTTATCAGCAGTGCACTTTACTGCCGAATCCATGAGAGATATTCACGTGAAACATGAGCAGAGAGAGAGGCATCGCATCTTTTCATTAATAAGCCCTCTTCTGGGATCCGGCATTAGTGAGATTCAGCGGATCATAGAGCACAGGGGTATCATTTTTACATGATTACTTTAAATTCTTAAACCAGAGGCTTAAGAGAGAGGCTTCTCACAAAGGCAGCTGTGGGAATTGTTAAATGATTGGCACAGCACTCACGATGGGCTGAACCACTCTGGGTACCTCCAGTCATGGGGGGTACCAGCAGGCATTTTATTACCTGCCACCGAGGGAAAAGTGGAAAAGAGAGAGTGTACCAGACAGAGAAAGATGTGCTAACCCTGCAAAATATCTCTGTAGTTCTGTCTCTCCTCCTGGAAAAAACTCTTGCCATAATCCTGATGCAGGGCATCGTCCCACTGTACAGGCTGAGCCCTTCCCTTCCCGTCCCTTCCCGTACCTTCCTTGTGTCTACGCTTATTTTTAACCTGTCTGATCTCATCTCCATTAGTATGGCTGCTGAAACAATCCCCTTGCAGCCTCCACCCCCAAATAATTCATTTTTGGCTGGGCAGAGGCTCAGTTAATTCCACCATATACTTCTGAGATCCATTGCCTACACACAAGAACCCTTGTGTGGCTCAGAGCAGGGTGCCCAGGCAGCAAACCTTTGCTGGGTTGGGAGGTTGGTGGCATTTACATCAGACAGAGACATCTGTGGATTCTGGAGACCCACACTGTCTTTTTGAGGTCACGAGGTGTTCCTCCTGTGATTTCATGTAATTCCATCCAAAATTCCTGCACTGCATTTCCTCTGTCCTGGATGCTCAGTCCCATCCTGCCAGGCTGCCTGCAAACCAGGAACTTGATGTGGCTGAAATAAAAACTCTGTTGTTTGGTTTTTTTCCTCCCTGGATTAGTTTTCAGATGGATAAGTTCCTCAGTCAGTTCCAAAATACAGATGCAGAAATGCTTATCCCAGCGTGAGGAAAGGGACTCCACAGGGACCAAAGGGACTGGGCAGCTTCTGTCACTGACAGCCAGAAGTGTTGCCTGAGTTCTGCCTTACAGTCCCCATTTGCCAAAGGGAGATAACAGTAATTCCTTATTTCCTTACTTCTTCTGTTAAGGAGAAGTCGCAGCATTTGCCACATCTTTGCATTTGTCCATGGGGCTGGACCTTGGAGCAGGCATTGAACAGCAACCACTGCCAGAGTCTTCCCAAGGTGTCCTTAATTCTGGAAGGCAAAATGACCATTGCTCCCTTTACGTTTCCCTGGTGAGTGTTAGCAGGAAAATCCTTCCTCAGCTATTTCTCCAACATCTTGAAAGTCCAGCTGCAAAAACCTTGAGCCTCCTAGTGATCCTGATCGTGACTGCTAAGAGGGATTGAGTTTTGAAATTTAAAAGAGGTGAGAGGAGAAGGAGGAGGTGAAGGAAAAGGAGAAGGCCAGAATGGTCCTATGAAACCAAAAATCCATACTAGAGATTTCTGAGCTATCCTGCCATAAACTGCTTTCAGCCCTGGTGTAAATCCATCAGTTTTCGGGTTTTTAGTTACAATTGATTTTAGGCAGAGATGTTCCTCTTTCAGAAGCTTTCTTTCTTTCAATCTCATGCTTTCTACAAGTCTGAAAAGAAAAAGAAAAACAAGAACCAAGAAGGCGAGGTCATGTGGGGGGCTGAAAAATCCAGATCAAACAGCAAAGAACACCCGATTAGAAGCCAACACATTTCTCTTTTCAGTATCTCTGAAATTGTTTGGCAGACTTAATTAGAAACAGGTGCAAGCTATAATATTTATTGCAACAATGCATCATTTTTGTCTGTTTCCAAGGTCATTGTTCCAGCCAATGGGAAGCCAGCAACCCACAGGGAGTATAACTTAGTCTATATGGGTAAAACGTGAATTCCTTAACCCTTTATCTAATGGAATGAAATACAGCATTGCACAAAGAGCAATGCTGGCAAAACAGAAAATCCTGTGAGGAATCTACCATGATAACAGGTTTCAGTGGAGTAAGTAACATCACCAGCTGAGCTAATAGGGAGCCTTAGGTAAAACAGAGTGAGTACAGGTAAGGAAAGAGACAAACACTTTTTTTTTTTTTTTTTTTTTTTTTTTTTTTTTTGCTACTCCTCTTTCCAAGGCTGGGTTTATGTGGAATTGCTGCAATGGGAGCTCCTGATTGCATGTCACGAAGCTCTGGGTCTGACAGGTAGGGCTGAGCTCAGCTTAGCAATGGATTCCTTTGGCTACATCTGAATCCAGAGGGATGGGATGGGCTGTGGATGCTCCTGCACTGAGGCACCCACAGCAGCCTTTGTGCTTCCAGGTGACTGTTCTGGGGCTTTTCAGTGACAGAAACCTGGGAAAGGTTTCCTGCAGCAGGTTTAGAGAGACAAAAGGTCCACACATTCTCTCCATCTGAGGGAGTGTCCCAAGCAGGATTTCTCCTGGTCCAGTGGCAATTCCAGTGGTTAACAGTGACAGTGCCCTTGGTTGTGATGGAAAACCCCCATTTTCAAAGCCTCCACTTAATTCCCTCTTGTGAGTTTTTCTCAATAATCTTTGCATGACTTCTTTGTGCTTTTGCGCTCATTTGTGAGTCAGGATCTTCTTTTAAACTCTATTTTATTCCTTTTAAATGTGACAAATATAAACACGGAAGCAAAGCAGCACATGTTAATAGCAGAGATGTGTGAAATTGTGGCATTTTAGCCTTTTTGCAAGAGCTGTAGGAAGTTGCCAGTATTTTTTGCAGACAGAAACTATTTTTTCCTCCTTCAAATCATCACACAGCATAAAATCTGTGGGTATTTGTGTGTCTTTGGATAGATGCTAAAGGTAGAGAGGAAATACAGACTCTCTCTCTTGAAAATTTGCACACTCTAGGTCCTCATTTGTTCTTTTGGCACCCACAGCTCCCTCAGAGACCCCTCAAGTCACCACCAGTGCCCAGATCAGCTCTCCTGTGTCTGTAATCAATTACCAATGTTCTGTGTGATCCCAGGAACCATTCCTAAGAGAGTATCATCTGTCATTAAATGCAGAAGTAACATAATCTAAGCACATCCCATTGATGGATTTGGGACTGAATTTTGAACTAATTTTTAGGGAGAGACAGACACTGCAGTAATTTTTAGAGAGCTTAGTAGAAGACATTATTATGTTTGGAGAGGACTCCTCCTTCCCCAGCATCCCCAGCAATTTCCCAGCACTTGGGAAGTTCAGACCTAGCTGGAAACTTTGCAGCTCAGCATCCTTTGCTGATTTGTTCCCTCTGGTGATTTTATTCTCTCCCACTTTTTAACTGAGCCTGGCTCCTGGCTTGCAAATCCTTTTAGTGATGGGCTGGTGCTCTTGTACATCACCCTGTGCACCACAGCTTTGTTTAGGTAATCTGATTCCTGAAGAATTTGTGAAATCCCCTCCTCTGTCTCTCCTCACCCCCAGGAGCAGAGGGCTCCTGAAGGGCTGCTCTGAACCTGGGAGTCTGCCACGTTCTCCAAGCTCAGGCTCTTGCCAGCATGTACAGGCGTGTGCAATGAAGAGCAGAAGGAAAACAAGGAGACTGCTCTTGTCCAAGGCCTGCTAGAATGGCAGCTGCCATCCTGTGGAGCATCCCTGTGCCAGGGAGCCAGTGAAATGAGGGCAGGGCATTGGACATTGGACATTGGACATTGGACATTTCAAGCCTGTGTTTGCACAGCCCTGCAGGAGAGTCCAGCATGAGTAAATGTGTGGGAGGTGGAGGAGCAGGAAGGGCTTCTGCAACATGTGCAAGAACCAGCACACTTGGGACTTCTAGGAGCACACTGGGAAGATGGGATGGTGATCCTGAGAGGCTCTGCTTAGTCAGGCTGTTCTGCTTTGTGTCCCGTGTGCTGAGCCATGCTGGGGTTGTTTTACTGGGAATCAGGCAGCTCGAGTTACAGGTGAACAGCTTCAGTCTTGGGACATTTCTGCATTGTACTTAACTGAATAATACCTTCTCTTCCTTTTTTTTTTTTTTTTTTTTTTTTTTTTTGTTATTATTTTGGCTCATTGATCAAGCTGCTTTTGAGAAAAGTGATACTTTGCATATCTGGCTAAGTGCTATTAACAGCCTCTGCCTGCGGTTTGTTAAAATTAAAATTAAAAAAAAAAAAAAAAAAAAAAAAAAAAAAAAAAAAAAAAGTGTGATCTTGCTGGAGAAGTAATTTGCTTCTCTCCAACCAATGATGGCTTGCACTTTATGCAAATTGGTATCTAGGGACAACAAATCCCATTTAATACATATGCATAGTTCATAAAAAAACGACGTGAGAGAAAGAGAAAAAAGATAAAGCAACGAGTCAGCAAAAGAACAGGTTCCGAGGAAATTTATTGTCCCAAATTGGACATTTGTAACAGATGATGTGAACAAGTGCTAACTTTGTTTTCAGCAGCTCTTCACGTACATTCACTAGACATCACACAGATTATGTTTTAAGGATCTGAACTGTAATAAAAAAAAAGTGTCTGTGGGCTTTGGAGTGTTGTGTTCCATATGGTCGGGGAAGTGCGGAGTTATTGCGACAAGCATCTTGTGCAGCTCATTACGCGCGGCGGTGTGAGCTGCGATGGCTGCGCATCGCTATAGGGTATGTACATGACATCCCACAGTCAGCAGATAGCAACTGGAAATGAAAGATATGAAGGCACAGAGTACAGCTTCGGGGAACATGTTAGACAAAACATCTGCTGGTATCAGAAAGCTGCATTATCAGATCATTGTGGCCATGAATTTTTTATAAAGACTTTTTTTTTTTCTTTTTGCCTTTTTTTTTTTTTTAAGCTGCAACTTTGAAAGTGACATTTTGCGAGAAAGTTTTTGATTGAAGTGTGATGTCAGGAGAAAGGCCAGTCTAGTTTATTATCTGTGTAAGAGCCAGCATTGACAGTGTGAATCAGCTCCTTTCTCCGAGCAGTTGAGCTGGCTATTCATGTACTACAAGTGCTGCTCCCCTTGTGATCTCACGGCTGATAAAACCTCGGGCCGGGTTACAGGTTGTAGCTTCAGTGCCAAGGAGTTTGCAAAGTTTTTGTTGCTCTGGTGTGGCTGGGGGCTGCTGAACAGAAATCACATAAAAAGGCAGAACCTTTCTGCTGAGAGGAAGGAGCGCAGAATGTTTCACATGTGCGGGGCACAGAGAGGAGAGCTCAGAGCATCCTCCGCTCCTTCCCCCCGAGCGGGACCCGCGCAGGCTCCGGGTGCTCTGTCATCACTGCAGTGCTGAGGAGCAGCCACTCTGCCAGGGATGGCCACAGTTAGAAAGTCAAAATCTTCCCCCCAGGCTCTTCCCTGGAGGCGTTGCCATGAGCTGCGGACACCGCCCTGCCCAGAGGGGCCTCCCACCTCCTGAACATTCCTGGCGGTGCCGAGGGCAGCGGGATGGCATGGAATGTATGTGCATAGTGTAAGTGTTTACATGAACCAGACAGGCATGTCTCATCCTTTCACCTCTCCTGACCCAGCTGTGAATTTTCTTGCAGCAACAGGTACCAGTGGAAAACCTGTCTCTGGCTCATCTGCAATGTTCTCTCTCTCTCTCTCCCTGTCCAGTCAGCTGCCTCAAAAGTGCATCCAAAAGTGAGCAGACTGTTCTGTGCTGGTTCACAAACAGTTGCCTCAGAGAAAAGACAAAATTTACCCTGAATTTTGGGTCCTCCTTAGCCTTTTTCCTGTTTGTGTGTAACAGAGAGTGGGAGACTGGAGGGACAAGTCTAAAAGCATCCTGACTTATGAAAGGATTTAGGATTATTTAGCAGTAATTTGTTATGCAGTGCTGTTCATTAATGCAACGGGGCTGCAGAGAAAGCTGGGGGTGGTTTGTCCCCCAGCACTGGTACTTGAGGAGTCTGGAAGTGAGGGATTTTGCTGGCCTTACCTGTTGCTGAGCAAGGCAATCCTCTGATGAGGGATTGAGTTGCTGAGAACTGTGTTCCCTGGGATGAAACCCACCCCAGCCATGGCTGGAACAACATTTTCCCAAGTGCTGCCTTAGAGAAGCAGCAAAACCCAGCAGGTGTTTGGGATGTGCAGACCTAAGCTTGGCTGTGTCACTTACCCACACAGGAGCTATATCAGGAAGGTAATTCAGTGTTCTCGCCATGGTATAAAAATAAACTTAATGGGCTTTTGTGATTGCTTCCTTGGGAGACTCTTAGAAAATGCTAAAAGATGTACTTAATGAAAAAGAAGGAGATCAAAACTGAATAGTTTCTCCTCTTTTGTTGTTTGGCTTGTTTTTTGTTGTTTGGTCTGTTTGTTTTTTAAAGAACCAGTTTAATTAGAGTTTGGAGGTTTATTATGAGTAGAAATTTTGATTTTAAACTTGCTCATAGATGTGGAAATAAAAAGCTGAACATGGATCTGCATGTCCCAGGGGCCTCTCTGCTGGACTGACTCGTATCCATGAGTCCAGGTGAGAAGCTCCTAAACCATGGGATGCTCTGTTTGGAGAGGGATGAGGAGGAGAACGGGCTTTACCTGAATCCCAGTCATCAAGGACATTGTTATAGCTATGAAAATGTGAATCAGAGGCTGGGACATTTTTAATGTCCTTTAGGAGTGCAAAGCTCTTTTATCTGGAACTGTTCCCATCCTGGCTGCAGGGAGCCTGAGGAGGAGCCTCCATGGGGCTTGGGCACTGCTTAAAAGGGAACTTTGCTGGGCAAGCTCATCTGCCCAGACTGGAGAAATTTCCCTCTGTCCCAGCATCTTGGCAGGAAACTCTGTGTGTCTGGAGTTAGGAGTGTGGTGGTGCAGCCCTCAAAGTGAGACATCAACCAAATTTCTTCTTAACTGTTGTCGTGTGCAGTGACCCCACACTGAGCCAGGCTGGGCCCTGCAGTCAGTCCTGGCCATGCCACTGTGAGTGCAAAGCCTTGGAAATGTGGAACTGCCTGTCTGGGCAGGTACTGATTCACCTGCAAGCCAATAATTCCATGTGGACTAATGGGTCAGTGCTGGGCAGAACTATTGCAGAGCCTGACACATGCACATAGAGTCCATCCCCTCCCCTTTTTACACCTTCACTCTTAGTTTGGGTTCACACCACGTTTGTAAGATTTCCTTGGATATTCTTCAGCTCTCCCTAGTAGGAAAAGTATTTCTGAGCAGGTAAAGTGATAGAACAGACATGATTCCTTACAGAGCATGTCTGTATGTGTGTGTGTATATATATATATATGTATGTGTGTGTGTGTGTGTGTGTGTACATATATATATGTAAATTTGGCAATGTCTAGAATAATTCTGCCCCAGTTATAGATAGTTTTAATCTGGGAGCAGGCAGAAGGGGCACAGAGCAGGCACTGCCATGCAGCAGGAGTGTGGAAGGATATATGGACACGCAGCTAACGAGAAGGGAAGTGGCTGGAGGCTGAAAGGATATAATGGGTCCCCAATGTGGCAAGCACATATGCTGCCACACAGCAAATGCAAAGTGCCACCACCAGTGACAAGTGGATTGCACCTAAGGAAAACAGCTGTGCCCAGTGCCCAAACCCAGTCAGCCTCCCGACCCTGCGTGTCCCTGCTCTGATGTGAATTAAAGTGGTCAGGTCTGGAAGCCTCTTGGAGCATGTTGCACAGCAATAATGGCTCAGTAAATCTCTGGAATACCTCTTGCACTGCTGCCTCTTTTGCATTTGCAATCTTGCATTTGTGGGATTGTTTTAGTTTGTTTTATTTTACTTAATTTATTCTGCTGCACTCGGCATGGCAGGGAACACTTTGATTATCTGTGTAGATCATTGCATGGTTTAGTGCAGTTCTGTGTTACAAACCCTCCCACATAACTCTGTTGTTTGTTAATAATTTTTCTATTTTGAAGAAACATCCTTTGACACCTGAGCTGGATCTGCTTTTCTTATAGACATAAATATAATTGTCCCTCGGTGAAGAGCATCTCCCTGACTGGTCCCATCCCCTCTGTATATATTTGAATACATAAAATATTAATAAATTATTCCAAATGTTTAATCATATGTGTTTGACTCTACGAGGCTCGGTATGTGTAGGCTTTCCTGTTAACTGCCTCTGTGATATCTACATACTGCTGATTTGTTGTTGAGCTGGAGTTTTTAAAGCAAAATATAACTGAGCTTTGCAGTTTGATTTGAATTAATCAGGTCTGATTAGACAGGAACACATCAGGCTGTTCTGGAAATCCCTGAACCTCTCTAATTCAATTTCATGTGTTATTCAAAAAGAAATAGTTCATAGCTTAAGCAAAAGTACTATTTATTTAACACTGTTTTTCTCAGAGTGCTAAATCTTATGGAGAGGAGCATCGTGATGATGTTCAGGGTGTAGGAAAGAAAGCATTTTGTTTTATGAAAATACAGATACTTTAGAATAGAGTCACCTGCTGGTAGGTCTCATAAATGTACATTAAAGGATGCTCCCTAATATTATTAGTTTGTTTTTTTTCTTCCCATCATCCTAACTGTCCATCTAGGAAGCTTTGGATAGCTGGAGCCACAAAAATCAGAAGACTGTATTTAGTTTAATAAGCCAATTTAAAGAGAAAGCTTGGAATTATGTATGGCAGAGGACAATTATGCAAACTAAATGATTCTTAAATTAATAATGAGATCCATGAAAGGCAAAGGAGACAGGATGCTCCTGTGAGAAGGAGAAGGGGTGTGGAGGGATGGGAGCGGGGCAGGGACAGCTCCCAGACAGAACCTGGAGGGGCTCTGCTGGTGGCATCTCCTCGGGGGGAAAGCCTCCAATGGAAAGCATTCCCAGACAGGTTTTCCTGGGATGCTCTCCATCTCCCAGAGCTCTCTCAGGAAGCAGTGAGCGGGACTGGGTGAGCACCTCTCCGGCCCCACACTGAGGACTGAGGAGCTCACAATCCCAACCCACTCTTCCCTTCCCTGCCCTCGGGAAAAGAGAGGCGCAGCCCCACCTCTAGAGCCACCAGTTTTGCCTTCCCCATGCAGCTCTGGTCCTGCTTTTCAGTGCCTGGCTGCCGTGTGCCAGAGCAAGCCCTAAGTTAGGGATGGTAAAGAGCAGAGTTTGCAGCCTGAAGCAGCCTGAGGATCGGAGGGAGAGCAGGAACGCCGGGAGAAGGGGAAGGAGCGATCGTATCGGGAGTGATTGTTCGGGAGGGCAAGAATGGGAGGTGCTGTAAGTGACAGGGATTCACTATGGGACGCAAATCACTTAAGGCAAAGCCATTAGGATCAATTTAAAATACCAAAGAGGGAGGCTAAAGTAACAATAGCGTATTTTAATTGAAATCACAAATATCATTCTGCAAGGTCTGGTTTAAAAGACCAGGCAGAGTTACTTTATCTGAACACAGGAAAAACTTTTGCATTTTTAATTAAAAGTATATATATATATACCAAAATTGAACTTTTTTTTTTTTTTTTCAAAAATTCTTAAATCCCATCTATACATATATTTCTATTTTAATGTTCTCTTTTCTCTTGACTTGATGGTCATACTATAAGTGGAATTAACTACATTACTAATGCTTTTAATTTGATTTTAATAGAGCCTCGAGCTGAAGCATGGAATCAGCACATGTCCCATTAAAAGGAAAATACAGTTACAGGGACAATAAATAGCATGTCCAGATAAACACTTCTATCCATGTGTTAGTTTTCTTTATGGAGCTGAGTAGCCTGCACACAGGGACAGGGTTTTTTTAAAAACATTTTTCCAAAGCTGAAGTCCACATGATGAGATTGTTACTGGTTTTGGCAGCAGCAATGTGAACTTGGTAAAAGAGCCTGGCATGGGAATCCACCGAGTCCTGACATATTCCATTTGCCCCGAACTCTTTGATTTCTGCTCACAGAATCTGACATGTGTTGGGCATTGACCTTGCTCTTTTAAATAAGCTTATTTTAGAAGACCTCTGCAGAACGCTGTGTGTTTGGCCTCGATGTAAGCTGTTAGGGAAATGTAGTACAAACACAGAAGTTGTATGTTTTGAATGCCAGAGATGTTAAGCAGCAGAGCAGTTGCTAAAAGCTGTGCTTCTGACTGCTTTCTGCGCTCTCAACACGTGTCTTGAAAGAAAAGGAAAATTATTTATCCTGCTTTCGTGTGAAGGTTGTTATTTGTTTATTTTTAGCAGGAAGTTCAGGACCAGGCTGCTTTTTCAGTCCCTAAATATTCCAAATGGGCTCTCAGACACTCGGTGGAGCAAAAGCAGGTTTGTTGAAAAGTGACTGCTGGGGATGCCCCAGGTCAGAAAGTTCAGAGGGTCAGGATCTCATTCTCCTGTAGAATCACCCCTAGAAATGTCTCTAGATAGAGGTGCTCAGGTACAGGAGAGCCTTTCCCTCAGGGAGCAGCACCCTCACCCTGCATTCCAGGAAGAGCTGTAACCTTCTGCGTGGAGATCTGGTTCCCCTTCATTGTAGGGCAGCAGCTGGGGTGGAAATTCAGTCCAGGGGCTGCAATCTTGCAAAGGAAAGAAATCACTGGGCTCCAACACAGCAACACGGAACTGGAGAGGGATTGGAAGTGTCTTTAAGAAACAGCTACAAAAAATATCCCTGGTTCAGCCTCTCTCTGCTCAAGCCACTGGAAAGCTCCTACCAACCACAGGAACAGCAAAAGCAGAAGGAAACTTGGAAACACCTGGGATGTCGATGTGGTGCACACGCTCCTGCACCCTTGCCTTGGGCTTTGAGCTCTGGAGCCTGGAAATTCAATTAGCTGGACAGTCTATTCCCAGAAAGGGTTGCTGAGTCTCGCCATACCTGAGAAAGTGACAGTAACATCTACAAAAAGGAAAGCAAGTATCCAGTCACCAAAATGAATGTATATTTCAATTTGTGGCCATGTACAGCTCTTCAGGACAAAACCTGGCTCTGTGTGGAGCAAGGAGAGGCAGCTGAGCTGTGCCAGGTCATTGATAAGCCTGTTCCATGGCTCTGAACACTCAGCTCAGCTGCCTTCCCAAGCCCCCCAGGAAGGGCATGGAGACCCATCTCTGACACTGGGGTGAGAGGCTTGTGAGCGTTTCATGAAGCATTTCCTTGGGTTTCCCCCTTCTCTGCAAAACCTCCTCCCTGATTCAGCAGCAGCACAAGGGAAGCCCTCCTGTTCCATGAATAATTCATCTGCAGCATGTGCGCGGGGTTGGGAGCCTGACCCAGACAGTTTTTTAGGGAAATAAGTGAGCATCTCGCCCTTGGTGCCAGCGCTGGTGGCTGCTCCGTGGAGGATGGGCTGGAGCGGTGCCACCAGCCAGCGGAAGGGATGGCAGAGCTGCTGCCTCTCCTGCAAAGGGGGCCCTGCCCGAAATTCCCTTAACCGTCACTCACAGGCTCGTTTTTCCAGGGAAGCGGCTTTTATTTGTTGTGAATTCTTCATACAGAACAAAACCTAAATAATGTAACGTACTCTGGGCTCTGGGCAGATAAAAATTGAAAGGGCCGGGGTGTTGGTGCAAGTGGGATGATAGTGACGAGCACCACATGGGGTCCCCAAGGATGGTGTTGGGGGACTCGATCCCCCATAAAATGATGAAAGGCTCTGATGTAATGGTGTTCTGTGAAACAATCTGAACATAAATGCCACTTTCTGTCCCATTAGCAAATGACTGCCCATTGTACCAGGATTTTTTTTTTTTTTTTTTTTTTGATATGCATTTTGAGCACGCTCTGAGACCAAAAACTTGCATTGTGATAGTGCTGCAAGAAGATTTAAAGGTTGTGGTGGGCTAAAAATTGAAATGCAAATCACGCTTTCCCACAACCTCCTGCCGAGGCCCAAATTTTTATAGATCAGGTCCTGCAGTCCTGATGAAGAATCAGTGATCTGCCTTTCCTGGGATCCACAAATTAATTGCAGTCCAAGGCATCATTTCCTACAACAGAACTGTAACTTACCAGGTGAAAGTTTGTCACTGAAGGCAGTCCCCTGATTTTCCATTAATTTGTCCAGCTGCAGTGCCACTTAGCATCCTTTCCCAGACAATGCAAACACACATATCACAGCTCCCCACTCTGCAGCATGCTCTCACTGAATATAAACACACTGTATATATTGATCCTCTCCCCCTTGCTTTTTTTCTTCCCCAGCGTGCAGGTGGTAAAACACTGACTGCCATGAACTTCATCAGGAAAAAAAAAAAAAATAAATAAAATAAAATAAAAAAAAAAGAGAAAAAAAATAAAAAAGGCTGTGGTTTGGAAGCAGCTGGATGGCAAACTGCAGGCTGCCAAAACCACCACAAGGAGACTGGGGCATAGAGGCATTTGTGGAGCATTCTGTTTGCTAATTGCTCATGGAATTTCAGGTAAGGAACATCCAGTGTAATTTGTTACAATAGGGAATGGCCTGGGTTTTGCTTTCCAGGGTGGCTTTTTCCCATCATTATTATTTTTAATTTTATTGCTGTCATTACAAATGCCTAGCTCTCTCTGGCTGGGAGCACAGTTCACAGAGGAGCTGCGAGGCAGCACAGGACATTTTTATCCATGCATAAGCCAGGCAGTACCAGCACGTATCTCCAGGCCCTGCTGCACCCCTGCTGTATCCCAGGGCAGGATCTGTTCCTGGCTATGAAAACGACAGATCCCTCTCAGTGCTTCACCTCTCCAAACACAGGAATCTACTGGAGGTTCCTAAATGCTGCTTGTGGGCTCAGTTTACAACAGTTTTGAGCTGGTTCTCAAAACTGTTGTAAACTGTGCCCTGAACTGCTGAAGATTCCCAGGAACCATCCTGGTCACTCCTTTCCCTTCCAGCTATTTAGAGGTTCCTACTGTGCAAAAATGTGCTGGAAATTATCACCAGCAGTGCATCTTCGGTCTGCATCTGGTTGCCATCCTGCAACTTTAACTACAACTTACAACTACAACTTACTGCTAATTAGCTCCCAGCTAATGGTGATCCCTACCAGTGCTGCAGCATTCCAGAGTCCGTGGGCATTAAGGAGAATTAGCATTTGCTGAGGGCCATGGTGGGAGCTGCCTGTCTGCAGCATTTCAGGGGTCCCAGTTGCTGGAATGTTTGATTGCCTCCTCCAGTAATTAGGACTGACACCGTGCAAGTTTTTCAGAGGTCTCACTTGGCTGTGCAGAGACCAAAGAGACACTAGGCTCTGTCTGTGGTGAGGGAGAGGTCAATAATAATGTATTTCCCTCCTTCTCTCCACTCCCCTGGCACAGGTAACAAAGTGCCAAGGGATGGAGTCAGTGGCTGTCCTGCTGCACTTTTCCCTGCTTTGTTGTCCTGCACGAAATGCTCTTTCACTACTTTTTTAACGTGTAGAGAACAATTTTAAATTTTTAACTTAAAATCAACTACCTCCTTGGTTTGGGAATATGATGTGAGTTAAAATGCTACAGGAATTTGGCACACCAGCAGTGAGTAACTGCTTCCCTGCCTGTTTAAAAGACAGTGCATAATTGCAATTAAAGCACAGAGAACACAGAGAAATACAGCCCCCTTCTAACTCCTGAGAGGTAGATGAGCACATGGCTGGTGCTTCTTTAAGGAACACCAACTGCCTGTTTGGAAAAAGAGGTGCTGGGGAATGTCGCAGTCTCCCTGGTCAGCTTCCCAAATCCGCTGTGCAGAGAGAGGCACGCGCTGCACATCCCGCCCATGGCTCTGCCTCAGCCTGGCACTGAAAGAGCTTTTTCCATGTGCTACTGTGGAGAGGAAGCTGCTCTTGCCCTCACCCTGAGGAAGATGAGCTATAGGAATATACAAGGGGCTTTTTTTTATAGCTCGGGGGCCAGGAGGGGAAGCAGTGGTCATGAGCAGAGGCTGGAACTTGGCTTGTTAAGTAAATCTCAGGCTGTAACTGGTTTTAATTTATTTTTTGTTTTATGTGCAGGAGACTAGGCCTTGCAGGCCTGGCTAATATCAAAGCCTGGGGTTTTGTAGATTTTTAATCAAGGTCCACTTTGGGGGGTTCTGCTTTCAGGGCTTGTGGACGTGTAGGATATTTTTATCATGTTTTTCATTTTTTCTTCCTGCAGTGTCTGGATTTCTTTAGTTCAACTTCTCCATTCTTCAGACTTGAGCCAAGTGAGCGATTTCAAATTACCCAGCACTTTCCAGAGATGGGGTTTTTTTGTTGTTGTTTGTGGTTGGTTTTTTTTGGTTTTTTTTTTTTTTTTTTTTTTTTTGTTGGTTTTTTTTTTGTTTGTTTTGTTTTGTTTTTGTTTTTTTTTTTTTTGTTTTTTTTGTTTTTTGTTTTTTGTTTTGTTTTGTTTTTTTTTTTTCCTGAAGCAGACTTGCAGTCCAGTTTCTCTGAAAATCACAGATGGGACTGCAATCCTACCCCATTGCCTCTCAATAACTTGGCATTCTTTGCACTGTCTGAATAGTTTATTGTTCATCGAATGTGTATGAAAGGAATTTTATATCAATTTTTTGTTTGTTTTGTCCCTCTGCTGGCAGGAAAAGTAAATCCCGAAGTATTTCAGCAGGTGCTATTAATATGCAAATAATGGAGAGTACACTGAGTCTAATAGACCTCCCAACTACATGGGAGGTGTCGCTGTTGGAGCAAATTAGCTTTCTGTAATTTGCATGCTTTTCACAGCCTCCTGGGATTATATTTTAGATCAGAGACAATAAAAGCATATGCTGTTAGTTTTAAGTGTAACTAATTTTAGACTTTGAAACCATTTAACACTAACTTCTTAGTGTTAAACTGTTATTTGCACAGAAACTTTCCACAGAGCTTGTAATTTGCACGGCCTTTCTGTTCCCCCATTAACTGCTCTATCTCTCTTTCCAGGTTGAAAGAGAAGGGAATCTGCCAGGTGGCTGCATCTTGAGAAAAAGGTATTCCTCACAAAATCCAGATTGTTCTAGCCTGGTTCTGAGTCTGCATTCAGGTCCTGATGGGGTCTAGATTGACCTTTTTATGTCAAAGTTCTTCCCTCCCATTTGGCATCTCCATATGGTGTAAATCCATCCCCAAATAATGCTTTGGCCCCTGCTGGCTGCTCACAGAGGGAAGAGGCTGCTTGTAGCATCAGAAAATCTTCTTTGCTCACCCAGCAAAGGAAACAGTCCCTGAGCTGATGTGGCACCAATGCCCCGTGTGGCTGTCTCAGCCTGTGCCTGGTGAAGAGTCTGTTGAGAAACTCTGGAACAAATGGGAAGAAAAGCAGAGATTTCAGAGCAGGCTCAGGCTGTAGAGTCACACATTACTGACTTGTACTGGAACATTATCTGGCACTTTCCAATTGGGATTGACAGCAGAAATTCCACTGTTGATGCCTGTGCTTTGGGACAGTGGGAATGATGGAGCCTATGGAGCTGTGTCTGTGTTTCAGGTGCTGCCATGGCTGCTTTGAGCTGGACTGGCCAGGTGGGTGACACAGGGCAGCCACTGCACCCCTGCCCCTTGTCGCCATCCTGCCCTTGTGGGAGCTGGTAGGACCCAATTCCTGCTGCATGGAAGGGACTGCATGTGAGGGCTGTGAGAGGAGCTGCAGACAGAGGTGTCAGTCTGGGGAAGGTGCAGGGGCAGCCCCCGTGTTTTCCCCCCTGCCAGCTGTCCCAGTGCCTGAGGGTGAGGTTTGGGAGCTCCTTGTGGCACAGCTGCTCCACTGCTCATAGATCTCTGTGCAGGGTGGCCAGATCACTTGGGCTTGTGGGGTGGTGGCCATCCTTTATTTCAGGGGGCACAGAGCTCAGGAGTAGGATCAGATGTGTGGAGGAGATGGCAGCCAGGTAGAGACAAGTTAACGTTACCAAATTTATTTCTGCCATGGGAAAGGTGAGTGTGACATGAGAGAGTAAGTCTGAGAAGGGTCCTTTGAGACAAGAAACTCTTGGGACACAGCTTTGGCCCTACAGCGATGTGGTGAGACTCTGCTGAATTTTTGGGGCCATCAGTCTTTTATAGGTGTATTTCACAGACAATGTACAGAAGTAGTTTGTTTCCCAAGGAGTGCTCTTAAAGCTGGAAAATACTGGGTGCTAATTTTTTTTCTCTCATCTCACCCCAAATTTTTTCTAGCATTAATACCAGTGACCTCCCACTTCTGCTGCCTTTTATTAATGGATGTGTCTCGCCTGTTATAAGCCTGGGCTCTGGAGTTAGAAGCACTTGCTTTATTTAAAAATGAAAACAAAAAGAGAGAAAAAGGGGCTCTGATTACTCAGGTGTCGACAGAAAAAAAAATGCGATGTTGTGCCAGATGGCTGCATTTGTGAAGCAGAGTGTAGTCAGAAGGAAAGAGGAAGAAGACAAGGCAAGTGTACATCAGGAGTGTGAAAACACGACCAAAATACCTTCAGCCTTGTTTCACCAACACTGGATTAGGAGGCAACTGTGGTGAGATGCAAGCAAAGAAAAGCAGAAGGGGACACTGTTTGGAAAACAAAAATGTCTTTCACAAAAGCTTTGAATTAACAAAAATTAAGAGGCTTTGCATCAAATGGGCAGCGCCTCAGAGCACTCTGCCAAGTGCCACTGGGAAGTGCCACATGTGGCAGAGTCCAACAGTGATGGCAGCAGGTTGTGTCCGGCCTTGGTGTGCCCTGGAGCAGGATGTGCTGCTGCCAGGCATTGCTGACCTAGTGACTCCAGCACTGCCCAGTGCCTGCCATGGCTGCAGCTGCCCAGGAAGGGTTTCCCTGGATGTTGGAGCTGTTCTGGCTCTCCCTCTGCCTGTGCCCACACAGGTGGTGGCACCCAGGAGCCCTCGTGGTGGGGGTCTGGGCTATGTCCACCCCAAAAGTGAGCCCTTGTGACACCACCACTGGTTGGTTTTTGCCTCAGGCCATTTGGACTCATTCCTCACCTCCTGCAGAAGCTTCACTCAACTTCTGCTGCCAGGGCAAGGCCTGTGCCAAGCCTGTATAAGCCGAGCCCTTGGCAGGGCTGTGGACAGGGGCTTCATTACCCTTTTATATCCTGAGATGAAGCCTGGGCACTTTCAGCTTTGCTTCCATGCTGAAGCTTTTGACTGTCATACAGGGAAAAGTTTAGAATAGTTTGATCTCAGATCACAAATCCAATTTTTTTTTTTTTTTCTGTCCTTAAGCTGGCTCTGCCCAAACTGCTTTGGAGCTCCACACTCTCTCCTCCTCTGTGGTGTGTCTTGGGGGAAAAGGAGGCTCTGACATGGGCACAAAGGGGCCACTCTGTGAAGGTTTGGCCTCTTGTCTCTTGGCCTGGGTTGTATCTTGGTTTACAAACTTGGTGGTGGTTGGGTTTTGTCACAAGATTCTGAAATCCTGGTGTTCTTAGGCTGCACTTTGATTAGAACACAACCACAAAAATCTGTGGTAATTTTCACCCAAACCATTTCCACACAGCTTGCTCAACCCCCAACCCCAAAAGTACTTCCCCTTTTCACAAGTATTTTCTAGCAATGAACTTCATCCAAAGATACTGAAGGTAGGTTACGTTTCCAACAACAGGTACAGAGAAAGTGGCAGGAACATGCATCTCCCTCTGATCCCTGCTCTGATACAACTAAAGCTTGAATGTGAGTCTTATTCTTTTATTTTTATAAAATCTGAATTTCTACACTAACTTTGGATCAAAAGTTTATTCTCCACACCAGCAAGATTTTTTTTTTGCTACAAACTGCATCATCTTATTTAGTATGTTCACAATTGAGAAAGAATTGCCTTTATTAACAAATCAAAAGCTTGTGCTGTCAAAACTGAAATCGTTCTACCTTTTTATGTGCAAATTAGAGCTTCTGTCAAATGTTCAGCCATGGTGCATTTAATTTGTGGAAATATAAAAATATCTGGCTTAATATTAAAATATTCTGCATGAGGAAGGAAATATTTGAAGTGATGCATTGCAGTCAAGATTCTTGAAAAATCAGATTTGAAGGAAATAAAGTGCTTTAACAGAAATTATTTTTCCCTACTTTTGCCAGAGTTTGGAGCAGTCCTTAAAAATGTGTTGAAGTTATACAGGTGTCTGAATATCTGGTTGGATCGTGGCCTTTGGGAGTGAACCAAGCTAAAATCTAAGTGTGTCCAGTGCAGGGGAGCTACATCCGCTGGGTTTTTCCTTCAGAAAGGGTCACCAGATGTTTCTTTTTTTGGCTAAAGGTACTGAGAGACTGTTCAGTCAATTCATTAGAGTTAGGGTAAAACAAAAAAGAAAGCAACTATTGGTTTCAGCATAGTAATTCATGTTTTGGAAGGTCTTTGTAGAGAGGATAAAATTCTGATTATGTGAAGCTGGGCACTGGTTCTGTATTTAGGTTTCCAAGTAAAGAGCTGTGTGCCCAGCAAGGTGAGGCACTGATGGACTGAACCTGAGCTCCTTCCAGCACAAACAGTTTGGGTTTGAGCCTGAGGTAGCCCACACTCACCCTAAGCCTGGAGCTGCTGGTGTCTTTCTGCTCTTTGAAGCAACTTGTCCTGCTGTTGGCCTGGTTTTACTGGGAGAACATGGAAAACCCTGCAGAACCCCATTATCAGTGTGCTCAGTATCTTCAGGTGCATTTTGACTTATTAGGGTTCTTTGTAGCATCCCAGCTGGCTACTTCATGTTGAATTCCCAGCTCTCCAGTGACCCAGGAGCCTTTCCTAAGGCTCTTTGGGAGGAGGGTCCTGTCCAGGAGGACTGTGTTTGCCCATCTTTTTTTCCTAATCACATATGAGTGTATCTCATCCTGTCTTTGGGGAGGTTTTAGTGGGGCTGAGTCCATTTCACCTCATTTTTTCCCAGGCTTGACCCAGGAACTTTTGCCCTTCTGCAGAGCTGAGAGGAGAGGAAGTGGCTGTTCCTTGATGAGCAGCTTCACTCCCTGAAGTGGCAGTGCCATTATACCATGGAAAAGGCCACAGGAGCAGTGCATTAGTGATGCCTGTGGCCAGGCTGGGATGTGTCCATGGAACCCCAGTGCAGGTGTTGTTTTCAGCCACCTGGCTCCACTGGAAGAGCCCTTCCCACCACATCAGTAGGGTCATAACCACACACTTCTGTGCAGAGGGTGCAGAAAATATCCATAAATTGCTGTCAACTGTCAAAAGCTCCTTTTTGGGGTGAATTATTGTTTGCAGGCATCCAGAGCACTTGGTCCCCTACAATTTTATTGCCAATGTTGTCAGCAATGCAGAATTCCAGCATCCAGGGTTTTACATTTAGTTCTTCTGGTTCATCCCTCCAAGGGGGTTCCTACAGGCTGAACAAGCAGTGCACTGCATGTGAAGGTGTTTATTAGGCCATTAGCCATAATTAATGGCAAGGCAGCTACTGAGGCTTGGAGTGTCCCAGACTTTGCCCAAATTCTCTTTTCATACCTGTTATAAATGCAATGGCAAATATCGGATTAATAAAAGACAATTTATTAATAACACAATATCAAACACCAGCAAAATGAGAAAGCCACAAAATAGGAAAATATCAGCGCTGCGCCGGGTGGATAGGGGTCCGCACACCAGGGTACAAGACGCCCAAATCCACGCTGTGCAGTTCTCAGTCCACCGTTTTATAGGATTTTTCTGCCCTTAGGCAGTCCAGGTGTAGGGTGGGCTGAGTAGTCCGAATTTCTTTTCGATGGCCTTCCCGGATCTTGTCAAGTCCCGTTGTTCCATTCCGGGAAGGTTCTTTCTTATGTTGATTTCAGTTTGATTTCAGTTTGCATGTCGTGCCAGGGTGTTGATGAAATCTGCATCGTCGTCAAGAAGGAATTTCTCCTTGCATTGGCGAGGAAGTGATTCTTATCGAGGCTGGCTAGAGTCTTTGTCTAGTCTGATGATTCTTGTCCTGTTTCGCAACTGAAGCCGGCAGGCTGAGGGGGGGAACAGTTTGCTTCCTACTGGATTTTACATTTTATTAACATTGTTCTTATTATACATCGGATTATTATTTCATACACGAATTTTTACCCCAAATTTATCACAGTCCCCCGCCTAATAATTCATCAAATTAAAAATTCGTCTTTTTTATTTGTTTCAACCTCAATTCCAATTAAGATCACACTCTTCCCAGTCCTCCTGAGAGGATTCATCACCTTGTTGGAGTTTCCGTCCCTCTTCGAATCTCCTCAGGGCTGCTGCCGCCCTCCCTTTACCTTTTTCTTCCTCAAGCTTCATTATTTTGGACACAGTTTTCCCTTGGGCTGCCTCTGGATCTATGGGAAGGGAGGCTATCTGCATCCCCTGGACGACTGAATGAATCAGTCGAATGAAACAAGGGATCAGACACGGGAGGAAAATTATGCCCGCAATGGAGCATGTTATGAAAAACACTACCTTCTTCCACCATTCCCCCTGTCTGAATAGCTGATCCCACCATGAAGCCTGAAGGATTGAATTCCATTTCTGGACCAGCACATGAGCTACCTTTTTAATTTCCTGGGCTAGCCCTTAGATCGTTTCCCCATAGTCATCGATCTCAATGCAGCATTCCGATTCATTGAATCTGCCGTAGACCCCTCCTTCCTCTGCCAACAGGTAGTCTAGGGCAAGCCGATTTTGGTACACAAAAGCCCTCATCTGCGAATGCTGTTTTGCCAGGAGTTCCAAGGCATCTGCGATGTGGTTTGAAACCACCTCTACCACTGCTTGCAGCCGAATCAACCTATTCAAGAGGTAAATGGGCGTCCAATATCCCCAACTACCGTCGTTCGCCCAGGTGGCTGGCCCATAATACTTAATTATTCTTTCCGCGGGCCACTCTTCCTCTCCCCATTTCTGGTTGCCTCCAGCTACGGGTAGCTCTCGCCTTATCTCCCTTCTTTGTCGGTTCAACGTTTCAAAGAGAGGTGCTCCTAGCAAATTGCTCTTGGCCCTGGGCAAGGTGAAGAAAAAGGGTCTTATCATGCCTAGGGTACAGGACCCCTTCCATTTCCGGGGAAGTTCACTGTAAGCTTTCTTTCCGCAAATCCAATATATCCCATCTGGAGCTTTCCAGCCTACATTGGTTCTGCCTGGCTCGTCCCAGTACTCTTTCAGGCCCACTAATGCCTGAAACGGATTAGCCCCGGGACTTTTATCCCAACAAAGTCCCATGGTCTCAAGCCATTCACAATCCTTTTCTCGAATTTTACTCCAATATCCGGAGGGTGGTTCGGGTTGCCAGACCCTTGTTTTATCATTCACCGTTAAGATGTTTATGCAAGGAGTATAACCTACCAGATCGGTAAACTCCTTTCCTTCCTGGCTAATGCAGATAGTGCCGACTATCCTTTTTTCCAAAATCCATCCCTCCGGTCTTTTTTATGATTTTTGATATTTTTGAACTCTCCCATTTCGGGAGTTGTTCCGGGGCTAATCGTTCTCCTTTCCAGGACCACCTTTCGGCTGACTTTAATCCCCCACAGATCCAGCAATTCGTCAGTCCCAATTCAGTGGCTATTTCCTGCATTAGTTCTACGAAGAGGTTTTGGTTAGGAGCCGGAAATCCCCCGTCACCATATTGTTTCTCCAATTGCTCATATTGTTCACTGAGCGATTTCAATCTTTCTTGCTCAATCCTCCTCTTTCTGGCCTCAGCTTCCTGTCTCCTTAGTTCCAACGTTACCTGCTTCATCTTACTCTCAGGGTCCATCCCTTCCTCATCCCTTGAAAAACAAAAGGTCTGATCAAACTGCAAACACACATGATTATCACCCGGAGGCAATAAGTCAAAAACGATGGGTTCAGTGTCAAAGGAACCTATTTCCTCGTGTTTGAGGTTCTTCCCTTCCCAATACAATTTTCCACCCATGTTACATATTTTCAGTTTCGTTTTGTCGTAGCACAGGGGATTCACTTTGAAATAGGCAAGGAAAGTAGATTGCCTTTTTCCTCCCACCCATACAGTTTTGTTACATTGGTTACATGTTTGCACCAGGTAAGGAATTTCGAGTTTGCACCTCTGTCTAATGAGTGAGTGAGCAGGGTCCCTGAACAACCCGCCCTTAGGACTTGCCCCTGAGCGTTGGCACCGGACCCTTCCTTCCAATTCACAAAGGTGAAATTGAGTGCCATTAGCCCAACAATCACCCAACTGCCTTTCCAGAGGACAATCCATTATCGGCCCGGTTTCTGGAGCTGTTAAGCACCATTCACACTTCGCGGGAGGATTCTCCCCCAGGAGCGCCCCTGGAAGGGCCCCCTTGGTCCAGCACACTGCTAGACTCAGGACTGTCAGGATTCCCCACCGAAATACCCCTCTGCCTTGCCCTTCGCCCGTATGTGAACATACGGCGGGGTAAACCATCTTCTCGGCAGCAAGGGTGTGCTTCAGGGGCCCGTGTGGTCCTGATGGCAAACCTTCTCTTGTAGGTTGCCCACCGGGATAATTTGATTGTATCCCCTCGGCAAGGTACTTTGATGGTCCTCCGGCACTCAACTGCCAAAGCCTCTGCTTTAGCGTCCAATTTTCCCCTTATTCCCTTTCTGTAAATTTGGTACCACTCAGGAGAATCTAATTCCAAAAGTCCGGCCCGAGTGGCAAGTATTAAGAGACGGCTTGTGTTCTCATGCTCCTCAACTAGACAGTTAGTACACAAACCCCTAGGTCGATTCCCTCCCCAACAATGGGTGACCCAAACCTGTTTACAGTATACACACTCAAAATGAATGAAAGGAAAACATTCACAGTCTGGGGTATTGCAACTTACCTGACTGGTCATTTAGGTTGACGCCTGAGCTTGATTTTGAGTTCTCCTGGAGGAGTGGTGACCTTCCAGTCCGAGGCTTTTGGGTCCTCGATCTTTTTCACCCCTGACGAATGAGTCCAACCCTTTTCGGCGGTTTGAACTGCGGTGTCAGTGGTTAGCAGCACCAGGAATGGTCCTTCCCACTGCGGGGCAAGAGGGATTTCTTTCCAAGTTCTGATCAACACTTTGTCTCCCGGCTGAATCTGATGGATTGCAAATCCGAGAGGGGCACTTTGGGGAATGAGTCCACGCCTTCGAAGCTCCTGTAAATTTTTGTTTACAGTGATGAGATAAGGTTGCAATTGCACATCCTCGACTTGGGGATGTCCCACCGGCATTCCGTGTTTGTATGGCATCCCATACAACATTTCAAAGGGGGACAGCCCCGTATCGGAGTGGGGCATGGTTCTCACATTCAACAGAGCAAGGCATTTCACCCAGCACATTTTCGTTTCCAGCATGAGTTTTGCCAATTGTGATTTTAGAGTTTGATTCATTCTCTCCACTTGTCCTGAACTTTGAGGGTGCCAGGGGGTGTGATATTGCCATCTGATTCCCAAAGCCTCGGTTAATTGTTTTATGATTTTTGAGGTGAAATGAGTCCCTTGGTCTGAATCTATGCAATCCACGATTCCATACCTGGGGACTATTTCTTCTAATAATACTTTGGAAACTGTTTGAGCCGTGGCTTTTGCCCTTGGGTACGCCTCTACCCAATGTGTCAATTTATCCACTATCACCAATAACTACCTATATCTTCCGACCTTTGGTAAATCAGTGAAATCCACCTGGATCCTTTCAAACAGCCTGTATGAGAGAGGACGACCTCCCCAAGCCGTTTGTCTGGATCTGGACCAGTTCAACTTCTGGCAAATCACACACCCTTGTACCTCCTGTTTTGCCAATTCAAAGATTCCCTTGCACCCAAAGAACTTCAGAAACTGGTCAGCCAATGCCTGTGTTCCCCAGTGAGTCTGTTCATGCAGACGTCTCAGGATCCCTCTGGCTGCACTTTTCGGGACTAATTCCCTCCCGTCCGGCAATTTCCACTTTCCCATCTCCAATGCCCCTCCCATCTCTTTGAATCCTTCAATGTCCTTTTCTGAGGGACATATTTGGATTTCGGAGTCCTCCTCCCCAATCACCTCGGGGACGCTCACTGTGAGCAACGCTGCCCTTTTTGCCTCCTGATCAGCCAGGTTATTACCGCGGGTTTGAAATTGCAGTCCGGTCTGATGCCCTTTCACATGCACCACCGCAATCTCTTTGGGTTCCCTGATTGCCTCCAAGATTTGCCGAATCATTTCCCCATGGACCAAACCTTTCCCCTTCGTATTTATCAAACCTCTCTCTTCCCAAATTTTTCCAAAAGTTTGAACCACCCCAAACGCATACTGAGAATCAGTGAATACGGTCCCCCTTTTTCCCTTCAACCTTTTGAGAGCCCTTAGGAGAGCATAAAGCTCACAAGCCTGGGCCGACCATTCGGGTCTCAGGGGGCCCGATTCCACCACTTCTTCCGTTCTGCCATCCACCACTGCGTACCCCGATTTTCTTTTCCCTTCCACTACTCTCGCCGACCCATCCACAAACCATTTTTCTCCCCCCTCCAATTCCTGGTCCTCCAAATCGGATCTTACTTTTGTCTGGAGTTCCACGATCTCAGCACAGTCATGCAACAGTTCCTCGGAGGGATCTCCAAACATGAACTGTGCAGGGTTCCATGCCGAGGTGGTTTTTAACTCCAATCCCGGGGAGCTGATCAGAATGGCTCCATATTTCAGAAGCCTAGAGTCGGTCAACCACTTTTCTGCCTTTTGTTGTAGAATGTTTCTCACATCGTGAGGGGTGTAAACTATCAGAGAGGCCCCGAAGGTGATTTTCCTCGCCTCCTCTACCAGGAGCGCCACCGCGACTATGGCCTGCAAGCACGTAGGCCATCCCCGACTCACAGGATCTAGGATTTTAGATAAAAATCCTATGGGTTTTCTTTTGCCGGCCCATTCCTGAGTCAGGACTCCCTGTGCAGTTTGCTCACTGACATCTACAAACAATTGGAACTCCTTATTCACATCTGGAAGGGTCAGTACTGGAGCTGTCATGAGGACCTCTTTTAATTTTTGAAAATCCAATTCATCCTGCTCAGTCCATTTCATTCTGTCGGTGTTCAACCTTTCATAAAGAAATTTCACCTTTTCACTGAAACCTTCAATCCATTGCCTGCAGTATCCCAGGAGCCCTAACACTTGGCGTATTTGCCTTTTAGTTTTTGGAGCGGGCAATGCTATGATTCCCGCGACCCTCTCAGGGTCTAATTTCTTTTTCCCTTGGGATAGCCAATGACCCAAATATTTCACTTTGGGCTCTGTGAACTGCAGTTTGGATTTTGAAACTTTCAGACCCTTAGCTCCAATGAAATTCAGCAACGCCACAGTACATTCCCTCACACTTTCCTCAGAAGATCCAGCTATTAGCAGATCATCCACATACTGCAACAGTTTTGTCCCTTCCTTCGGGGTAAATTGAGTCAAGAGGTGCTCCAGAGCCTGCCCGAACAGATTAGGGGATTCCACAAATCCTTGGGGAAGCACTGTCCATCTCAACTGCTGTTCTGTTGGTATCGGGGTCCTCCCACTGAAAAGCAAAGTAATCTCTGCTTTTCTCATCCAAGGGGCAAGTCCAAAATGCATCCTTCAGGTCAATCACACTATACCACACATCCTCGGGCATAGGCTGATTCAATAAAGTATACGGATTGGCCACTACCAGAAATCTAGTCCTGGTTCGAGCGTTCACTGCCCTCAAATCCTGAACTAGCCAATAACTTCCATCTGCCTTTTTCACAGCCAGTATAGGGGTGTCGATTACCCGTTTCAATCCCTTTCTCCCTTCCAGGGGAATGGGATACTGTTTGACCCGTATAGGGTCCTTGGGGTTCTCGATTATGATGTGAATGGGGTCTATTTCTAGCTTCCCCACCTCTCCTTTAGAGTGCCATACCTCCGGATTGATGTCTGCCTTGTCCTTCTCGGTGAGCTTAAACATTTTCACCACTAGATCGGAACTTTTTACAACTATGCTAATTCCAAAAGGGATAATCATATCTCTCCCTAGCAAGTTGTAATTGGCTTCCTCCACCAACAACAAATTTCCCAAGCAGACTTTGTTTTCTGATTCAATTTCCACATCTCTATCACTGGCACTCTAAAAGGATCCCCTTTTGCACCCACCACCATAACTCTCTCCTCACTGGCCATGCACCCCTTTGGTAAATGCTGTAAAGTACTCCTTTCTGCCCCGGTATCCACCAGAAAAACAATCTCTTGACGCTGGGGACCTACTTTCAATTTTACCAGGGGCTCGTTAGATGTCCTGGTCCCCAAGGTGAAGAGCCCCTGACACCCCTAATCCTCCTGAAAAATCTTTTCATCTTTCATCCTTTTCTTGCAATCCCTCCGAAGGTGTCCTGCCTTCTTGCAATAGTAGCACTCAGGCAGTTCCCTTCTCGTGTCTGGGGCCACCTTGCGGGGGCCTTGAGGCTTTCGGGGTAAGGTTTTATACTTACCTGAAGCTTGCTCCTGTCTCTGGACCTCCTTCACAGCTGCTACCAAGACCTTAGCCTGAACTTTCTGTTTTTCGTCCTCCCTCCTCATGTACACTTTCTGGGCTTCCCTCAGCAATTCTTGCAAGCTCTTATCCTGCCAGCCATCTATCTTTTCCAACTTTCTCCGAATGTCCTCCCAATATTTTGCTACAAACTGTGTTTTGAGCAGCACTTCCCCCACAGGGGAATTAGGGTCCGTCCCAGAATATATCTGCAGACTTCGCCTCAATCGCTCAATCCATTCGGTGGGGGACTCCTCTTTCCCTTGACATTCATTGAAGGCTTTACTGATATTCTGACCCCTTGGGACGGCTTCCCAAATGCCCTGGATTACGATATTTCTCAGGTCTATCATGCTCCTTCTTCCGTCCTCTGTCTGAGCGTTCCAACTCGGGCTAGAGCTGGGCCACTTTTGATCCCCGGGTGTCCCTTGTGGGTTTCTCCTGTCCCAGTCTCTGATACCCGCCTGTTTTATCATCTCTCTTTCCTCATTGTTGAACAGAGACCTCAGGATTGCCATCAGATCCTCATAGGTATAGATGCTGCTCCCTAAGAACTCATCCAACCTATCTGCCACACCAAAAGGATCATCCAACAATCGTCCCATTTTCTTTTTGAACGCTCTTACATCCCCTGTGTTGAGAGGTACATTCACAAACCCGATGACCCCAGGGGCCGTTGGTAACTCCCTCAGTGGAAGTAAACTGTGTCCCTCATTCTCACTCTCTCCCCATTCATCACCCATCATCCTTGCTTTCATGCGGGTTCTGCTAGCAGGGGGAGAACTGGTAGCTGTGGGCTGTCTCCCTTTCCCGGACTGCGGGGGTGGAACTGCCGCCTGTGCGGCAGAGGGGAGTCTCTCCTCCGCTCGGACCAACCCTGGTTGCGGCGGAAAGAGTGAACGAGAGTGCTCCCATGCTTGCGCAGACGGGATCTCAGAGGGGGCTCCCGCGGTCATGGCATCTATCGACGGGGGTGCTGCCAATGGACCCAGGCTGGACGGAAGAGGTAAGAGAGGGGGTGGCAGCAAGGGAACTGCCAGTGGGGACAATGGATGGGAGACCTGGTTCCCTACTTGGGATGCCTGTGCCCCCAAAAGCTGGTTTTGAGGGTCCAAAGGAGCCGTGGGCACCACTTGCTCTGGAGAGGGTGGGGAATTCAGCCCATTGTAAGGAGGTGGGAGGTGATCCAGGGGCTCCCAGGGCTCGGTCCCAGTTCCGGGCCGCCCTTTCTGTTTCATCGGGAACAAACCCACTCGGGTGTTTAGCCAAAGCCGGGCGTATTCCCTCTCCTCAGGGTCTGAGGGGCTCTTGTTTTCCACATAGCGATTCAACTCACTACATGTCCAACTTTCAAATGATCCCATCACTGGCCACATAAGGTGGTTCCTCAATTCTTCACCACCCCACACATCCATGCAATAGTATATCATTTTTTCCTTGGACTTCCCTTTTCTCTGAGGGCAATCTCCCCAATGTTCCAACATCCACCCCAAGGGACTGTTTCGAGGGATTTTCATGGTTCCCTTTCCCTTACCGGAGGGGAGTTTTTCTGAGGTCTTTTTCTGGGGCTTACTCTTTCTCTGTCCCATGTTCCACGAATTTCCTTACCAAGCCTTCAAAATTCCCTGCAAGTTGACTTTACTGCCTGTGCGTTGTGTCTCTGGTTCTTTCTCAGGGGATGGGGGCTTTTTCCGATCACTCACCCCTCTAGCGAGCTGTG
This sequence comes from Zosterops lateralis, assembly GCF_965231275.1. Lineage (NCBI taxonomy): Eukaryota > Metazoa > Chordata > Aves > Passeriformes > Zosteropidae > Zosterops > Zosterops lateralis. The sequence goes on from NC_139764.1 coordinate 3,044,994, forward strand.
CCGGGGGTCCCTGATGGGTTCTCAATCCTTTTCGGATTCTCTTTGGACCCTTACCTTGGTCCGCTGGCAAAAGGGGTTTACCAATTCCCGAGCTCTACAGGACGTACCCTTCCCCTTTTTGCCCACTCCATGATCGGTCCCTGTGACTTTCCTAGTCCCAGTTTTGACGAGCGATATGAGAGAGTTTTCACACGAAATCGCTTCCTTCGCGGCCGACCGTTCCCCTCGCGGGAAAAACGGAAATGCGACCTTGAAGTCCACACTCACTTCGTGATCAGATCACGTCTCACACACTCGCCTGATCACCCGCTCAACCAGCAGTACTTACAGCTCCTTTTCCTGCGTGGATGTCTTCGTGCACTTAGACGTTTTACGAGCAATTGTCAGCGGCAGCTTTTTCAAAGGCCCTTTGCCTTCCTGAGCTCTCTTTGCCCCCGGATCCGTCCTCTCCCCTGTCCTTTTTGTGGTTTTCTCATTCTAAATTTGGTTCGGGTCTTCGGGTGGAGCCGCGGGGTCTCCCCACTCACTAGGCCGCCGTAATCGGCAGGGGTACCCTCCTGGGTCGCGGGTCCCCGCAGCCTCCTCCGAATCTGAGTCACGGCACCAAATCTGTTATAAATGCAATGGCAAATATCGGATTAATAAAAGACAATTTATTAATAACACAATATCGAACACCAGCAAAATGAGAAAGCCACAAAATAGGAAAATATCAGCGCTGCGCCGGGTGGATAGGGGTCCGCACACCAGGGTACAAGATGCCCAAATCCACGCTGTGCAGTTCTCAGTCCACCGTTTTATAGGATTTTTCTGCCCTTAGGCAGTCCAGGGGTAGGGTGGGCTGAATAGTCCGAATTTCTTTTCGATGGCCTTCCCGGATCTTGTCAAGTCCCGTTGTTCCATTCCGGGAAGGTTCTTTCTTATGTTGATTTCAGTTTGCATGTCGTGCCAGGGCGTTGATGAAATCTGCATCGTCGTCAAGAAGGAATTTCTCCTTGCATTGGCGAGGAAGTGATTCTTATCGAGGCTGGCTAGAGTCTTTGTCTAGTCTGATGATTCTTGTCCTGTTTCGCAACTGAAGCTGGCAGGCTGAGGGGGGGAACAGTTTGCTTCCTACTGGATTTTACATTTTATTAACATTGTTCTTATTATACATCGGATTATTATTTCATACGAAATAATTATTATTTCATACACGAATTTTTACCCCAAATTTATCACAATACCTATGCCCCAGCATGAATTATATGATGTCCATATCCAGCCTCTCACCACTAGAGACCAACAAAGTGGTTTGTGTTGAGATCTCCTCTTTCAGGCCGTAAACATATGATCCAGCCACCCCATAAAGCACATTCCTCCAGCTTTCCATGAATTCTCAGGCATAGCAGCACACAGCAAGGTTTGGGTCTGGTCCCTCCAGCTGGAGAATTCCTGCCCAGCACAGCCCTAAGGCACAGCTTGAAATGGGCATTGGAGCTTTACCCAAACTGGTGAATTTTGTTTGCCTCTGCTACAGTCACAACTTCCAATATTTTTCTAAAATAGTGGATGATACTGTGCAGTCCCCCTGCTTCCATGCAGTGATTCAGGGACAAAGCTCTCTGAATGCCACAGTTTGCTGTGGTGGGAGGTGCAGGATGGAGGTGAGGGCACTGGTGATCCAGGCACTTCCCTGGAAACTCCTCCCATGCCAAGAGTGCTGCAGCCTGGTGCACTTGATCCTTTAATTGGCCCATGTGCAGGCTGGACAGAGCTCTCTTTATTATTGTTATTATTATGCAATCAGACACTACTTACCTACAGAATGTGCTGGAGATGCACTATTTATAGAGAAACCATTTACACCGAGACCCATTTTTTTCTATGGTGATTGCAGATAATGTGGAAAGCTCTGCTTTGATTCATTGGTAGAGCAAAAGACATAGTCAGGATTATTTGGTGTAATTCACAGCACTTCAAAATGCATATATTTTCATAATACTCTAAATCTACCACTTGGGCTGGTAACTCAAGCTTTGCTGTAGTGCTATCACCTTAAATTTGGGGTGGTGCCATTTTTTCACTGGAAAAGGCCAACCCGGAAGTTCATTAAGGGTAGGATTTTTGGTGAGTGACCATTATGCAGTGTTTCTTAAACTGCTCAGTGCTCAGGAAGATCCCTGGCACCTCCAGAGCTCTCAGAGTGAAAGTCTTGGGGAACCACCAAGCTGAAAACTTGTTTTCATACAACCATAGAATGGTTTGGGCTGGATGGGAACCTTGACAATCATCCAGTTCCAACCCCAAAAAAAGGCACAACTCAGGGGGGAAAAAACATCTAAGGAATTTTGTTTCTTGGGTTGAAAAATAGAACCACTGAGGTAATTTTAATGAGTTCATTTTGTTTAGGAGAAAAGTATCTTTTAATACTCCTTTTGGATAAAATTTTGTGCTGCATATTCTCAGTGTTGTTTTCTGACAAGGGGAGTAAGCAAAACTCCTCAGATTAGGATTTCTTATTTCATATCCATTCCTTTCTTACCTTATCAGAACCATCCTTGAGTTGCACTGACCTGGGCATGACTTCATCCAGGCCAGTGCTGGATGAGCCTCCAGATTCTTGCCACTCACATTCAGCCCCATCCTGTGAAAATCTCTGAGTTTTAAAAAAAAAAAAATCTCTGCCCAGCTTTAAAGACAGAGTTTTGGAAACTCTTTTTAACCAATGGTAACCCTTTGGCAAATCCTTGTCACTTCCAAGAGTGTGGGTACAGATTCTTTTCTAAAAATGCAGACAGCAATTTCTGACAGCCATTTACAATTTTTTCACCCAACCATCATGTACAGATAGACCTCACCACCCTCACAGCAAGGCCTGGCCACTGGAGACAGGGTTTATAAAATATCACTGCTGATAAAATCTACCTTACACTCCTGAGACCACCATGTGGGGGTTAATTCTTTTCTTCTTTTACCACTCATCTCTCTGGGACTTTGCTGGGCACTGTGGGGTATTTGTCCACCTCTGGAAATCAGCTCTATAGTTTACATGTCTGACTTCAGTTGCTTGGTGACCAGGGCTTTCCTTTTACTACCATGGATTCAAATGTTCCAACTGTCACCTGAAAATCTTCCTTGGTCCATCCTGGGAAAAGGAAATGTGGTCACACAAGCTTTTCCCAGAGTTCCCAAATAATTGTTGAAAAAGTGGACAGAAATTACGAGGATTATTACCAGTGAGAAGCTGCTTTCACTTCTGCCATTCCCCCAAGTATGGATTTGCTTCTCTGTCTTAACACCTTAAATGTTTGGGAAAAAAATTAAACATGGCCAATGGCTGCCTTTAATGCAGGAGCTTTCACACCTCTGGGCTCTGTATTTATAGCTCTGTCATGTTTCTTTCTTGCACTGACCTGGAGAAGAGGATTTTTTTTTTCTTATCTGATGAAAAGGTTGTCTGTCATGATGTGGTTATTGCAGCACAAAATATTGCCTAAAACTTGACCCTGAACAAGTTTTGTACAAGGAGAGTTTAGCCCAGAATTCCAAAGGAGATTAAATCCTCCTCATGCTCTCCAGAGGGGGAAGCTGCTTGGAGTAAATAAAACTGGGGTGAGTCTCAAAATCCATCAGAGAGCCTCAATTTTAAATGCAGTGTCTCAGATCCTGGCTGAAGCCACTCTGCTCCTAGTGTTACTCCACTGTACTTGGAGTTTAACATGGATTAACATGGATTTTCATTGATGCGTGAACCAGAAATTTAAAAATTACATGTAATAATTGTGATAAATGTGACATTGGGTAAAAATTCGTGATAAAAGAATATAGCAAAATATGTTAGATTGGTGTTAATATAAAATATGAAAAAGGTATGGTCTGTAGAAACTATTCCCCCGCCAAGTTTCCACCATCCTCAGTCCTGAGACAAAGAGAACAGGACAAGGACCATTACGAGAAACAAAGACACTAGCCAACCCAGATAAGACTCGACATCGCACCCAGACAGTGAAATTCCTCTCCGAACGAAAAAGAGAATTCTCCACCGAGGAGTACACATTGGAATAAACATGGGCCGAGCTCCATCCGCATGTGAAAAGATCTTCCCCGGGAAGCCCATCCGAAAATTATTTGGACTATTTGGACTATCCTGGGCACCTGTTCCGCCTCGGGACATGAAAACCCCTATAAAACCCCGAGCTGCGACCGGCTCTGTGTGGATTTGGGAAAACCATGCTTTAGAGTACAGTCTTCTCTTCCACCCGGCGCTGCGCTGTGAATCCTTTTGTGGTTTTCTTTTTATCGGTGATTGTGATCGTTTTATTAATAAATTGTTTCTTTGTTAATCCGATAATCATTGTGTGTGGCTTGAAAAATATTCAAGGCACTTTTAGCCTTATCAAGTGATGCTGTTCAATGACTGTTGCCAACCAAAAAGAGGAGTAATTTCTAATGAATTAGAACCTTCACAAATTTCACATCCCTTTCCATTCACGTTGTCCATGAACAGACTGTGATTTTTAATTTTTTTACCATTAGACATAATTAGTCCCAAAGTCTTTTGGGGAGGGAGGATAACTTTTCCTGCCTCTGAGACATGGTATTTGTGAAGCAGACAAGAGGTACTGTGCTCCATTTAAGTTAGTTGTGTCATTTGTTCAGAACTTCTCTCTGCAAGTATTTTAAGTGTTCTGGTTCACTCACTGTTACAATGGCTGGAGGTAGTAAATGCGACCCCTGGCCCCCTGAAATGCGCAGGAAATATTTCATATGGTAGTGCAAGACTTTATTCTTCCAAGATGCAGAATCCTTAGTTAAGAGCCTAACTATAAAATATTTACTCACTCTGCTGAGTCCCTCATCTGCCACTGCTCATGGGCCCTTTATGAGCAGTTACCTGAGCTGCTCCCCACCACTGTAAACAGGAACTTTCACTCTGGTAACTTTTAAGAGCTGTAGTAAAAGAAAACAAAAAAAAAAAAAATGAACGTACAGAACTGCCGTCCTAGTCCTTTTAAAGTCGAGTGCATGAGGCAGCCCCACTCCCCTGGCCAAAGGGAGGGCTGGGTAGTTTGTTTTTCAGTGAGACACAAAGCCAAGAGGGCTCTGTTTTTACATGCTAATGAAGCCCAAGGTGACAGGAATTTGGCAGAGCCTGATCCCAGCAGCTGCGGGCCAGGATGGAACTGGCCAGGGCATTACATTGAAGCATCACTGAGCACAAACCTACAGCCTGCTCCTAAAACTTCATCAGAAATTAATCCAGTGCCAAATGCCCTCGCCATAGCCCACTTTTTTGGTAAAGAGTTTTTCAGATTAAGCAATAAATATTTTGGTAATTTAAGAGCCCAGTGCCCAGATCCAGACCCTGGATCATTTGCTTTCTTTCCAGAAATACTTTGGAGGTGCTAAAAATCTCCAAAACGTGCCCAGTGAGCTTCCAGGGTGAACCATCTGTAAATGGTATACTCACTTAGTGGAGATGCATTTCAAAGCACATGGGGTGTGCATTAGGGATTGATCATCTTCAAACTTTACCAGTGCTTCAGAAAAGAAAAAGAAGAAAAAAAGATCAGAGCAAATTATACATTTTTAAAGCAAATTTTAAAGTTCAGCTCTTGTGTGCCAACCTCACCCCCCTGAGGCACAAACACAACTGCCCCACATCCAAGTTTGGGGATGCTCTGAATCCCAGTTTGGGGATGCTCTGACCATACAGGAGCAATGGCTCTGTCCCAGGAGTGCCACTCACTGCACTGGGCATGGGAAGATGTGCCCACAAAAAGCTCCTGCAAAGTAAAACCAAACAGAAAGACCAGCTTCTGCCAAACCAGGTGATTTATTTACCTTCAGGTGAAGCACAGCTGTTCTTTGCCACTTCTTTCTGGACAGGAATTCAGCTCTGCATTTTAAGAGAAAACGTTGGAAATAAAACATTTTCAGGTGAGGGGAGAAATTCCAAGTTCCTTAAAATTACTGTGAAATCGATAGGTAAACAAACACAGGATATTCAGTCACCTCCCTTTCCTTTTTTTTCCCTCCCTAGAAAGCCCTTTGCAGCTGGATTTTCCCCAAAATGTTAATATTGTGCTGGGTTTAATGCTGACTGAAGCAAGGTAGCAAGTGGTTATTGCAGGCCTGACATGCCTGTTCTGCCAGGGAACAGCTGAGCTTTCAACTCAGAAAACAAGGCAAACTTTGTTAGGTCCTCAATCCACTTTTGCCTGCCTTGGCCAGGTATGTGCTCACAACGTGGATGACTTAATTCAGGGTCAGTTTATTTGTACTTTCCTTAGTCAAGGCCTGAGTGGGAAAGTATTAAATCCTAAGGTTTTGTTTGGGGGTGGTTTTTTTGGGTGGGTTTTGTTGGTGGTGGTGGTTTTTTTTTTTGTTTGTTTTTTGTTTTTGTTTTTTTTGGGTTTTTGGGGTTTTTTTGTTTTTTGTTTGTTTGTTTGTTTGTTTGTTTCTGGAAAGCAAGTTCTTCTTTTGAAGAACTGGTCTGAAGTTGGCAGTAGTACCTTTGTAGGCAGTTTGTCTGCTCACAGAGCTGATGTTCCTGATTGGGAAACAAGACACTGAAACATTTTAAATAGAGCCAGGCAAAGGCAATCTTTGCATTTGCTGCTTCCTAGAGTGCATTTGTAAAGAAGAACCACTCTTTAGTTGTTCCTCTTCAGCATGAATTCCAGTTCCATCTCCTTCATTCCTCAAATCTAGTCCATCAGATTAGAGGCAAGAATTCAGCTCTGTGTCTCTGTAATGTGACGCAGAACCAGCACTGAAAATGGACTTTAAATGGTGCCACTATGTTGATTTAGTTGGATTTTGCCTGAGTAATAATACACAAATTAAAGCATCACTCACAAAGGTGTGCACCGTACTTAAAAGTATACCTTTAATGCTCAGGGTCCAAACATTCCTGTTTTTTGTTTCAAATACTTTATCAGCTCCATTTCCCTTGGGTTTTCTTTCTTTAAACCTAGAATGCTGCTCCTAGGATGTGTGTGCTTGTACTTGTGTGCATGTGTAGGCCCCATGATTGTTTCTGCTGCTAAAGCTAGCAACATAGCTACTGTTTTCCAAGCTCAGTTACTATTTTGGCAAAGCATGGGTATTTGGGGATATGAAAACTGATCAGCTGCCTTAAGGAAAAAAAATCCATAGCTTTTTGTTTCCATACTTTCCAGTTTTCCACTCATCAGTTGCAGGCTTGTGTTGGAAAATGTCTTTCAGTGTCAGAACTTCTGAAGAGCAAACCCCAGCAGTGGAGAGCAAGTTCACTCCCTCTGAGCTGGACTGGCTGCTAATAAAGGAATAAATAACAAATACCACAAGCAGATGAATATTAACTAATACCAAAGCACACCTACCCCTCTGAATTGCTTTCTCTGTTCACATTCTTGCCATTTGAGCAGCAGCTCTCCTCACACATCGCAGCCTGAGAAAACAGCTCCAAAGGGCCAAAAGAAGCAAATGAAATGTATTTGTTATTACGGCTGACCTTAGGCAGGCAGTATGTGAAGCTGCGGGAATCATTCACGGAATCTCTGATTATAAGTATGGTGATAACTGGTAAGACTGTGCTGAACTACTGTGAAACAATTCAGGTAGTCAGCAAACAGGGCTAATTGCTAGTTTGGGGGAGATTATGGGTAATTTACTGCCCACTGAGGGCTTCTACCTAAAAATAAGCGCTTTTTTTTCTCCCTTTGGACGGCACTTGCATGTTAATGTAGAATTCCTGATGCAATTACATGTGAAGAGGACATTCAGATGCACGTCCATAAATGCCCTTCTGCTTCTCAGTTACATTAACTGTCTTTGTAGGTCCTTTGATAGAAACCATATTCCTCACTTCTTTTTAAATAGCAAACAGGCGCTGAGCTAGACTTTGCTGTTATCCAAGATGTCCCAATCAAAGGGCTGAGGGTAACACAATAAACACAAGGAAAGAAACTCCTGGTGGTTTCCAACACAAACTAATGGGAAAGTGTCAAGTGAGCAGCTACTGACAATTCCAGCCTCGAAACCAAATGTTCATGTGAAACTCCACCTTTGAGAAGGAAGAACAAATACCCACAGAGTGTTTTGGCTATAATTACTTCATTTAAAGGGAAAAAGAAAAAAAGTGCTGAATTCAGTTTGCTAAAGTCAAGACATTAATATTTTTGGCATGTAAAGATGTAATCCAAATGTTTAAATGAAATGTCATCCCCCTGCGTTCACATTTGCCCACTGAACGACGGTGTAAACCCTCCGCAGACCTTCATACAATACACATTTTTCAGTTCATTGAAGAAGGCCCCTGCTGCTTCTCAAGGAAAACTAACTTGCAGAAGCAAAATAAATACTGGCGTGGCAGTGCAGCAGCAGAGCCTTGGATCACAGATGTGCAGCACTGCCGGCTTTTCCATCAGATAAGGAGCATCCAGACATAATCACTCCAAGTGTCTGGGACACGGCGCACGCGGCGGCGCTGCCCAAGTATGGCCTGACAGACACATGCAGGCTGTGCTGGGGCTGGGAGGCAACGAGCTGACAGCGCTGCAGAACAGCCCTGTTATGTCTATAGCCAAATGTTTGTGTAATTTAGCCTGGGCTTTGAAACAGCCTCAGAAATGGGGGCACAAATGGAGCTTTGTGAGGAGCTGTCAGGGATGTACCTGCTGCTCGGGGAAGTTGGCAGGAGGAGGGGGCAGCCTTGGGCTGTCACACCAGGAAAGCTTCCGTTGGTCCCATCCAACCAGTGGGGCTGCTCCTGGAGAAAAAATTATATATATATACACATGTCAGGGCCAGCAAGATGATTAGAGGGCTGGAGCACCTCTCCTGTGAGGAAAGGCTGAGAGAATTGGGATTGTTCAGCCTGGAAAAGAGAAGGCTTTGGAGTCACCTAATTGTGGCCTTCCAGTTCCTGAAGGGAGCCTGCGATGGAATATGGAGAGAGACTATTTCCAAGGGCCTGGAGTGACAGGACAAGGGGGAATGGCTTCAAATGGAGGGGAAGTATAAATTGGCTGTTAGGGAGAAAAAATCTTCTCTGAGGGTGAGAAGGTCCTGGAACAGGTTGCCCAGAAAAGCTGTGGTTGTCCCATCCTTGGAAGTGTCCAAGGCTAGGCTGGATGGGTCTTGGAGCAACCTGGGACACTGGAAGGTGTTCCTGCAAATGGCAGGGGGTGGAAGTTTGAGATGAGCTTTAATGTCCTTTCCAACCCAAACCATTCTGTGATATAAATGTGTATTTATATCTATACACACACACACACACACATATATACAGATATACACACAGATTAATTTATGGCCTCATGTGTAACTGTGGGCCCTGGTCCTAATGGTACTGTGGCCTGCAAAGGGTTACTGCTGGCTGCTTTTAGGCAAGACACCTCTAAAAAAGCAAAAAAAAAAAAGTAAATGTAACCCTAGAGAAATACAGCTCCCTGGGCCTGTGGTAGTTCCTATTAAGATATACAAAGTATCTCAGCAAGGGAAAATTTAACTTACATACAACACATGATTTTAAGTAAAGAAATATTGATTTGGGGGGGAACAGACAAGTATTTTTTTAGCTCTAATTTATGGCTGAGCAGCTTCATTTTAGGTACTTCATGGGAATATTTTAAACCAAGCCTGCATAATATTAAAATAAGTTAAAATGTATGTAAAATTTATGAGAGCATGTCAGGTGCAATGCTTGATAAAGTAAGTTTAATGCTTCAGAATTTTTTTCTTCAGGGAGAGAAAGCTGAATCCTGCAATTCTAGGTTACAGTATAATTTTAGAAACTCTTTTCCATTATACCATTCATTTATTAATGAGATCCAACCCAATTTAACAAAAAGAGGTAAATTCCTGAAGAGTTTGTGGAAAGTCCTCAGCAGGTTGGAAGCTGGGCGTGTGTGATAAAAGGGGGTATTCTCTTGTTCATAGGCTCTATTCCATTTCACAAAAACACAGAGGAAATCAATTCACAACAAACTTTCTAAGGGTGCCTCTCCAGTGTGGTTTTCCTCCTGGAAATGCTGTCTGGCTCCGTGAGCAAACAAAAGCTTTGGCAGTTGACAGGGGCTGTACATCACTTTGAAAATTCTTCATTTACCGGGGGTGTGTCATGTTGCTTCATTGTGTGACACTCCCAATTATCGTGACAGAGCTAAATGACAAAGTACTGTCACCCCACTGCAAATCCAGAGCAGCTTCTTTCCATTTTTCTGTCTGGTCATGGGAACATTGCTGAGCTGGTACAAAGGAGCGGCAGGAGCCACAAACGGGGGCTGCAATGGCTGCAAACTGCTCTGCTCTATTAAAAATTCAGCTCCTCGGCAATATTAAATCTGGATTTACTTCCATCAAACAGAAACTTAGCATATCTCATTCTTCCATTATAAAATATTGACATCAGGAATAGTGAAATCCTGAAATGAAGATTATAGATGAAAACTATGTGCTCGGTAATTATGATTTTTTTTCTTTGTTATTTATTATTCCTTTCCTCTGAGGATTGCACAGGCTGTTGCAAACAGTAATGAAGTTAGCATGCAATGCCAATGCAAAGTGTGCTGCAAAGTTATTCCTTCCCCTCATTATGGATGAGGGAGGCAAGACAGCGGGAGGAGGGAGAGCTCCCCAGCCAACCCACACAGGGGCGGGACAGCCCCCGCCTCACGTCTTAATCAGCATCCCTGGTGAGGAGACCCTCAGTGCCATCTTGTTTCTGTCTCCTTTTGTTCTGCCGTTTCCCTGGGTTTTTTTAGGTCTGTACTGGAGCTCAGAGCTATTAATATCAGTGACACTTTTTTTGTCACAACCCAAGCAAGCTGGTTCACAAATCCTTTCACTGCCCTGTCTCCTAATGCTCTCAAATAACCAGAGCACTGGAAAACACAGCCCTGGGTGTGGAAATGTCCAACCCCTCATCCCAACAGCCCTTCTTGAGGCCTGACACCACAGTGTGAAGAGATCAGCATGCATTGGGATAACCCTTTGACTCCTGCCTGTGGAGATAGCCCTTGGTTTGGGATGGTTTCCACCACCCCCTGAAATTCCCACCTGGCCAATGAATGTGGTCCCGGCTGTGGCCTCTCTCTGAGGTGACCACGCAGAGAGATCCCACTTGGAGGGATGGGGTTGTTTGAAGGCATCTTCCACATCCTCCTGAACCCTCCTTGTGGCCTGCAGATGTTCATGAGGAGTGTGATGTATCCCAGGTGTGACATCAGATACGGAGTCTGCCTCATGCACTTCCTACAAAAATCAATTCAAGTCAGTAAAGTGACCACCCTTCTCCCACAGTGCTTGTAGAGGTTCAAAGCAGGACCAATTAGTCTTAAGGTGGAATTGTCAGGTGTCAGGTGAGAACAGAGAAGTTGAAGCATTATGTATAGGAATAGATTTATTTAGAGGATTTGAAGTATTTGTTTTGCTATCAACAGGTCTATAAGAAGTGCTTCTATAGCACTGTGTAGTAGAAACTGATACTTTGCAAAATGATAGAGGGATGTTGTTTGGGTTTTTTTTTTTCCTTTTCTGTTCTTTATGCACCAATCAAACACAGAGCTGCCCCCTAAAGCAGGTAAACTCACAGCCAAGCTCAAGGCAGCCATGGCAGTAAAGCTCCTGACCTTGAAGGGCATTTGGTCCCAACCCTTCTTGCCAAACACATCCCCTATTTGGGTCCCATTTCATCATGTTTCTTTTATATATAATATATAAATATCTTCGTCATGCACTCAGTTTTTTGTGTTTGATTCCTAAACTGAGAACCCTGCCAGTCTCCAAGCCTAAAGCTTCATGTGAACCTCTTTGTCCCTGCCAAGCCCACAGCACACAAATACCACAGCATATTATCATCACACAAGATGTTCCCGAGTTTAACAGTTCTCATCCCAGAATACCAAACCCCTCTCCTAGCACTCCCAGCAAATCAATATGCATTATTATTACATGCTCAGATACTACATCAGATTTCTGCTCATGCCAAAATTTCAGCTAGCTGTTCCCTGGAGTATTTATGCTTGTGTACTGTATTTAACAACAGCCCATTCAAAATGCTCACAGCTCCTAGGAATGAAATGCACATAATTTAGGAATAGCGGTCTGGCTATTCAGGCATCATGCTGTGTCAAGGGAAAATTAAATCTTTGACTCTCCCCCTCTTCAAAAACAAACCCATACTTTGCATCATATTTTGGGGAGCTGCATGGAAGTTTCATAAAGACCAAGTGGCCTTGGCTCTTTTTTTCCTGTTTAATGGCAGTGCCTCCCCACTAATGCTCCAAAATGATACAGTAGTTTAAAAAAAAAAAAATCTCTCAGCATGCAGGCATTGTATAACATTAAGAAATCAGGATTTTCTAGGCACTGCACAGCATTAATTACACTGAGCATGCTGCAAATTTAAATTAAATGATATGCCATGTTCTGTTGTAAATATCAAAATAGATTGCAAGATAGAACCCCATATTGGCATTTGTGCACTGAACAGGATCAGAAAATCTCTATGATATATAATTACTTTTTATTTAGAGCATACATGATGCAAATGTCCTTTTTATTTTCAAGAGTACCTAAGAGCATGTGTACAGGTTAAAACTTGTCTGTACTGAAAAAGAACCCCAAACAAACCCTCTCTCAATAATAATAACAACAACAATGATAAAACAACAACAAAAAAACCCTCTTTGCCTTCATGTCCTTTCCAAGATAAAAGAATAAAATATGCTTCTCTTTCCCCTCAACAAGTAATTACAATGTAGGGAATGGAGGGCACTGAAAGAAAAATGGGAATACAAGGGGCTGGAGCAGGTCAGCAAAAGGATCTGATTTCATCATATGGGTTGGAATACCAGGATCCCATGGAAGCAAATGCTGTGGGGGTTCAACTCACCCAAGTAGGGAAGGGCTGCTCTTCCAGCTGGAATTTCAGACAGGAGCAGAGTGAGAGATGGGCTCTCTCAACTCTGTGGTGATGAGGGTAGCCTGATTTGGTGATGCCATGGGAAGAAGTGTCTGAAGACAATATAAACAAAAGGTCTGTCAGTATTTGTATTTTTCTTGGCATTGGTATTTTGCAGTTTTATGCTATCAGGTTGAATGGTCACAATCCCAGCAGCCCCTGGACTAGGAGTATTTCTAGTGTAATTTCACATATTTCTATGTGACTAAATACTAGACAAATATTTTACAACTTTGCACTTCAGGGAAAGGATGGCATTTAGTTAACTCTGTAGAAAAGGCCTTAAAAAAACTCAAATCTGTATTTTTCAGGGCTTATTTAAAGCCTTGATGAAATGATGAGCACTGATCTGAGACCCACAGGTGAGTGCCAGTCTCAATGGGCACAAAGGCACAAGGCATGAAGGAGATACAGCAAAAAAGTGTGGGCAGGGACATGCAGAGCCACTGACATCACCATATTCTTTCTTAATTATCTTTTCTGTATCTTTTGCTCCTAGGCCTTGTTTTCCTGTCCCATTTTGCAGCAGTCCTGTGTGCAGAAGAAGTACAACTGTGGGACACCTGATGAAAAGAGGTGCTTGAACAACTGGCCTTCAGCTTTGTCACCTTCCTTCAGTGCTTGGGAAAAAAAAAAAAAAAAAAAAAAAAAAAAAATCCAAGCCAAAGACAGTTTATGTGCAGCTCAGGAAGCTCTCAGCAAGGAATGTGTCTGTGATTTAATAACACATCTACCCAAAATGACACTTCTTCTAATACTCACTGAGAAAAAGAAGGCAGAGCAGCACATGAGGCGCTGCTATTGCAGCAACAAACAGCCAAACTATCAGGTATTTATTTTTCAATGTACAGAATTATTGGGGGAGAATAAAAATTATTTTTTGACACTCTGAGAGAGCCGTAAAAAGTCCTGTGCTTCCCCTACTCCCATGGTCCTGACAAGAAACACCTCACAAATTCTAATAAATAGACAATAGAAACAAATACTTTAACTACATAGCATTGGGTTTCAAATGGCTTCCTGAATCAGAAAATACTGCTCATCCATCTTCCTTATTTCCACACTCTGTAATGGTGGTTCTCCAAAAGTCAAAGTGAGATGGATACTACAAAGATCACAGACACTACACTGGGAAACCAAGTATCAGTGGGTACATCCAGATTTATGGTAGGTGATGGCAGTAAAGTGAAAGTAAAATTGTTTGCACAGTCTGTATTGTTGGCCATTACTGTGTATTTGCCCTTTTTTCTTGCTTAGCTGCGGCTGGAAGAATGGAAAATTGTACCTTCTATACAGTATTATGAGACACTTTCTGATCATAAGGTCAATCAGACTGGTTTAGCTGCTTGAGGTTGGCACAATCACTCAGTGTCTTTAAGGAAAGGTTAGATACATTTATGGGAAAGGTATTTTGCAGAAGCTTTCCTGCTTCATAGAGGTCTTGGACAAAATGACCCAGGAGGCCCCTTCCAAGTCTATCAAATGTGGTTCCCTGATTGATGCTGTTTCCCCCCAAAGTCTTTTCAAAACACAAAGCACTGTTATAAAATTTAATATGGTACACTATATAACTTTAACACAATGCCATTTTCTTATAGGAAATGGTTAGCTGGTAGCACAGGAGCCCCGTGCAAGAGGAAGAAAAGTAGAAAAAAGAAATTGCAGTGCAATTTCTCTGCTGAGGGATATCGACTATAACATTTACTCTATGTCTAAGCATGGACCTTCAGCTGTGCAGGGGAACAACAAGCCAGGGAAAGATATAAGGAACCCAGGAATTTATTTCTCCAGAAAAGCCTGACAAGGCCTGAGGTAATTTTCTATGCTGTACAATAATCATTCCCTCAATGCTGGGAAGCAAATGGACACCCAACTCTCCTTGTAAATCACTGCCTGGTGCTGTATCAGCTGGATCCCAGGCAGAGCTGCCTGGGGACAGGGACCAGGACAGTCCCAACCCTCCTGCACAGCCACAGGGCCAGAGCTGAGCTCAGGTGTGTCCTGCACCAACTGCACCAGTGAGAAGAGCCCGTTGTGTCACAAATCTCTCTCTGCCATGGCTCTGTCCTGGCCTGCTGCCATCCCATGGAGCAGGTGGAGCAAATCTCTGAAAACTGCCAGCACCAAAAAATTGTGCTTCTAAAAAAGGACAGCAGCACCCCTGGTAATGTGTTTGTCTGCTGACTGAAGACTCAGCAAGAGAGCTTGGGCCACATTTCCCTTCTCTGAATACAAGATCGTTGGTCAGGCAGAATGCCCTCCAGGTCTTCTATGTTTCCACCAAACCATTCAGTAAAATGATAGGATTTTTCTCCCTACTATAATTCCTTTATTTTTTTCTTTTTTTTTTAATTTGCTGAATGTTTCCTAAATTGACTTTTTTTTTCCTTTGAAACCATTAACATATTTAAAAATTAAAGTCGTGTAATGATTAAAAAAACCCCCAAAACACCAACCAAACAAAAAAACCCAACCCCCCCAACTGCCCCCCCCCAAAAAAAAAAAAAAAAAAAAAAAAAAAAAAAACCACCAAAAAACAACCAAAAGAAAAAAACTAACCCACACAACACACAACTAGATGCTCTGGGCCATCTGGTTAAAATGCTCTGGTCAGCCTCCATTGCTCTGTATTAAGTTTTAATTTTAGATTCCCATAGGGAAAAAAAAAACAAACTAAAAAAACCCAAACCAAAACAAAAACCCCCAGAATTTTATAGAATTGGAATTTACTCCTAAAATCATTTTATGCTAAGCTTTTTATTTTCATTCCAGCTGATTTAGTTAAAGGCCAAACTCTTCTCCCAAAAATCAGCTCCCAGCCCCCATCTTCTTGGGATAGCCCTGACAGGAAATAACAACATCCATACACAGACACTCTGAAGCCTTTTGAAGTCTCACAAATGTGAGCTGTTCCCTTTTGCAGAGCAGGCTGGGATTAACTCTTTTATTAACCTTATAACCTCATGCACAAGAAAGAAAAATAGCCAATCCCTTATATTTTATTTCTTTTTTTTTTTTTTTTTTTTTTTTAGATATGGAAGCCTGCAGCCTTCTCTACCCAAACATTTGTGAGCTCAGCCTACAGATAGGAGCAAAAAAGCCCACTGAAAGCCCCCTCTCTCCAAGGAGCTCCCCAAAGCCTCTCTAGAGCCCTCCCATTATGTTGCACTCAGTGTCAAAGCTTGTATTTTCACTGGAAAATATTTTCTCTTTACAGGAGGGTTGTGTCTCTCTGTATTGGTGGGAGCAAATAACAACCTTTTGGTTCTTTTCAACACATTGCATCAATGTATTTTCCTGATTCCCATGTCAAAAAAGCAACTTTTAGCAGAATGAAAAATCTGACCTGGGTGTAATCCTGACAGAGCTCCAATTGCTCATCCTTTGCTTCATCCCTGCACTGCAGTGCAGAGTAAGAGGCTCACATTGAATAGCTCTTCTCACCAGAGTCAAAATGGCAAAAATTAGCTCAGGGAGTGACATGAGCAAGAATTTCAAAGGCAGGAAAATTCATCTCCTGCTCTTTGTCTTACACTGTGGTGCACTGTAGTAGTTGGAAGATTTAACTTCCAAGCATCCCATCTATATAAATCCTATTGGACAACAACTCCTCAGCTTCTTTTTTTAAGGATGTTGTGCTCAGCAGCTGGAATCTGCCAGGGAATGATGGTCAAGATAAGGATGGAGAAAAACTTTCCTGTAGCCTTCAGGTGTTGTTCAAGGGTCAGGATTAGGGAACAGCCAAGGCCAAACAGAGCTCTGTGTGTTGCACGAGGTCATGGCTCTTTGGTGTAAGGACCAGGAGGTTGGGCCAGACCTGCCTCTCCTCAGCCCCGCCCATTCACTGCCCTGATGACACAGCCCCTCTTGGGCTTTCTGCTTTTTGAAAGATTTACACTCCATTTAAATCTCCATAGAAAGCTCCACTTTAGCTTTTAGGAGGCCAAGACACTTGAAAATCTCTGATGGGAAGGACAAGTGAGGAAGGCAGACTATCTCTCCCTTGCAAAGGCATTCAAATACCACTTGGATGAGGAGTTTTCAGCTGCTTTGCTGGATAAACAGACAGTTTATCACAGTTCTAACATGCAGGGGTGCCCTTCACACCAACAGGATGAGAAAAGAGGCAGTAGGAAGAGGCACCAGAATAAAAAAAGGCAGGATTCCACTGAAATTTTACCTTCTTTGATCATTGAAAATGGGAAAACCCATTCAGGATCAGGAATTTCCAGACTGGGCTGTATGCACCATTAATTGTTCCATGAAGCAGAGCTGGTCTGCTGTTGTTGCATCCTCCAAAAACAGCTGTTACTATGAGCTCTTTGGGGCTCAGGAACTCCATTTCCCAGTTTTCACTTAGTAATTCAGTGATCATATATAAATAATAGTAATGATAATCATAACAATACCTGGCTTGCCATTATGCTGTACTCAGTCTTTGTGATGCCTCTCTCATGATAAAATCTGTGTATTAAACACTTTAATTGAAACTCTTAATAAAACAGCAATATTTTTACTTGTGCCGCTATATTCACAGAATGATCACAAAGCACTTTACAGAATCAAATGAAAGTAGCCGGTCTGGTCCTTCTATAGAGGATTTTGTGCATCTCAGCAGGGCATAACAAATCTGCTGTAAAGACAATTAATTGTCAAACGTACCATATTTAGGGGTTTGTCTTGGCTGAGCAGCATCCAAGCAAAAGCTTGAGGTTCGTCTTTCAGATTGATGTGAAAGTCTAAAGCCACCACAAATAACACGACAAGAGGGACTGGACGGTCTCACTGACTAGACAAGAACAGTCTGTGATGTCTTATTATCAAGGTCCCTGGGTCAGAAAGAAAAAAGAAAAAAGGTTACAAATTTTCCTGGTTTAGGAAAAGAGCCATGGGATCTTGGAACTGAGTACTGAGCAGTCTCCATGGGGTCACTGCAAGGGGACAAGGCAAATCCTGGCCCTGCAAATGCTCATGGTAAA
Organism: Zosterops lateralis; assembly: GCF_965231275.1. Taxonomy (NCBI): domain Eukaryota; kingdom Metazoa; phylum Chordata; class Aves; order Passeriformes; family Zosteropidae; genus Zosterops; species Zosterops lateralis. The sequence continues at coordinate 3,062,907 of NC_139764.1, forward strand.
TGGTACCTCCTGAGGTCTGGTAGGGTCTCCAGCTTTGGGCCTTGTACCAGGTACTTCTGGAGCCGTGAGACAGTGAAGGGCTTTGTTCCCTCCTGTATAATTGATAAATTACCATTGTTAGTACTAAACAATACAACTGAGCACAGAATGGAAACACGCTAATGCTTTATCCAGCTCCAGCAATTCTGCTTGTGTGCTCACACTGTTCTTAAATGTGCTAGGTATTTGTTTGATGAAACAGTAAGTTTTAGAAAAGAGAAAAATAAGAACTTCAAAGATAATAAAAATCTTGACTACATACTTTACCACAGGCAGCTGTGAATAAGCTTCAGTACTCTTTATTTTTAACATTCCAGATATGTAATTTAATGCAGGTCTAATGACAGTCTCGAACATACTGCTTTAATCGAAATTGTTCAAGCTCTGTTCTGTGGCAAGGGCTCACAAGATACCAGCAGGGTTATCCATTTTCCCCACTTCTGCAGGGAAAAGGGAAGGGGACACTCTTGAACTTATGTTGCTATTGATGTGTAATATACAATAAAAAAACAGTTAAATTTCAATTACCCACAGGTAATTATAATTTTATTGTTTGACTGTACTATGGGGATTTTTGTAATTCCCAAGACTAATAATTTTCTATAATTTTACAGGTTGTCAAATAAACTATTAAAGATTATCTTTGAAAAGGATTCTGCAATTGTAAGGACATATCATACTGTTCCTGTACATTATTAGTAATTAGAGATCCCTGGATAGTGAAATATCCACACTATATGCTAGCTGCTGGATACCATATTTTCTCACAGCCTCCTGTAATCTTGAACCAAAGCTTTGAAACTTCTCAGCCATTGTAGCCTGAGTCACATCCAAACATTTATTAATATTCACTGAGCACTCATTAAGCAATTCTGGTACATTCGATACGTTAAACCTCTGCTTCCTGATGGGGAAAAGCAAAGGCTCCAAGGTCCATCCAGGAGTAGTGGAAACAAACACAAAAGGGCTCATTCTGAACTCGGTCCCCTGAAGAGGATGTAGGGAAGAAGCAACATTTATACCAGTACAGAAGATGGGAATCTGCCCTGTGCCTTTGACAATGATGTGGTTTGCACAAGATGAAATTGTGCTTTCTGATTTTATCCTAAAAATATGCATAAAGCAGATGTGCTGGGGATCAGCATTGCATGTCCACAAGGAGGGGAATGGCATGGGCAGGGTCTCCAGCCCAAAGGAAGCAAATGAATTGGAGGTATTCTTCCTCATCCTCATGTCCCTCAGATTTACTGGGTGTTGGTGAGGAACTCCCCAGGCCAGTAGACACCAACATCTGCACAGCTGAGCAGGCAGCAGCAACATCTCCAAGGTAATCTGGGAGAAGCCAGAGGCCACTAAAGCAGCACGTGCTGGGTGATAGCATCCCTTACCTGTACAGGGCTTGGTGAGATCCTCACAGCCTTGCAGGGGTGCAGTCCTGAGGAGGAGCACAGGAGGGATGAGCTGAGAGGAAGATCAGCTCCTGAAGCGATGCAGGAGCAGCTGGCACAGCCTGCGAGGGCAGCGAGCTGGGGTTCAGCAGCTGAGAGAAGGCTGAGCTCTCCCCTGCAGAGCTATCAAAGGCACCATTCTTAGCTGACAGCACTGTTTATTGCAGCTGCCCCAGGAGATCATCATCATTTGTTTTATCAGCCTCTTGCATGGCTGTGTGGTGAGGGCTCTGTGCAGGGGCAAACTTCACTCCATTAAGAGCAGACTCAGGACATGGGCACTCTCAGGCTGGGGTTTGCACAGCCCCAGCCTGTGGGGACACCAAGCAGGAGCAGCATCTCAGGGCTCTGGGCACATCTGCAGGGAGGGATTTGCCTTGCTTCCGGTGCCAGGAAGCCTCTGTGGCAGCTGCAGCGCTCAGCAAGGGGCCTGGTGAGGGAATTCCCTCACACGAGGGAGCAGAGGGTGGATTGTGTTGGTTTTACGGTGGTGGGGAGCTGGTGGAGCAGTATAAAGATACGGGAGCACAGGGAAGGATTAAGGCCAATGGACTGCAGCTCCCTGCCTTCCTCCAGAGACAACTTGGAACCCATCAAAGGTATTAAATCTGAGGAGTCACTGTAGATACACACACTGAGCTCTCTTTTCCAAGGCCTGCTTGCCTTGCTGTCCTGAGCTCATCCTGCACCTGTGGGAAGGTATGGGAAGAAGGACAGCTGATAATTTGGAGAGCTCTTCAATCAGTGGCATTCCCTGCTCCTGACCAGCCTCTCTGCCTACAAACCCAGCTCAATGAGACTGAACCCATTACTCCAGATGACTGGCACTTACAATAAATAGAGAGAAAATCCAAAGCCCACAGAGAAGGCTCAATATGCTTCTAGATAACAGACAGCACCATATACAAACATAGAGCCCTCTTTCCCCTTAATTCTGGTCTGTGCTTTTCCTGCCTAACACATTCCTTGTTGCAAGTAGTACACGTTCTGACAATTGAATAGTGAAAGCAATTAGAGACAGAATTAATTGATAAAATTAAAGCCTGCTTTCCTTATGTTTGTCATATGACTACAAATATTGTCACTCCCATTAATATTAATTAATATAATTATCAATGTTTCTAATCCCTACACATTTTGTTGAAAAGTTACTCTTAGCTCAAGAATATAATTGTTAAGTCATGGAAATGTTAAGTAGCAGCTAAGCAAGTCCAAAGAATTAATAGCAAACTGTAGTTTATCCACGGATTAGACTTTTAGCAATACATAATCACCTCTTCATGTGTTCATCCACATAAAATACCTTCCATCCCTCACTACACTTCTGCCTACTTGTCCTTGCAGTGCACAGTTTTCAAGAATTAAAAAAAAAAAAAAAAAAAAAAAGATAGTAAGTAAATATTCTGTGCAGCTGCACACAATTCTTCAAGGTAAGTCACTGCACCAAGAGTTCTGTGCCCACAGCTGAGAGCAATGTCAAGGTCAATTATCTCAGGCTGAAAGCCCTAATGCAGGATACATTTGTGATCAGAATAATCTGTGTAACACTGCAAAGCCTTTGTTCTGGAGTCCAGCAAAGCAATTCCTCTCTCTCTCCCAGCTTCCCCACACATTGTGTCCCAGTTGGAATGTCACAGATTACTGGAGTGACCCAAAGGACTGCCCTGCCATGCTGCTGCCAGCAGGGCAGGTTCTCCTGGCGGGTACCACTAGCACTCCAAGGGCACAGGGGGTTGGAGCAGAGCCTTCCCTGCCACCTGCCCAGTTCCTTGAGAGACACTCAGCAATTCCTGCCTGGCAGAGCAGGCAGCAGTGCGAGGTGCAGTATTAATCAGCTGTTTTGGAAAACAGCCAAAGTGCTTCAAAGCCCTTTGTTGTAGGGTAGAGGGGTTTTTCTGCTAGAAGAGAATAATGTAATCATTTTGCTATTAATTTTTAACTGTATGTTGCTCTGCATTATTACCAATCTATACTGATTTTCCTAAGAGAAATAGGAATGCTGTGCAAGTGGTTTCTGTTAGGAATGCTGTTGGGCCACACTGGAAAAGAAGTGACAGAAAAAAGCTGTTCTTCAAAGTTACTGCAGTCACCTGCTGCTGTCTATTCCTACAAGGTATCACATTAAATACTTATAAAATGCATGAGCTTAAGAAGATTCATGGAGAACTGCCACAGTTTTCTCTGTTGTCAGGTGTTTTCCTTTGCTTGTTTTTGTAGGGGTTTGTTTCTTTTCTTTTTTTTTTTTAGTGGCCACCCTTTGAAGGAAAAGTTACTTCTGAGAAATCTTTTGCTAGCAAATTAAACTCACTGATGTGGATGAAGTCATCAGCAAGAGTAAAAAATACATTAATTCTTCTCAGAAGACAATCTCTATCAAAAATGCTAAAATGCAGCCCCCACTGATACAGTTAAACTTCCTGGTAAAAACAGGATTGTATCACTCATTTGCGTCCACTCACAAATCCTTCAATTTTATCTAAGAGAAAACTGGCCATGAGGGGACAGGAAATCTTTCATCTGCTCTTCTCCATTTCTTCAAATATCTGGTTCTTATCAACCCGCATCAAACACGAGTGACACAAAAACCTCATGTCCTCCACTTCATAAAACAAATGCAAACAAAGCACAGACATGTTTCTAGTGTGAGATGGATTGAGCACAACAAAGTATTGCATGGCAGCAAGGCTGCAAAGCACTTTTGAAAAGGCAGCACTGGCTGAAAATTCAGGAAGAGGGAATCAATTAGACCAAGAAACAAGTTATGTAGAAAAATCTACACTTTGCCACTGACCTAAGTATCAGGAGGAGGGTAAAAGGGGCCCTTCATCTGTTCCCCCAAATATTTGAATATTATCCTTTGAAAAGAAAAATCATGGCTTTTTTTCCTCTTGAATCCTCAGTACTAATTATGTATTTCAATATAATACTATTTGTATTATGCAATATCCTGTAATGTATAATCCCTATAATAAATCACACTATGAAAAATATTTTATATAACTATATATTAACATATTAATAAAATGAACATGTATAAATATATAGTTAGCTTAAGTAGCCGTGTAGTACTACTTATTAAAAATTATTATATTTTTGGGCAGATATTCAAGGTTAACTGTCATTTTTTTGGGCAGCTGGAAAACTCTGGTGAGAATTTGCAAAGTTTGCACCTAATTCAGTTGAATTAGCTTCAAAATAGAGAAATAGATGATTTGATAAAAAAGAATTAGACACATTAAATTTTCAGTAAAAAAAAAAATTAAATACCCAGATATTTTCTACCTGGCCAGCTCCAAACTGCTGTTTTATTACGTGGGCATAAGCCCATGATCATCACTGAAAAAGGTGTCTTTGTCTTCTCCATATCCAGTGCTGCAGGGTCTCCAAGGGTGATTCAGGAAAGCTCTGAAACATCCACAGTAAGTCCAGTAAGCACTTTCCTAAATGGTGATTCTTTCCTGAGCTGGGGCCAAAATAGGTCAAGTAAAGGGAAAACCAAAAATGCGGACTATGAAGCGACTGCCCATAATTCCCCAGGAAATCAGAGATTAAACCTCTTGTACAGTAGCCTCTTCTAGGGGGACTGCATTTATCATTCCAGGAATTAGTTTAATCAAGGCTTATTTCTGCAAAACTTAATATACACAGTATGTTATTAATTTGGATTGTGCTGTTGCTTCACAGCTTTGAAAAACTAAAACAAAAACTGCTGAATCTGCAGTCACCTTCGGTAGCGAGGTTCTGTTCCTCTGCCTATCTGTCCTGGGTTGCAGTGTAGGATGTACACAAAGTATTTATTCTATCACCATCTTCATGAACTGTTGAAACCAGGTGGGCTAGTGTTTTCCCAAGCCCCCTGCCTTTTCTGCTAATGGCCCATTAACGCCTTTGGGGTGTTTTCTGCTAATGACCCATGAGTCACAGGTAACTCCCTCCAGGGGTTATCTCTGTTAATGGGCCATCAAGGACCCATTTCACACTTCTCATGCTATTGTGAGATGTTCTGCCCAGGGGGAGGAGCCAAGCTTTCTCAACTGGATATAAGCTGGGATTTGGGACAGTGCAAGTAGCACTTATCCACTGGATTCCCAGAGGACCAGAGCTACCAGACCTTTCTACAGGATCACTGCTTCAGGAAGAGCACCTCACCTGGACTGCTTCCACCATCCTGCTCAGGTTGTATTCTGACCCTGTCAGTGATCCTTTGTGTTATTGTATTTATTTTATTTTACTTTTACCTTTTTACCTTTCTTCTTATTAAATTATATCTCTGACTTGGAGCCTCTCATTCATTTTGCTTTCAAACCACAACACTATCTGAGATATTTCTTTCCATCTCCTGCACCATCATGTTTCAGTTCCTGAGAGCTGTAGATATTTATTCAGTGCCCTTCTATCTTGGCCATCACAAATAGCTCTCTGATAACAAATCACACTCTCTGAGCATCATCTGCTACCAGAAAGGATCCTTGAGAAGCACATGCTCCTTGGTACAGGATATCCCCTGCTTTGCTGTGAATGCCATACAGAGTTTCACAAAATCAGCTCCCTTGCATTGAGAGGGTAAGAATGCATCATCTTAGTAGTTTTACCACTTCTTATTGTCTGTTTGGGCTTTAATATGTAGTCTCTGCTCCGTGGCTCTTCAAATGAATGCTGCTACTTAAACACAGAGAACGATTTGTGCTTAGTGAGAGATTCAAGGATTTCAGCTATCAATACAGGTTTAATTATGTGCTGGTGGATGCTCAGGTACTATAATGATAGCTGCTGTATAAATTGCACAAAGCCAGCATAGAAGAGACCACTCACAGCTCATCATCCTCTGCTCTTGCAATTTAGACAAAATAAAATGTAATGCACAGTATTAACTCACATCTTCTTGCCTATGTCATAATTCATCATGTAATGTGATGTTATTCCATGTCATGTCATGGGTAACATGATGCAACACAATGTCACACTTCAGGAAATATCACTAAGCAAGGACTGATTCTTGTTAGCAGTTCAGAATACGAGCCTCTGATCCAAACATATTGTGGCTGTGGCTGATGGGAAGGCATCAGACTGAGAGCTAGGTTGGGCAAATGTTTTTCTTCTCTGGCTTGGCCAGCAGATGTCCGTTTGTCAGGTTTGGGTTCAATTGAGATTTCTTTGTCACGAGCAGTTTCTCTTGTAAAAGAAATAGCAATTTTATGGCAAGCCAAATTCTGAAAAGAAAAGCCCTTAGAAATACATAATAAATGTATATTAGCAAGACAGAAAATTGGAAAATGGCCACCTGCCAGCAGACACATAAATTTTGGAGGCAATGCATTTTTCTGCCATTATGCATTATCACAGGAATTGCAAATATTTATTAAAAGTATTAAAATGGTGAGAATGTTAAATGTTTCCTTCAGTAGTGGAAATTCGCAGTGCCACATAGAAGACAGGATATTCTGATACAATGTTTATTAAAATGACTTCATTTTATTAGACTGTCATACACAATAAATATGCAGGTACAGTTAACAAAAGATCTATTGTGGATACAGGAGATTTGTGAGTAACACTTCAAAAAAATAATCTCTTCTGAACTCTATTCATATAAAAAGCATGCTACAAACTTTCATTAACTTCCTTAGAACCAATTATTTTCTGAGCTTATTTTCTTTTTCTGCTATCCTCCTGTATTTTGTTAGTCAATTTGTTTGCTCACGTTTTAATGCTTAACAGGATTAAATGCAGTTTATCTTTAATTTATATACAAGTAAGCTGAGTATGTATGTGGAGCAGGCAACAAAACATGATGATTATTTTGGGGTTCATTTACCGGTCTAACCATGAATGACTGTAATATATTGGGACCTCAGTATCTTTCCATCCATAAACAAAACATTATTAAAAGATCAGTGGTAGCTCCCTAATATTGATTGAGAAGAAAATCACATTCCGGTTTTGCCCACATTTTCTGCTGGGATTAATCACAGTGATATTGTTTCTAAGGTTTTGTTGCAGCACAGTACAGACTCAGGCACACCCTGACAGGGTAACTTTGCCCCTTCCAGCAGCCCCTGAGCACTGATGAGGACAGTGATTTAATTCCTGCATAAACAGGAATCGGCAGCAAAAGGAAGGAGGGTGACTCTTGCCTTCACAACTGAAAGTGTCCTCAAAGTGGCTTCTAAAAGTCTGTTTTTTAATTTAAGAAATGAGCAAAGAAATTAGGAACCAGTACTGGGGTTTTTTCTTACACAAGTGTTCCTCAATTCCTTACAGTCCATTAAGGAAGAGGTGGGATTGGAGTCTATGTTGTAGGCAGGAGGTGAATAGATCAAAGTTACAAGACCTCAGATTTATGGAGAGTCTTATGCAAGGAAAAACCTGCCTCTGGAAGATAAAATTTCAGAAATAAGGGGCTTTTTTTCTCTGCTTTATACAGTGCAGTTGTATTCCTTTCTGACAAACACAGAGTGGTGGTGGGAGGAGTAACTTTCATGAAAAAATGCTTTGCCTTGATCCAGTCAGTTTGTATGGATTTCTGGAATATCAGAAGCGGTGCATAGGATTCAACACAAAGGGTGCATGTTGGAGAGAGACCTTGGCCACCTCACAGGCAGAGGCAGGGCCTGTGCTGCCTTTAGAGGGGCAGGTGTGACATCCTCTCACTGCTGCAGAGTCAGAAACCGGGGCTGGGACTGGCTCTGTCCAAAGCGTTTGTGGGATTCATTCAGTGTAAAAAGAGGAGTCAGCACTTCAAGCAATGCAAACCCATTTGCCTGGCCAATCTTATTTAATATGAAGCATGTTTTGTCTTGATTTAGGTGGTTGTTGTTCTTTAATTAAAGAAATTATGGGAGGTCATTCTCATTAGTTTAGAAGAGTCCTCACAGAAGGGGTTTGCACTGATTTAACCTCAGGGTAAACTGGCACAACTTTAGCATGTAAATAGGATTTAACACTGGACACTTTGTGTGTAATCCAGCTCTTCACTCATGACATTCAAGGAATACTTGGAATACTGACTGACATAAAAAGATAATGATGTTAAGGTGGGGTCTTACCGCGAAATCTGTCAAATGATCTGTGCTGGCAGCCCGGAGCCTCTGCAGCAGTGGGGACACCTCAGGGCTTTCTGCTGGGGGCAGCACAGACAGCTCTGCCTGACCCTGCACGAGGACACAGGGAGAGACTGGACTCAAATCCCACTGCTCACACCTGGCCAGACAAAGGACGAGCTGAGGGGCACAGAAACTGGGCAGCAAGAGGGGAGACCAAGGTGCTTCCCCGCTGGCCCAGAAGCCATGCCCCGGGGCTGGAGCATGGCACAGGTGTGTGGCAGGCAGTGGGGCCACCACTGCCATGGAAAAGATCTGCCGTGAAAGGAAAAAAAGAAAAAAAAGGGAAAAAAGGCAGCGGCATTAGAAGTGCCAACTGAATGGCGCTGTCTTTAATTGGTACCACCAAGGGCTTTGTGCGGTCAGCACGCTTTTCATGTTTATAATAGAATCCCCAAATTCGACTGATCTGAAGGGCATCTGACTGTTTTACATTAATCACAAGCTATACAGCAGAGGCTGAGAGCAAGTGGGCAGATACCCTGGTGGAGTAGCACTAAGGAGCTCTCATTATAATCATCCTGCCAAATCAAAAGAAAAACCCTAAGGCTCCTAATAAAGGAGACCACTGGACTAAACAAATTGAAAGAGTAGCTAGACATGCATGAGCTTAAAACTGCTGGTGTCAATCAGATTTTCCTGAGCTGCTCATTCCGCTCGGTTCTGCAGAGCACAGGGACAAGGTGACACATGGGTGCCAGCACAGCCCCAGTACTGGGCAGGCAGTACAGGGGCACTTTGTGAAGCCACCTGCAAGGAGTCATTACTGAACACTTCTCAAACAGATCCAGCACTAAGGAAAGGGGTGGTGTGAACGGGGACCTCATCCACACAGGATAACTGAGCAGACTTCCAGTCTCACTACTCCATTGGTTCCAGGTCAGGAGAGATCAAAGAAAGGTCTTGGAATTCATAATTTTGTACGTCTCCAGGATAGGAAAAACGTTCGGTACCCTGGAAGCTCTGCCCACTTCTCACCTTCCTGTACCTGCTGAATGGAAGTCATTATATTAGTTATATTCCCTACTAGAAAGCAAAAAAAAAAAAAAAAAAAAAAAAAAAAAAAAAAAAGTGAAAAGGTGAGTCATTGCTTTCTGAAAAAAATGCAGTTGGCTCTAGTGAAAAAATGCGTAGAAATGGGAGAATAAGGTAATTCTAAATTTAGAATAAGGTAATTCTAAATTTAGAAGCATTGGGTTTTGTTTGGTGTTTTTTTAAGAAAAACTATGGATAGGTTCCATTAGCTACCACCCCTTCTCAAAAGCCATCAGGCAGGAAACCAAGACTTTGAGGTACTCCCTCAAAACTCAAAGAAAAAAAAAATCTGTGCACAAGAGTGAATACCCAAGGATGAAGAAATAAAGAATATTAGGGTCAGTATTTAGTACAGTAACCAGAGGGAAATGGAAAAACAGGAAGTTTCAATAGGAACATATGGAAGAGGGATGATGCACCTGAGGAATCAGATGAAGGCATCAAAGGAGAGTTTTTCTGGAGAGAAGTTCACTTTGAAGAACTAATGGCTAAAACACTGTCAGCTTCTGAAGTATTGGGAAATTTTACCTACCTGCACCATTACTTTTGTCACTGGCTCTGTCCTTTGTCACTACCAGAGTGGTGGCAGCTTTGCATGGACCCTGCAGCCCATGGGAAGGAAGAGGCAGAACTGGGGCTCCTGTTGCGGGTAATGCTTTGAGAAATTATTATTATTTATAAACGTAATTCTTTTTTTAGTTAATATCTCCTTTTCCTGCTTTTTTTTCCCCTATTGCTTCTCCCTTCTTTTTTTTTCCAACTCCACATTGTAATAAATCAACATACAAATGTACTGATTTATTTTCACCTGGAACATTAGAAGACAAATAGTACAAAAGATCAGTTTGGTCATTTGCCATATTGGTTTAGCATGGTAATACTGTTGGGATTTTTTCATTTCTCATTTCAAGACTGTAAACAAATGCTGCAAGAACAGATCAAATACTCCCTACCTAAGACAGTGCCTTGTGCAATGAAAACATCAAACCTGGTTTTTGAAGGCCAAGCTGCGCCTCCCTTTACTTTTTTCATAGGGAAAACTCAGAATTTTGAATTAGCCTGAAATTTGAAACTACATTTTTGCCAAGCAGCAAAAGCAGATGCACCCTTAGCCACGCTAAATCACAAACACATACACACATGGAGATGAGGAAAATGCACATTAAATATGAAAAAGTATTCCTTTCAGGCAGAAGATAAACAACCCTACTACAAATTAGCTCTCGGCCCCGTCAGGTGTGAATCTCTCTTGTCAATACGTACCAAATTCCCTGAGATAGAACCACATGGTCATGAATTTTATTTCTCTCCTGCTTAATTCCTAGTACCACTCTCCCTTGTGGATTTACTCAGGGATGATTTACAGTGGGAAAGGTGACATTAAACACGTCATTGAGCATGCAAAGATGCTGCACTCAAAGCAGCATATGCTTGACTTTGTTAAAAGATGAATGCTGTCAACTCCACAGTGCCCACCAAGATCTGGCCTCCTTTTTCTTCCCAACAAACTTTGAGGAAGATGCAGACATGAGTCTTGACACTGAGAGAAATAAAAGTTAATGTATTCATGACATGATTTCACTTGCAGCCTGATTTAGCAATGTCTTGTCTAGTTTGGATCTGCTGTTGCTTTTCCTAATTTACTCATTGCACAAAGAAAATAAATAAATAAGTGCACTATAGTCTTATTTATCCTTCTTTGGACATTTCTTTACTAGGCAGATGGTCAATTAAGAGCACTAAACAATGACACTGTTTTCTCTGTAAACATTTTTTTTCTAATAGCCTAACAAATGAGAATCTGTGCTGCCATACTGCGGAATACCATCTTGACTTTCTAATTACAAAGAACTGTGTCTTGATAGTAACAATTACAGCTGTAACAATGATGCTGGTACTTGAACAATATAGTTGGAGGCAAAGTGCTTATCGGAATATTCACAAATAAAGGCTTACATTTATGCCAGCTCTGGAGATGGGAGGTTAAACAGTTGCGTGTGGGGAGGTGTAGAAGAAAGGTTGAAAACATTGGTTTAGTAGCTATAGATGTGAATTTGAATCCAATTACATGAAAAGCAAGGGGGGGTGAAGCACGGAAAGATGCTGTTTCCTTCTGTTTGGCTAATCAATAGGTTAAAGGGTTAGTAAAATTAACATGTTAATAACATACATTTTGCTATTTATGTACTGGTCATAGTATTTGAAGAGAATTATATCTTGTGAGCAATCCACTTGTTATTATGCCTGCTTTTTTTCTTTTTTGTCTGAAATGCTGAAATGGTCAGCATATTTTTTCCCCCAAGTGCGATAGAAATTAGCTTCTCTAATTTACCCTACACCTTTCTTATTTAACTTCTTATATCCAAGGTTTGGGTGGGTTTTTTCCTTTTTTGAAGGCAAGCTCTCCCTACACCAAAGAAAAGGGGTAACGCAGTCCCTGAGCTCAGCACAGATCCGTAACACCGACGTCCCAGGGGAGCATGTTGGCAACCAAGGTGTCACAGCAGAGAGAATGGGTTCCTTGGAGGAGGCTCATCCTCCTGCTCCTGCCTCCATCATCCCTGGTGCCACTGGACCCCCAGCCCTTGGCACTGCTCCGTGCCCACAGGCAGGGTGGCTTTTGCCTCCTGCACTCCCTCTCTTGCTCCTGTTCCCACTGCGCTCCACGCGGTCTCCGAGCCATAATTTAGCCCACACTTATTAATCAGTGCACATAATTTGTCTCTAATGCTGTCAATTTAAGATGGCAACCTGACTTTTTTTTGGAGGGGGCAGGGTCAACAATTTAATGAATCTTATCTGCATTTTAATTCAGACCTAATAATCTGCCTCTGGCAGTTTTCTTAGAAAAGCACAAGGTTTTCCAGGATTTTCTTTCATCAAATCCAGCACAATGGGATGTTTACCCTCCTGCCTTGGATATCCTCAAGCCCAGGGTAAGTCATACAAAGACCTACCTTAATCAAAGTGGGACACAAACAAATCTCCTGATTTGGACTTTGAAGGGTTTTCCTGGGGAGGAAGGAGAAACTTGGGGCTGTGCAGTCCCTTTCTTGCACAAATTGGTGCACAGTTGTAGGCACAAAACCACAAACTTCCATGACTCACTGCCCCCCATGGAATAACTTCACAAATGGTCAGGCACAGCTCCAGAAGAGCTTTTTTCCACTATCCCTACACTTTTCTTTTTGTCCTTCCTACAGTAAAGTCCAGCAGGAGGGGGGAAAAAAAGATACAGAAAGGAAAGAGGGTGCAAAAAATTCCATCCTCCTGATGAACCAGCCTGGATGAGTTTGTCTAATTGCCACAGCAGGAGGCTTGCACCCAGTGGTGCAGCTCAGCGGCCTTCCCTGGGTCAAAATAAATAAAATTTCCCAAAGAGGTTCTGGATGCCCATGTCAGATGTAAGCAGAATAGACTTGGTTATTAGGAGCGCTGTGACTCTGCCCGGTGCTGACAGGAGCTCCTGCCTGGCTTTCAGTCACCGCTGTCACTCGCCCTGACAACACGGGCACTTAATGTATGCACGGCCCTGCTGCACACGCAGCTGCAACTCCCAGCACATTGTGTTGTTTACTTCTGCTCCTTTGTACCAGGGCATGCAGTAATTTGCCTCCCGGTACCACAGAATTCCTCAACTTAAAAAAAAATCTGCCCTTATTTTGTTTGCCCCTAATAGAAAAACAACCCTTTTGCAGCCCTGCCACCAGCACAACCACAGCACTCTGTAGCATCCCAGACACAAAAATGTCACATTTCACATTTCCACCAGAAGTGTCTCCTATATATTTTTATGTATATCCTTCATCTCTCTCTGCCACATGTTATTTCTTCCCCTTTAACAGTTGCTTAGCATATTTTATGCCTTCTGGAAAGGGCATCCCTTTTTATGCCCTGGAAAGGGCAATGTACCTAAGTACAGACAGTAACAGCAGAGGGGTTTTATGTCCCAAATTACCTCTTAGTGCTGGTACCTCTGATGGCAGCACAAGGTGTTCCAGAGCACCTACTCAGAGCAGCTACTTCTTCACAGACCTCCAGCAGCTCTAGTCCAGTGGCTCCTCGAGTTTTCCATGAGGAATTACCTGTCATTTGACTGATTTACCTCTTGTATTCATTATTGTCCCCTACTGCAAAATTCTGCCAGACTCAGGTGTCTGCCCTCACCACAAAGCAGCCCCATGTTCCATACTATTAATGCCAGTCTACTCCATTTTCAAACCTAAGCTCCAAGCTGGTAATCAAATGAGAGAGAAAACCAAATTCCCACATCCTGAGCTACCCCAGGTAAAGCACATAATTTCCTGATACATAAGCATCTTTCTCTAGGAACTTAACAAAACCCCCAAAGATAAAATATTTCTCTTAGTTCAGGCATCTCCCAAGCACAGGGGTAAGGTCAGTAGAAAGATGCAATGGGAAATTCAGTGAAATTCTCTCATCTCAGTTGCAGGTCTACATTCAATAGGCTCGTGTTAATGCCCTTTGCTTTAGCTGCTGCAGTGTCAGAGTGATATAATCCAAGCAGAGTCACCTGAAGTAGTCCATAACACACTACTTAGTTTAAATTCCTTTGTCTGGCCACAAATGTCCAGTTCTAGCTAAAAGCTTGAAAGTGAGACAAATGGTAAAATAGACACTTCAAGAGAATAAAATTGTGAAGTGCTCAGGTAGCACTGTGGAGAAGGGAGTTTCAATTCAGAGAGCTTTCCAGATGAAACAGACAATTAAACCCTTATTGAAAAGAGATTCTGCCACCCCCCCCCCATTTTTTTTTTTTTTTTTTTTTTTTTTTTTTTTTTTTTTTTTTTTTTTTTTTTCCCTTTCTTTAAAGCAAGGGAAAAATAATACTGGGAATTTAGAAACATGAATTTTTAAAACCTAATAAGCTACACTAACAACCTACACAATTCTCTTTTGTTAAAATATTTATTTGGAAATGCAGGATTTGTGATGAGGGCAGGCTGGGTAAGCAGGTGTGAATGCTGCTTGTGCAGGGGGCTCAGTGGGACCCCCAAAGCCAGGGCTGTCCTTAGCCATCTTTGGCTCAGCCATGGAAAGGTTCTCCTCCACACGCTGGAAAAGAACAGACCATGACTGGCACAGTGCATTTATGAGGCAGGGGCTGTAAGCCACCCTTTTATACCCATAGGGACAGAGACAGAGAAGGAGCTATGGGAGCAGTCGGAAGGAATTGAGACCTGGGAAGCTCCAAGCCTGAAGCACTTTTCCTGGCCTTGCCGAACCCCCCAGTGCTCCACCAGAAATGCTCCTGAGACCGACTTGCATCTGACAAAACATTTAGGTGCTCATAAAGAGACATTTTCCATGGATTTGTTTTCCTGGGCACCTCCTGCCACACCATCTATATTGCTCACTGTAGGACCACAATGTCTGCTTTACTGTTAGTACAAAAAGATACTTAGAAACTATTGGGGGGAAAAAAACCCAGCACTCACACATTCTCAAAGGGAAGAAAAAACACATTTCAGTAGTGGCTACACTTCTTTGTAGTAAATATAGAAGTAGTTTTAGGCTCAATTTCCTTTCCCTTCCCTTCTCACCTTGCTCTTGTCTCAGTACCAAATACATTCAAACTGAATAAACACATTTCTACCAGCCTGCTTCATGCCTCATGCTTTTGGCTCATCTTTTATTGGAATTGTTTGCAATCTTTTTGACCTAGCCCAGTTTTCTTCTCCCTCTGCCTCCCTTCCCTTATAATGTGGTTCCGTGTGACTAAACTCCAGCCTTCTCCCTCTTGCTCTCACACACAATGCTATTAAAATTAAATCCTTTTGTGCAACTCTCTACTTTATTATAGGCCTTCAAGCCATTCCTGAAATCCCAAAACAGTCTTTGTAAAGTCTTAGCTTACCTGAAGGCAAACTTTAGCACATGGTTTGCTTCAGATAAGGCTCCTTCTCCCCACCAGTACAGAGTTCACCTCCGAAGATTGACGTGTTTCACACAGACAAAATGACCACATAATAGAAACGTGCATGTTCCTCTCTTGCAACACAAAAACATGTACAATATAAAATATAAAACAACATAAAAGGACTGATCTGATTGAGGAGAATCAGCCCTGAAGGATCCCAGTAAAGAAATCAGTGCTACACTGCCTCCCTGCACCAGAAATCTTGCCTTGCATTTTTCAGGGATGAAAAATGCCTGAAAACACCAGTAGGCTCCCAGGGAACTGGATGATGCCTTCCACTTATGAAGGAGAGGGAATTTAAACAACCAGATCCTCCACCACATGGCTCCTCCCACCTGGGAAAGGTGTCCCAGCTCCCTGTGTGCAGCAGAGAAGAATGGACTTTATCTCACACTGAGTAGACCTTCTAACCATGAGTAGGAGTGAAAACAAGCATTTCTCACCTCATCTCCCAAGCCATCTCCAAGTCCCACCTATTTTCAGCACCTAGACAAAAGTGGTGACAGAATTCTCAGTTGATATGTACATGAGTAACACACTCAAGGATATTCCTTGGGGACAACAATGATAACAGCGCCCAGGGCAAAACTGTCAAGAGAAAGAGGGAAAGAGCTTCAAGGGAAAAAAAACACCTTAATATTGAACTCTCCAGTCACCAAGTACTCATTCAAGAATTGCTTTTCCTCCTTTTGTTCTGAAAAATAAACTTTTCTTGGAACAACTGAAGGTGACACCATCACCACTGGTCTCACCACTGTTAATTACAACCACATACAGAATGGGAGGAAGTTGTTAGGGGAGAAGACCAAGATGAGCCTATTGAGTCAGGAGAGAAAAAGTAGACCAGAACTTTGGGACTTGGACACTTCCCTCTTCCTCTTCCCAGTGCCCAGGTATCAGATGAGCGGCAAGATATGAGGATAACAGCTGTGATTAAACAGCTTAACTGCCCTGAGCTGTAACAGTGCTGCACTTTGCCTCTCTCTCTGCAGAGACACTGCCAGGAAAAAAAAAAAAAAAAAAAAAAAAAAAAAAAAAAAAAAAAAAAAAAAAAAAAAACACCCAGAAGAAGGAATTTGAAGGTCATGATTCCAATTCCAGAATAACCATCAGAATAATCAGCACCATGTCTGGTGCAGAAAGGATCACAGACACATAACTCCTGGGGGGAAGCTGAATTTAAGGAGCTGCCTTCAAAAACCCTGCACTACGTGGGAATTGAGCCAACGTCCTGGTGAAACAGCAGCACAGCTGCAGGCACAGCAAGAGGGAAACCACCAGGAGCAAGCAGAGAGAAGGAGGCTCCTCAGAAAAGGGATGGTCAAATGCTGACCCTGGAGCTGGGTGTGAACAGCCAGTTCTGAATCAAGCCCTGTTTGATGAAGTGGGGAAGGGAGAAGACTTAAAAGACTCATTTTGTGGCATAAAGTCATGACTAGAAATGCCAATTTTGATTCTGAAGCCCAGAAGGAATGACCAAATGCAGAGGCGTCTTTCCTACACTGTAGATTTGCCTCGACTTCCCTCTCCTTGGGCACTGCAATGCAGGGAAATCAGGTGCTTTGTAAAATGAAAATGCTGCAGAAGCTCTAGGTGCAAATGCAGCACGTGCAAAAGCCCTTCTATTCAAACTTACTACTTAACAAAGCGGTTTGTGAAACCACTTCTGAGCCTTCGGCAATTTTCCCTGCTTGAAGAAATCATTTTAGCATCTTCTTCATGGGTTGTTCATAGACTTCAAGCCTCCAAGTTCACCCCACAGCATCACCTGCAAGGGCACTGCAGGCTGGGGATCACAAGTACAGCAGAACTGGAAAGTTTATTTCACATATTGTTTCAGCCCTACTACTTAATTCTGGGAGGAGGTGATTTTGCATCAGAATGAGACATACTGGGTACAAACCACAGATTACATTTCAGAGGAGTTAATCTTCCTATCCATTTTCTGGAGTAATTCAAAAAAGCACAAAAAATGGAACTGTTCTTGAAGAAAGAATTCATGTTCAGGTAATTACAAATAACAGACACATCTGGTTATCTTAATTGTTTGGGAATGTCTCAATTATCTAAGAATGTTTTCATAAGGACTCAGAGACAGTAAAACTTTCTCACGGCAGATTGCATTCACTGATGAGAGGAAATTCAGTGAAGCTAAAACACTGGAGCGTGCTTTAGACCCAGAGAGCACTTTCAGTCCCGTTGCCAATGGGCTTTATTTGCCTCTAAAGTACAACAGACTATGAAGTGAGAAATGGGAAAGTCCCACATAAGCAGCAGCAGCCCCTTTACCCTGCTAGCTGCAGCTTTTCCAGCACTCCTGTGAAAATGAAAGGTGTTTTTGTGTACTGATGTTTCAGCCACAAAAACGACAGCAGTGATTTTTTAGACATCTGCCCTGAAGAGAGATGAGTCAAGTAAAGGCCCTTGTCCTGCCTGAGGGCAGTGCAGGTGTTTGGTGGCTGGTGTGCGGAACCCCTTCCCTCAGAGATACTTGAGTGTCTCCTGTCCAAGGGGGGTTCATTGCAGAGGAGCTCGGAAGCTCCTGCAAAGCTGAATTCACCTGAATTGAGCAGAGGCTGCTCATCAGAGCCCAAGAGCTGAACCCCAGAGAGGGGGACGTTTCAAACACCTCAGGCAGACCCTGGTCCCAGTGGAGCACAATGTTTCATGTAGACTGCAAAAATCAGCAGTCAGCCACTGGGAATTACCTCCCACAGCTCCATCAGCTCTGCGTGCAGAGGGGTGGCAGGCAAGGCAGAGAGGGGAATTCTGCGCTTTTGCCCCACTGATGGAGCTGGGAGGGTTCCTTACACCTCTGTCCCGTGGTTATCTCACTCTTCCACCTAAGCCACAGCCACCTGGCTCTGATCTTTCCTAATAAGGGCTGGAGAAGCTCTCAGCTCCTAGCTTGCTCGTGCCTAACCAGCACCTTTGCAGGGCAGACATGACTGGGGTGCAATGCTGTAACTGGAGCGAATGTCCCCCCGTGGCTCAGCACACCAGCCAGGAGGGGTGTGCCCAGGCTCCACACAAATCCCAATCAATATTATTTATCTGGCTGAATGTGCGAGCCGGCGGCATCCCCTCCACCTAATGCCCACTCCCATCCCCTCCACCCTGTGGGTATCAGCAGGAGGGAACCTGATGTATGCTGGTAATTATCTGCTGCTGAAAATAAGTGCTATTTCTCTTATTTTTGTAATGCAGATCAATGCACATGTCACTACTGAAAAGCTGTGTCATTTAGGATGGAGCATTAACTGCTAGGAATGGATTTTGAAGCTCCCCACTTGTGGGTGGAATATTTTCTGGAGGAGTTGAGCCTTTCGAATGCTGAATTTCATTTATCCCACTGCCTCTTTAAGAGTAGTTGGTGGAGGAGAGGGGGTTTGAGAAAGTGACAGTTTGTCATCTCCTTCCCCAGAGAACAGGAGCTAGGGACAAAGTGGTGGCAGGGAAAGAAGCAAACTGGCACGGGAAGGTGAGTGGGGGACATGGCTGGCTTTGCAGCAGCCCTGAAGGAGGATGCAAGGATGGAAACTCCAGAGGACAGAGGGCAACCCACTGGGGAGAGAAGGAAGGTGTTCCTGTGAGCAAAAACATGATAAGGCACCCAGAGGAAGAACAGAAGGAAGGCTTGAAAAAGGGCAAAAGCTGGATGCTACACTTGAGAGAGGTGCAAATCTGAAAATCAACACATACACACGGACACCCACACACCCTCCTCCTGTCAAAATTGCTATCCAAGAAGCTGTGCTAGCATGGACTATCCAAAAAGGGTCCATTTGATTTGCAGTGAGAGGGAAGAGTTTTCCAAGTTTCCTTCTATTTTTCACAGGAATGAAACAGAATTTTCTCTGGATACTTGCTCAGAAAGAGAAAACAAACTCTCCTTGTGTCCGTATCAAGCCCAAATAAAGAGAAGCACGTTATGGTCATAAACTGGGGTTCCTCACCAAGAAAACCTCAAAATCTGTCAAATGGGAACTACCAGTTGACAGTCATGTTAATTATGAACTCTAGTTCTAACTGGGAATTTTTACTAACCCTCCCTTACACCTTAAGGACAACATGGTCACCATTAAACTGCAAAACCATGCAGTCACCCTAAAATGAAGATTTTCACAAAGTGATTACTCAAGTACTGCTATTCTGCACCCAAAATCCCAAATTGTTGCTTTGACAAATGTGCACCTCCTCACTCATGCTGCAGCATTCCTCAGGCACACAGGTGAGGGTGTTTACAAACCTGAGACACACTGAGCATTAATAAAACATGACCCATCCCTTTCCCCACTTGCTATTTGCCATTGTTAAAACAGGCATTTGCCTTACTTTACAGCTATGATTTCAGAGCATATGTTCACTATGTACGGCTCCTCTTTGAAAGTTCGGTTACTCTTTGGAATTGCTCAAAAATGTCAATATTCTTTTGAGTACTTGATATTTACAGTTTGATATTTAAAGTGTGCAATTTGTTATCTAAATTGCATAGCACGCATTCAGCTTCCCGACTGAATGACCTAACTTTTATAAACCTTCTCAGCTTTCACAGGAAAAGGTTTTGTTTAGACACGAAACACCTTTCCATGATTAGACAAATATCAGCTACCTTGGAAAAGCATTGCAAAAAGGGTTATGAACAAAGAGAAATAGAAATTATATTTAAAACTCCACAGAGATGCAAATAGTTATTCTCTCCTTCACCTACAGCCCATACATAGTGCCCAAATTGTTTTTCTTTTTTACTGATGCTGATTTTCTCTTCATACTCAGAAAAGAAGACACATGGCTAGTTTGAAAGCTGATCAGATCCCTCGTTCATTTGAAAAGCTTATTTCTAAATAGTACTTGCAAATATGTGATGAGCATAAATTTGGAAACTGCTGAAAAACTAGTTCTGTGTGTCATAACACAGGGTGTTGGGTTTTTTGCTTCAGGACTGGAGGATGAAGAAAAGCCAAAGTCCTGTGCAAAATCCACCCTGTGGTGACCAACCAAAGGAGGAGCGGAGAAGCAGCATTTTCCTGGACACATTCCGTGTCCCTTTTCACTCGAGCAGACAAGTACATATGACCTCTTTGCAGTGATTCAGGGTTTCAAAGCTGTCTCCTTAAGCCTCTTGATCACCACTTGTCCCTCCCCATTGACAAGCTAAGCACTTACAAGTTTTGAAGCCTCCTTGGCTCACTTTTAAATTTTCCTTTCCACATCTTATGCCAGCAGTTACCCAGAGCTAGGAAAAAAAACCTCACCATATCCATCCTTCAAAAAGTCTAACTTTCACTCTGCTAGTCCTAATCCATTATCTAGGCCCACTAATGTGTACTACATCATCAGAGGAGCAATGCTCTGATGATGTAGTACAGCCCATGTACATCATCAGAGTTATATCCTTCTGATCTGCCTGTGGGTTTAATAAGCATTCCAGATGGCTTGCTATGCCTGAAGCAAGAATGGATAATCACACAGCTCTACCCTCAAAACAATAATAAAATAAGGACACAGTAGCACAGGGGCTCGTGCCTGCCAAAAACATTCAATAGACTGTATAATGCAATAGTCCAATGTGATTGGTGAGGCACATTTATACCCTCGCTGTTCACAGGTGAAAGGGAGCTGGTTTTAAAAAAAACAGAGGTTACAGATCCGTCATGGTGGTGTGAGTATTTACCAGGGAACAGGCATGGGACCCACAGCTGTACCCCCACATCACACTACACCCAGACAGGAGTGCAGCCAGAGCTTCTCCAGAGCCATGCAAGGACATGCACAGCTCATCTGTTATCTCCTGGATTTGCAGGGTATCCATCAGCCCAGCTTCCAGCCATCAAGCACAGGAGCAATAAGTGTCACCAAGCCTTTCCTACCCAAGCAAAATTGTTCCTTGGTGGGGCTGCTTGCAGCAAGTAACGTGAGTGGCACACAGCTGCCTGCCGGTGCTGCAACAGCCCTGCTGCCTTGCCAGAAATGGCATTTCCCAGCCACACACTATTGCCCCTCTCCTGCCACGTTGCTGTGCCACAACCAGGCAAAGCACCGAGTGCTGTCTGTTAGTCCCAGCATTATTTAAATACCTATAACTTTGAAGTGTTTGGGGGGGAAGGAGGGTGTTTCTGGTTTGAGTGTTTTGAAAAGACAAAAAGTGTGCACTGCACAAAAACAGAGAAGTTAAGAGATGGAGGCTCTGTTCTCTCCCTCAGTCGAACGAGCGAGGACAGGAGGAGGGAGGAGAAGCAAAGTAGCCCTTTGATTCAGTCCCCAGGAATGACCTCTCCAGGAATCATTTCCATGGGATGAGACACAGGCACAGTGGCACTCACCCCATCCCAAAGAGTGGAGCAAACCCTCAGAGCCGCTGAAAGATGAATTCAGGGATGCTTTGCAATCGAGAGAACATTTGACATGAACTCTGGCAGCGATGGGATTTCCATCTAGGGCTGCAGAGAAAGACCAGATACCCAGATAGGCACAAGCACATCCGCCTTTGTAGGAGGAAAAGGTGCCTCATCCCAACTCCCAGCAGATTTAACTCGGGGAAGAGCAGCTCGTTGACGTCAACCATTTAGTGCACTGATGGGTATTTTTTCCCTGGCCAAACAAGTGGGTTCTACTTTAGCTTTAACATTAAAAGCTATTAAATGAAATGAATACAGCATGTTTCCATCGTACGTGTTGCTGGAGCTGCTGTGACAGCTGAGAAGCTGCTAGGCATGATGTGTCAAGAAAATGTACCAGGAGAAAAGTACATGGCGCTACTGTCAAAAATACAAGAGGGTCTGAGAATGGCACCTCGGCTTCAGATGCTGCCGAAATTATTTTTTAATTGTATCTGTAAATCCAGGCAGATCTTTAAGGGTTAACTGCACAAAATGTAATGAATTCAATAATGATGAGTTAAAAAAGGTCTAATTAGCAAGTAACCACTTTATTATGAAAGGAATTGGTAATGAATTTAATAGCTCAAAATCATTAACAATATTTAGTTTGCTGGTACTTGTTCTCTATTATCCTCATTAATATGAACATTCAATATGTTTTAAAATGGATTTGTAATACTTTCTGTACCATGAGGTTACACTGACAAAAAGAGTGTAATTATTCTGTTAATTGTAATCTCTGTCTGTTTGTGCCCCAAATAGTAGCATATTTAGGTGATAATAATAATAATAATAATAATAATAATAATAATAATAATGGAGTAATTAAGGGAGGGAAGTTTAAAAATGTAATTAAACAAGCTCTAAAACTGCAGGCTGAATCATGCTGAGGAAAAAGTTTTGGAAGTGAGATTTCTGAAAAACAAGTTTCTTCTACTGAGATCTTTCCTCATTAAAAAAACAAGAACAGAGAAAGGAAATAGAAGTATGACTGTTCTTTATCCACAATGAATACTGAAGTCATCCTTTCCCAAGCTGGAAAGGGCTCAAGACTGGATATTCTGCTTGTGAGCAGAGTGTCTGGCAAGTCAAGGTGCTCTCTGACACTGCCCCATGAGTGTGAGATTACAAGTGTGATCTCCACGTGTGAGATTCTGTAGAGCTCCAGTCACCTGGCTGCTCCTAAAACACTCAAACCCCGTAATTCATCTCACATCCAACCTTCCCCAGAGCTCCCTAACCTCTGCTTCCAAATGGAAATATCTTCATTTATTGCCCCAAGCTTACTCTTGCTGCTGCTACTTTGCTCCTACTCCCCTTTTTTTTTGCGCCCACTTCTTCCTACTGCATCCGATTTTAGTGGCTGATTGTTACCAGTCGGGCCCCTCTTCAAGATCCCTCCCATTAAAACAAATTCACTGCTCAACCCTCCTCAATGCCATACAGTTTCAGAGCAGTTTGCTCCAATTCCAGCCCTATCTCCTCACAGGAAACAGCTGTTTCCATGGCTCACGCCATGCTGGCAGGCAGAGCACCAGGAAGGATGGGAGGGCAGCATCTGTCCCGCATCCCTAGGGATACTCCATGGGTATGGATGATCCATAGCTGGGTGATCAAGCACCTCCCAGGGCATGATGGGGCTCCCCACACAGCACTTCCTATCCAGGGAAAGCCATGTACAAGGCAAATTCAAGGATAATGCCAACAATCACAGGAGGTATCAGCATTATTCCTCAGGAACATTCCATGTCAAAGCTTTCTTTAATCTTCCTGGTGCATGGTGGAGGTGGGTGCAAGGTTCACAGACCCACAGGAACATTTACAGTGGATCAGCCAAATAAGGAGACAGCTGTCCCTGTGTCCATGTCACTGTTCATGCTCCAGGACAGGCATCCTGGCCAAGAACCCTCATCCCATCCACATGAGCAGTCAAACTCAAAACAGACCATGCTGCGTCTAATTTTTATCATCTGAGGAAAGAAACTAAAATTAAAATGGTGAAATTAAAGTGAAGCATCTCATTTGCCCACAAATGACATATTTCAACTTTCCATTTTATAGAAAAAAGTTGTGAAAGAATCTTTTTTTTTTTTTTTTAACTTATTACAATTTCCAATTTTTTTTTTGAATTGCTAGTGAAGAGAAAAATATGTGATTTGCAGAGCTCTAAAAATAACAAGTTAAAATAGTTTCTGCCTCTCAAAGGAGGCCTCTTAGTCCTATAATTTCTCCAGATTTTGCCTTTCAGGATGGGTATTTTAAAGAATGATATAATGTCATTTCTATAAGTATCGTCTCATAATCTGCTGCCACTGTTGGAAATATAAGTTTAGAGACAGCTTGAGCAGAAGAAGTACCAGTTCACCCAGCTATACCAAAAAAATAAAATAAAATATTTTAAGAGGAGATACAGGATGTATATTCCAAAGGTGAGCAAACAGTGCCAAACATTTTTGAGAATCTTTGTTTTGATTTTGGTCTCTGGCTGCATTTATAGCCCTTTTGTGTTTGTCTACTGCAAACAGCTCGGCAATGACTGTTATGGGGGTGCTCATTCCTGGAAAGAAAACTTTAGAAAGAACACTCATATTTGGGCTGGAAGGGTGTGTACAGTATTTCATTCCATAAATAAAAAGTACCAAGTGTCCAGTCAGAAGAAAGCATTATTGCTAACATTGCAGATATTTATCTTTAGACAGTCAAGATGAAGAAAAAAAATAAATTAATTAAAAATTCTTACAATTATTAAAAATTCAAGTTACTATTAAAAAATCGAGTTACTCAAGTAAAAAGGAAAAATCAATCCATCTTGTCTCTAATCCGTCTGATCCATCATATTTTTCATTTGTAACTGAATCTAATGATCTTCGCTCAGCAGGGACCCCTCCGTTTCCCATGCCCAGGACTCACTCTGGGTGCAGGGATGCAGGAGAAGGGATGGAAGGGGAAGATGGGGAGTGGGGCCTTGCTGCCAGAGGGGACCTCACCACAGAGCTCTGAGGAAAACCACAGCTTCCCTGATCTCCAAGATTAGCCAACAGCAGCCAGGGCCCAGGGCAGTGGCTCCCAGAGCAGCCAACATTTGTGGGCTGTAGGGAAAGAGGAAGGAGGCAAGCGCCAGATGGAGGAGAAACAGAGGCTATAAAGTGCTGTTGTGTTGGGAAATGGAAGAAAACAGGGTGAAAAGGAGCGTTGTATTTCAGAGAACATTTGCAGTATCTCAAACGGACCTGGGATGTGCACCCTGACTGTCTATTCCCCAAGTCAAGACTAAATCCATGCAAGAAAGCAAGTGGCATTACTCTGGTTTGCAAGCTCTCAACGGAGAGACTTTCAAGGTTCAGAAGCAAGCAGCACAGAACAGAGCATCTAGAGCCATGCATGTTTGTAATTCAACCTGGCAATAAACCTTGACCCAATTTTGTGAGAATTTCAGGAAAGAGCCTTAAGATTTTGCTTTGGAAAGCTGGACTGGTCTTCCTGGTTTCCTTCTCATGCTCATCATGACAAGAGATGATCAGGTGAGAAAGATTCAGAAATTATTGAAGGAAACTGAGCTGGTCCTTGGACCTTAAGTTCAGTTGGAAAATGGAAGTTTTCTTCTTGGTAATAGCGAAAACAGATGCAACTAGAGCCAGAATGTCTCCCTCTTTCCACAGAAGAAAAATGGCAGTGGAAGCCAAAAGAAAAGGAAAAAGAAAAAGAAAAAAAAAAAAAAAAAAAAAAAAAGAAGAGTCTCTTGGTGCCAAGCAAGCCTCTGTTCTCTTCTGTAAAACAAACAAGAAAGGACATAATGTTTCTTCTCTGTGTTGAGGTTTTATTGACTGAAACACAGGTTTGTATCATGCCCACGTTTGCCTTGCAAGTGCATAGTGAAATGTGTGGTTTGAAGGAGGAGAACAGAGCTTCTCCCTGGTGGCAAGTGTTGGTTCCCAGAGAGGGCTACCAGCTGGCTTCCTCCAGGAGAGCTGCTACTCTTTAATCCTGGCAATTGCTTTCCTCGTCCTACCCAAAAGGAGGACTATCAGCGATTAAAGGAGAGATGGGGAGATTGACCATGTTCAGAATCCAATTTTACTCAGGTTTTCCAAGAACTTACATACCATTTCAGTAAGGTTAATAATTTCTACTACAACAATTAGGTTAAAAGATCATACAAACAACTCATACATTTTTCAACATATCCATGTAGGGAGTTGATTGAATCTTCTTCTCTTAAGCAGGTTTCTAATCTCATCTTCTCATGAGCTCAGAGTTCTGTTTGTCCTTTCCAGGGCATCCTAGTCACCAGACTAGATATGCTAATAAAGTCTGTCTTACTCTCGTGAATCCCCATAATTCCCCCTTCTGTATTGACCAAAAACACTCTTTTAACAGCCTTATCAATCAATCTCTGCACACATTGAAGCAAGCAAGGTATCATAACTAACATAATTATTATTAAAATCATAACATGCATTCCTATTCTAAGAAAATCTTTCAGCCAAGGTGTCAAACCCCAGCCACTGAACAAGTTATCTAGCCATGATCCAGATTCTACCTTTAATTTAAACACACTATCTTTCAGCAACTGAATGCTTTTATGAATAGATTCTGAATGGTCAGAAAGGTTCATACAACACATGCCATCGAAATCCTCACATCCATGGCCTTGAGCAAGGAGGAGGAAGTTGATAGCGGCCCAGTTTTGCAAGCTGGTGTGCCTTACGCTATCAACATCTGTTAATAAATTTGACAGGGCAGAGCTGGTGGCATTCATCTGTTTTGCCAGCCAGCAGGCTGCCTTATTTAATTGGCTCAAGGCCTT
Organism: Zosterops lateralis; assembly: GCF_965231275.1. Taxonomy (NCBI): domain Eukaryota; kingdom Metazoa; phylum Chordata; class Aves; order Passeriformes; family Zosteropidae; genus Zosterops; species Zosterops lateralis. The sequence goes on from NC_139764.1 coordinate 3,089,657, forward strand.
CTTTGCAGCCAGTCCTGGCAAAAGCAAAGAGGTCCAGTTCATCTGGGTCACAGACCACACAGACAATTCATCATCACAATATTCATCAAATATATGCAAGCTGCGCCTTATTCTGCGGGGATACTTGTGCTGTAAAATCACGGCTGCATTAGGTGTCAGCACAGTCAGCCGTCCCAAACTACAGGGACTTCCCTTGATGTGTGAAGGGATTCCTGCCAGGCTCCCCACAGCCAAAACAAACAGACTGCTTCCCGGGCGGGCGGTATTTTCAAAGCAGCAAAAGCTTCAGCAATACCTTGTCCCACAGCTTGGGAGGTCACAGCTGTAGTATAATGCAATGTCCCCAGGTGGTTAAAAGCCTCAATCATTTGAAGCAATGTGGATTCTGGTTCTGGGGGAAGAGTTTTCAAAAGGTGTTTGCAATCTTCATTTGCATTTTCAATAGAAAGTTTTAGCAGAGCCACTTCCCTTGCCTGGTCATTCTCAATCTGTCTTTCCAGAGTTTGTTTCAGTCTGTCCACAAACTGCATATAGGGTTCTTGTGGAGCTTGCTTAATATTTATGAAGGATTGTTGCGGGGTTTTTGCATCAGGCACTTTGAGAAATGCATATCTAGCTGCCTCAGTAACCCCCTCCAGGTCTTCCCTCAGCAAAGCAGCCTGTGCATTTGGATCAGTATGCACCCCCTCGCCAGCCAATTGGTCAGTAGTTAAGGCAGCCAAGGCTTGGTTTGCATGCCCTGCATATGTTAAAATTAAGTTTTCCAGTCTTTTTTTCCACTGTGCCATGAATATTGCATATTGTGTTGGGGTAAGCAAAAGGTTTGCCAGGAATTTAACGTCATGAGGTGAGTAGTGAAGATTGCTCTTAGTAAATTGCTGAAGTAAGGGGACCCCAGACCATATTCTGTCGCTGTTCAGTGCAGTTCCTTAATCTCTGAATGGCTTAGGTGCTCCCATCTTGGATTCCCCCCCCTCGGGCCGAGTTGCACAGGAGCTACAAAGATTTCTGCCACAGTTTCAAAGTCTCTGTCCTTAAGGGCTTTCTTTTTTATCTGTAGCCAATTGTTATGCGTTTTTGGAGGGAATGGGTCTGGATCTTTTTCAGGGCCAGGGTCAAAAGACTCTCCATTGCTACTAGAGTCACTGTCTGCATATTCAATTAACATTTGGCGGCTCCGGGGTTGCTGGTGGGATAGCGGCAAGGCTACAGGTGGCGTCTGTGCTCTGTCCCTGGCTTTTGTCGGGGATGGGGTGCGGACAGGAGAGGGAGAGTAGGACCTGGGCTGATCGGGTTTTAACACGGCTGCAGGGACCATCTCCGCAGTTACTTCACAGGTTACCTCGCCTCTCCCCTCTTCTTTAATCGCGTCCATGACCGCCCTCCAAGCAGGGAGCAGGCGAAGCTCTGGCTCGTGGCCAGGCAGCGTAGCCAGGTCGTAGAGTTTTACACCAACCTTGTCCCAGTAGCAGAAAGTAAAAATAGAAGAAGGGGTGGTGTCGGGGAATATACGTGACACCCATCGTAGAAGTGACTTAAGGTCCCTCTTAGGGATGGGGGATCCATGCTTGCTCAGAAGGAGTAGCATGGTTTCATAGACGTCTCTCTCGGTGGACATTCCCTGTGCCATATTTTAGTTCCCCTGGCTCACCTGTCACGTCGCAGCGTACAGGGATTGTGGGCCCAAATGCGGTTCTTTCACCGTCACGATCAGTTCCAGGGGCGTCGCCGATTGCCGTCAAATAGCCAGTTCTTCTCCAGTCACACGGAGCATCAATTATCAGCGATTGAAGGAGAGACGGGGAGATTGACCATGTTCAGAATCCAATTTTACTCAGGTTTTCCAAGAACTTACATACCATTTCAGTAAGGTTAATAATTTCTACTACAACAATTAGGTTAAAAGATCATACAAACAACTCATACATTTTTCAACATATCCATGTAGGGGGTTGATTGAATCTTCTTCTCTTAAGCATGTTTCTAATCTCACTTCTCATGAGCTCAAAGTTCTGTTTGTCCTTTCCAGGGCATCCTAGCCACCAGACTAGATATGCTAATTAAGTCTGTGTTACTCTCGTGAATCCCCATAGAGGACTGTATGGAGAGATCAACTTTTCCCCATGGAGACATAAGACTATTTCCTCATGAAATCTTAAGAGAAGTTCTATTGCAGAATGTAGGACCCTAACAGAATGAATCTCTCTGCTTTGGGAACAACAGTGGAGAATTTGTCATTTACAGTCATTTTCCTAATGGAGGGCTTGTTCTTGTAGTTCTATTTCTTAGACAAGAGCTAATTGGAAAGCAAACATCTCCTGCCTAGCTTGGGATGCCTCTCAAGCAGGTAGATCCTGACAGCTCTCCAGAAGATGTGGTGCCCTAAATGGCTGCTCTTCAGGGATACATGAACATGTTCATGTTTTAAAAAGGGACTCCTGCAATTCCCAGCCTGGATGGTCTCTCAGCATTCCGATGGCACAAGACAAGGGTTTTTAGCACAGCAGAGTGTCTCTGTACATATTTCCAAGCAAACAGCTGTTGGTGTAGACAGGGACAGGAGAGCCTTCATCTCCGCATCATCAGGAGATTTATTGTCATCACCTACTTAAGGTCTAAACAGTCTGCTCATTTTATGGCTCACAAACTTGGGTTAGTCATTAATCTCTTGTTCTGTGTAGAAAATCCTAAAATATTCTGGCTCCTGCTCCCACCTTCACTAACACAGATTTCCCACTATAAATTCAAGTGATCCCTCATCTGAAGTCTTACATAAACCCTTTTACTTCCTTCTCACCCTTTATGTCATAACTACCTAAGCTACAAGTAAATGATAAAGGTTCTGGTAGATCCTGAAAGAACACTGAAAGATTCCTTTCCCCCTCTATAATTTCTCGTAAACAAAAAACACTCAATCAAGGCTTGCTTAAGGCTCAGAGGTACATTTAACACCCAACAGCACGAAGCAAAGGAACAATACAACTGTGCATTTGGCAGTGCACCACCGCAATAATTTCCAGGGTAAATGATCTGGCAATTTTAGCCACATCAATAATATCCAGGCCAAGGTGGCTGAATTCAGCCTGGCCTGCATCTGACTGAAGAAATCTGTCACATGTCCACAGACACAAAGATGCAAGATATCCCTGACTCCACCCATGGCATATGCCAACCTCCATCTTTCAGGTTATCAGGGCTAATTGTGAGCCACCAAAAATACTCTGACATACTTGCATAGTGCCATCTGATGAGCTGTGATTTATTTTACTGAAAAAGAACACACAAAAAAACTTTAGGAAGGAAAGCAAAGCCATAAAGTTGTCTAAGGTAATCAATCCAATTCTATTCATGTCTAATCTTTCTTTGCACACTGGTCATTATTAATTTTGTCCCTTTCTGGGCACCCAGCAGGGTTTTTTCAGCCTTGCTGTCACCTCCTGTATAAGCCAGTAGAAGGTGGGAACACATAAAGAACATTATCCTCTTGGAAAGGCTGCATCAGCACTGTAATAGCTCTACCCATGGCAGAGCAGACTTTCCCTTCCAGATGTTTCCCTGGGCAACCCCACTGCCAAAGGAATATCTCATATCCCTGCCCTCTGTTTGGGCTGACCCAAGAACTCTTGCCACAAGCAGTCTAAGGTGTTGGAAAGAGGGAGACTGACTCAACCGATGTTGATCAATCAGGCTCAATTTTATTTGTTTCCTTGCTTACATTTATATTCTAAGTAATCAGCTCATACATATTGCAAAAGCCAAGCTCCTGATTGGTAGTGACTAAACAATAGTTTACTTCATGCTATATCAGCATATTGCAAAAGCCATACCGCCTTGTAGTGTTCAGTTCCTCTTTTCTCATGATCTCAGTTTCTCTCCCTCATCCTGTTCTTTTCTAACAGTTCTGCCAGGAACATGCTGGCCATGTCCTAGCTTCTAATTACAAGATTAATCTGAGAGCTATTGTGTCCCTTATCCTCTAACCATTCCTCAGCCATCTCCTCCACAGTTCCCCCTTTTTCTTTAATGGTTGCAAGTACTTGGGACTGACGACGAAAAAAGCAGGCAAACAGCAGTCCCATGCATAGAATGACAATTAAAATCATAAGCAAAAATCGTAGCCCTTCTTTCAAAAGCTGAGTTAGCCATGGTGTTAGACCAAAAGTCTGGGTCAGCCAGTCATCTAGGGGATTTTGTGAAAGTTTAATCTCTGTCGTGTGCCTTTTTAACCAGTCCCGTTGCGCATGTATTGAATGGCTATGATCGGACAAATTAAAGCAACACATCCCTTTGAACTCTGAACACCTGTGTCCTTGAGCAAGAAGAAGAAAATCTATAGCGGCTCTGTTTTGAAGGACCACATGTCTCAGGCTGTTTACGTCCTGAGTGAGTGCTGATATGACCTCCGTAGTAACATTGGCTTGCTTTATGGCCCAACATGCAAGTTTATTAAGTGACACCAATGCATGAGCTGTGCCAACTCCAGGGGCTATAGATGCAAAAATACGAGCTGCAGAACCCCATAATTCTACTTTGTCATCCCAATTTTTGGCAAGGGCCCATAAAGATCGTCGTCGCTGCTAACATTAGTTACCAAATCAGATATAATGTTGGATGTGATGTTGTTTATCTGTCTAACAAGCCAATCGCCGTAACTGCGTTAAGGCTTGTGACCCTGCTACACCTGGGGCAAGGATGGAGGCAATGATCATTCCTGGGGGATCCCACAAGTTTACCTTGTCATTGCAGTTAGGACCCAACTGGTTCATGGTACGCTTATGACGCCGTGCTACACCGGTATGGGTGGCTGCAAACACTTGTGTTATGTTCGGGGCAAACAAGGTAAGCTTCTCTATATAACAAGGTCCTCCAATTGCGTTAGTGGGTATCCCTGTCCAGGCACAGTCACCACATATCAAAAAATAACCTTGAGGCAACTGCCGAGCTTCTTTGGGTGAATTTAACTCCATAAGCTGGTTGACACAGTATTTGGTTCTGTTACCTCTATACCAATTACTATTAGGAGTAACATCATACCCTTGTGTAGAGATCATTTCATTTAAACTAAAATCAACACACCACTGGCCTGGGGCTGACCCTAGTAACTGCAATTCTTGAACCTCTGAAAGGGATTGATTTCCATACCGCATCATTTTACAATCATGTATTCCACATGTCTCATTCATTATTAACCATTGACAGAAAAGTTTGGGAATGCCGAACCAAGAACAATATTCTTGTTGTGCTGTTGTCTCATTTTGCCAATGAGAAACATAATTTTTCCACGCTTCCTTCGCACATTCCTGTTTTCCAATTAAACAAGTGCGAAATGGATTGGAAGGCGTGGCAAGTGATAAACACAAACTATCCTGACCAGATTGATTAGCCCAAGTGACCCACATGTTTTGCCTTTCGTCTATTTTTGGTAGCTCTGTGAGCCCAGCGGTGACAACACATATCCCAATCAGCAGGATCCACCTGATGCATATGAAGTATTCCCACCCCATATTTGCAGGTTGTCTGCAATATGCAAGTAGCCTTTTGTGCCAACAGGCGACACACCTCTCTTTCTATTAAAAATACCAATTCCAGCCTATCTCTTTGACCTAAATCTTGAACAAGGTTTACTGCTTCTGGCACAATACTGCACCCTGTATAATTTTTTATGGCTGTTTGCCAATTATAACGATGCCAATAAAAGGAGCAGCGTGGGCACCATGGCTCTGCAAGCTGCTGTTGAAAGACCCACCACTGTCTGCAACAAGCCCCACAATATATTTTTACCCAAGCACCACAGTTAGGCTTGTCACAGTGCAGACAGTTAGAACTCTTAATTAATCGTAGTCGGTTGCTTTGTAGTTCATGCAACAATGTTAGTACATCAGTTCTATTTTCTGTTACTAGAGGATTAGGCCACACTGGCTGGATCCAAGCTATCACAGGTTGAAGGATCAGGAGCAGGCGATGCCACTCTCATTCTGCTGGACTTCTGGGTGCTGTTATTCACTGCTTGCGTCCAGTGGCTGGGAATCCACACAGGACCTGTGGGTGTAAGCACACACATGTGACCTCAACCAATATATTGTACTTCAGCAGGCCCAGTGTTAAGAATGCTGATCCTCCTGTAGAGCCAAGACCATGGTCTCCTCTTCGTGTTTCCGAGCGATGTTCCGGAGCCAAGGTCAAAAATGGTAACAATTGAGCTATTTGGGTGCCAGCTGGAATGAGCACCGGAGGATACAGTGTCTATGCTAAAATACAAATCTCGCCTGTGAAATCGGCATCAATAAATCCCACAGTAATATGTCCCTTTAAAAAAGTAGAAGATCGTCCCAAAAATAAAGCAGGAACTGACTGTCCCTGATAGGTTACTGGTCTCTTTACTCCAGTGGGAATTGAAACAGGGCGATTGTCCTTAATAGATATGTCAACTGTGGCTGCCTGTGGCTGCCAAGTCCAGGCCGGCTGATCCTGAGGTGTAGGCACGAAGGGAGGAGACAGGGCAAAGAGATTGGTGACTCCTGTTGCTAGGGCTGCTCTCCGCAACGAAAGCAGGTTATCTTTCTGGCTGGAGCTGGTCCAGTTCTCGCTGTACTTGCTGCTCGCAGCGATGTCAGGGCGGCCAATGCCTGTATTTGCTGCTCCTGCCCTCCTTGCAATGCCTCCCCTAATTGCTTAACAGCTTCCACTGACTCTTTCACTGCCTCAACTAACATAGCCTGGGGCCCAACAGGGACTCTACTCATCCGCTCCAGCATCTCCTCAATAGATGCATTACCTGGGAGCGAGGCCAAAATTGTCCTCGTGGCCGGATTACAGTTTTGCAACAAGCACTGTCTTAATAAGGCACTTTGCATCCACTCCTGCACATCTGGAGTCTGATCTATGGCAGCTGACACCTTATCCACAAATTGAGCAAATGATTCTTCCCTGCCCTGTTTAATATTCATGTAGGTGGGCATCCCTACTGTTGTTTTAACTCTCCTCAATGCTTCTAAAGCAAGTTGCAAGGCCTCCCTCAGCTTATCAGGACCTCACAGAGCTTGATGATCTGAATTAGAAAATGGTCCAGTTCCCATCAGCTCCTCAGCAGTGACCCCAAATAAGGGATGTCCCTGCCCTCTTTGTGCATTGGCACCAGTAATACACAAGTCTTGCCAGTGAGCTTGCCAAAGCAATTGCTGAGACTGAGTCAAAATCATTTTCATAATGGTTCGAATATCATTTTGTAACAAAACATTAGCACCCCAGATATAATTTAGCAACTGTTTAGCAGGCTCACTATGAATACCCGATTCATTCACAGTAGCACGCAGCTGAGTAAGAATTTTCCAATCCAGGGCAGTAATAGTACCCTGTGTTATTACTCCCTGTGAGGTCTGTTGTTGCGTATAAGTGACTGGAAAGGCCTGAGCTACTGCTTCGTGCAGGATTCCAGCAGCTTGCATATCTCCAGCAAGAACTGTCTCTCGGTGAATATCAGGCCACATACAAGCCCTTTTGGGGCTTTTTTTTTTTTTTTTTTTTTTTTTCTCTGGGGGTAGATGTACTGTCGTACATGCAGGAGGCAAGGGAAAGTCTAACTCTGGTGAATATGTCAGATTCTTTCCTTGGGCTGATACTGCCTGCTGAGCTGCGCGGTTTTTTTGCTTGGTATTGCAGCAGAGCATTATGTACTGCCCGCCACTGTTTCCCTAACTTCTTAGCTGTTTTATCATCATCTAAAATTGCCTCCCATATCTTATTCCCAAATTCTCGCCATTCAGAAAGCTCATGTACTGTATGTGGGTTCATAAAGCACCCCTTAGCATACCCATATGCTAGCAAGCCTGGCAACTCTTTTTTAATATCTATACCCTGGACTTGCCATTTTTCTAGCATACAGGCAAATAAGTCATATGCTGCTTGCCTCTCCATGTTAGTCAGCGCTGTGCAGCTCCCCAAGGTCTCGGCAGCACGTATCAGCCGGCCTCACCGATGTAAGCACTGGGGCGCGGAATTTCTTCTTTCGCCATCCCTCTGCTTGCAGGACCTGAACTCCTACTCCTCCAACCGTGGTGCGGTATCACGTCGCCAGGTCACCATTTGTTGGAAAGAGGGAGACTGACTCAACCGATGTTGATCAATCAGGCTCAATTTTATTTGTTTCCTTGCTTACATTTATATTCTAAGTAATCAGCTCATACATATTGCAAAAGCCAAGCTCCTGATTGGTAGTGACTAAACAATAGCTTACCTCATGCTATATCAGCATATTGCAAAAGTCATATCGCCTTGTAGTGTTCAGTTCCTCTTTTCTCATGATCTCAGTTTCTCTCCCTCATCCTGTTCTTTTCTAACAGTTCTGCCAGGAACATGCTGGCCTTGTCCTAGCTTCTAATTACAAGATTAATCTGAGAGCTATTGTGTCCCTTATCCTCTAACCATTCCTCAGCCATCTCCTCCACACTAAGGTTTTGTTCCCTGCACATGGAATTATTGTGAGCAATGGGTGTGCTCTCTGAACACACAAGGATGGTGGGACCCCAGACTCACTGGAAACAAGGTTTAAGCTTGTCTCATGTATTAAAACCATGGAAAATGTGCCCCAAAGGAAGCACAACGTGCACATCCTTCTGCTGCTCACTCATGGAAACACCATGGTCCCACCACCCACCACCAAAGCACATCCTATCAAATTTAATAGGCCATTACCAGCTTCCTGCTGCCTCCTCCAGCTCTCAGGGGAACCCACCAGTGACTCACAGGACATTTCCAGAAAGTCTTCGGAAAGCCTTTCTCACCATCTTTATAATTCCAGAGGCTTCCAAAAGAATATCTTCAAAGCCCTAATGCATTCCTTTACCTTCCAGAGCTTTGATAGTGTAGGTCTTCTCCACAAAGCCTAGCAGGCAGGGGTTGTGCTCCTGGCTCCTTGAATCAGCAATCCTGGCTGCATTCCTCAATCCAAGTTTTAAACCCTTTTCATACACTTGTTATTTGCAGGGTATGACATGGGAATAGACCTGGCTAGTGGCAAAAGCTTGCATTTTTTTCATTGAAAAGGTCTATATTAACAGATCAAAATACTATTGGGACTTTTTTTTTAATAGCTTAAAATACGTATTTTTATAGTAAATACAAGGCAGTGGTCCAAGCCTCCCATAGTCAGTGAAATGAGGCATTTTTGACAGATGAATTTGGTACCATGACCTTGACTCACTCTCTGTACCCAGAGGAAAAATTGTGAATGTGTCACATAATGTCTTTTAACAACTTTTATGTCTCTTATTAGTCCTGCATGGTATTGCCATATACATCTCTACAAACATAACACTATACTATACACATACATGAAATTCACAAAGGCTTCCCAAACACTCTTAGGTCATTTCCACATTCCTACACGCAGGGCAGGAATTTCAGCACTCTCTTGGTGCACTCCACAACAGCTCATCCCATAACCTGGGTTTTGTTGGTAGCCTCCTAAAAGTATCAGTCTGTATTTATGGAATCAGCTGCAGCCTGCTGCTATGCCTTGGAGTGGATGGAAAAGCTCAACTTGTCCCAAGCACTAATTCACCTGGCGTTTGGGTGGTCTCAAGCCAAGACCATACAGAGAAGGCTACAGAAAAACACTCTGTTTAATGACATAAGCAGTGCTTTTCTTGAATCACAGGCAGTAGAAATTTTGTCTCTGATTATCAGCAGTCTAGGCTGAACATATATCAAAAAAAGACTGAAAAAAATGTTTTTGGGGGGGAGACTGCAACTTGTCTACTCACATTTTGACTTTTTAGGACACTCCTGACAATGTCTGGCTGTTTGCTTTTCCACTAGGAAGCATGTGAAAGCAAAGAGCTCATGTGATTTGAACACCTCCTGTGCTTCAGTTTTCTCCTTTTTCTCTGCCTCCCCTTACCTCTTGGGGTTTGGATCCACAGAAATCTTTAGGAAGGTTTATTTTTTCTGCCTACAGAAGCTTTACCCATTAATGAATGCCTCATCTAGTGAGTTGACATCATCACAACCTACTATTCCCTGAATCACCCTGGTCCTCAACAGGGAATTTTTTTGGTTTAATAAAGCTAGTACTAAGACGAACATGCTACCTGTGACAGTAAATTAGTTCCTATTTAAGGTTTCTGATTAAATTTGGATAAGCATCAGAAAAAGGTTTTTAACTGTTTGAAATGCAGGGCGAGGATCACTTCCAAAGAGGTGGAAGCACAAAAAGGCACTGTGTCCCTCATCTATGCATCCACACCATCCCTCTAGGAGAAATGTCTACAAGACACCTCCGCTTGGATGGCTGGAGACAGTCCCTACCAGGGCATACTTTAGAAACCTTGCAGGACAGTATCTGTTCTAATGAAGAGCAACCAGATTTTTCTACTTCCTTGAAAGATGCACTGCTTTATACAGTTTCAACACATTGGGTCCTCCCTTTGCAGACACTCAGTCTTGGGAAACCTGGCCAAGAAACACTCTTGTTTCCAAGAAATGGAGGTTTACAGCTACCAGCACAGAGAAGTACAAGAAAAAAAACCCTAAAGACAAGCCCAAAAAGCAACAGGAGCACAGCTCCTCAGTGCCCTGCTACTCTCAGGCTCCAACAATTCAGTAAAAAAGCAAAGGGGACAGTGCAAACATTCCCATCTCAATTCTCTCATTTTAAACGTGGTCAGAATGAGCACACTGCCAGTATCCAAAGGTGCAGACCTTGCTGCTCTAAAGCTCCTAGAGCTGTATAGCTCTGGGAAAGGACAGGAACCATAAAAAACCTTAGCTGGGAGGCAGCTTTAACTCATGTTCAAGCCTCTAGTAAGTCGTCCCACAAAATGTAATGAGACCTCCTGCTTAGCCAGGGCTCTGATTTCCACAGTTTGTGCCTGCAGCACTCTTGTATTTTATAAGCCATATTAACTCACCTCTTGCGCTGGGAGGTTGGGGCAGTGGCATGCTGTCTAATAATGGAACATATTTGTTAATACTAATAGACATTTGTAAAACTACCACATGCCCTCAGCCTTCAAGTCAAAGCACAGGATGCTTGCTAGGCTTGTGAAATGTATGATGTAAAACTTGGGATGTTTTGGTTACAACATATCTCATTTATTTTTACTGTCATCACCCTCCCTGGTATATAATACCTGCTGCACGCAGAGTGAAATATTGCAGATGTTTTCAAAATAATTCTGTGCTGGTGGAGAAACCAAAAGGTCTCTTGTGCTTAAGGTCTGGTTATTTTCAATTCCAAACAAGTAGGTAACAAAGTTTCTGTGTGCTGGTATTTTAAAAAGCCTGGATTCCTCTGTGCTGACTCATACTTGCACTGCCCACCCAAAAACTCATCTCTGGGAACTTTGAGAGAGACTTCAGCCATTTTGATACCCTCAGGATTCAGGAATGAAGAGCAAAAAGATAAAACTAGTTTTAACTATTCATTAGTTTTTGGTACTTCAGATAATTTGTGCAATGGCTTCAGGGGTTTAATTGAATCACTTTTCCCACCTTGTCTTAATTTTAATTATGCAGCAATCATTTTTACCAACCTGTGCAAAGAAGCCATATGAAAATGTGACATATGACAATACACATTTACCTAAGCTCTAGGACTACTCTGACCTACAGGCAATTAGCTACTGCCTCCAGCACTCAAACGACCAATTAAAGAGTTAACAAAATGCCCTCCAAATCACCTACATGTTCAGGTTTTTGGACTGTCATGAACATTATACTTCAACTGATATAATTTCTGACTGACTGATTTACTAAGTCTGCATTGGCTAAAATTCTTACAGCCATGCCTGTAAAACTGAAGAATCAGGTTTTATGAGGTGCTTTCATTGTCATTAAAGACGATCCCACCTTAGCCGTTTCCCTAACAAGACAATCTTGCAGCAGTCATTACAAAATGTGATCCCAGCTTGTCATCAGGGAAAAAAAATGGCTTGCTAGGTCAATGAGGACTGCACTAAGTTCATCTCAAGGATGTAAGACATCCATCTGCATGGCTAGCAGCCAAGAGCAAAAAAAAAAATTAAAGAGCCACAAAGGATTGGGAATTTTTGAGACATGGTTCCCAAAGTTTTACAGGTAGTCCATTCCAGAAATCCACAGAGATTCAATCAGTAGCAACAAATGGAAGCTTTTGCCATCTCTTCATGATTTACAGCGTACCAGTGAGCATTTCACTGCAGACAACAGATCATCAACAGCCTGAAGTGCACAACACAAACGACCCCAAGACAGACAATTTCAAAGAAAAATGCATTCAGATGTGCGCTTGCATGAGAATAAGAGAGATCCAGGACACTGCTAATTATACCAGCTGAGGGAGAAGCAAAGGATAGTGATCTGCCCAGGAAATGCTGAGTTCCAGTCCTGTCTCCAACAACATCTCAAGCTGTGGTTTTGTATCTCCTTTCCTCCCTCCCTCAGCTGGCAGTGGTATTTAACAACAGCCCCTGACACACGTTACACATGGTGCCACAAGGACTGACATTCTGAGAGTGCTCTGAAAACAACAAATGGTCTGGGTGACCACCAAAATCTCACATGTTGGACAGCTTGTCATAACATAGAAAGGTTCTGCCTTCTATGAGCAATGTAGTTTCATGTGGTATCTCAGAGGTTGAGTTGTAAATCTGATTCCACACAAGGAAAAAGTGACTCTACAGAGAAAAATGCTGATCTAAGAGATTGATACAGACTTGGGACTTGCCTGCAGATCCTCAACTCAGCTGGTGCTGTTTCTCTGAAGCTGACTGACATCAGACTTCACACCTGGAGGAAGCTTTTCTGGACTGGAACAGAAAGAGAAGAATGTTATTGATTTTTCTTCCCTGGCCACAAAGACCCCAATCCTGCCCAGATTTACAGGTGAGGCCCCACTGGCTTTGCAGGGCTCAGCAGGTGCTGCTCTCCTGAACCTGAAGGCAAGCTGAAAAGCCAGCCCAAAAGCCACCCCATATTCTTTGGGATGCCACCAGAAACTGAAGGTAGAGCTAAACCATCCAGAATGGAATTTCTTTTCCACCTCCTGCACTTTGATTACTAAGACAAGGCACAATGGGGCATGTTAGCCACACAGCTTCACTACACAGATATGCAGGGAGGTGAAGGGAATGGCAGAACAGAGGGAGATGAATCAGCCCTGTGACTTGGGGCTACTTGTCTCCTTTCCACCACGTGGGAAACCAGTGTCTGGTAACAGCAACCTGAGTGCTCCTGTTTTCCAAACCAGTGGCTTCAGGGAGCCTCGTGGAGGTGACATTTTGGGCCTTTCAGGGATTAGGGAAATCGATATTGGCAATGTGAAGGGCACTCGATGACAGAATCATAAAAATAGTGTTTTATCAGTAGAGGAGACAAGAGAGAAAAGAGGCAGTTATGAATGGCCAGATATAAAAAACAAAATAAATATATAAAAAGCATACAAAAAAAATCTCACCATCCATCACCAAAATCAAAAATAAAGGCAAAAAAACCAAAAAAACACCCAATAATGGCAAAACAAACAAAAAAAAATGAAAACAAACAAAAAAAAACTCAGCCAACTTTCAAAACTCCCAATGCATTATTTGTTTGGCTGCATTTTCCACAAAGCCCAGTGAACGAGAGTGAAAAAAGCAACTGTTTGACACCCAGAGCTGCTTTGCTTTGAAAAATATGGAGACAAACTTAACAATGAAGAGTCGGGATTCCATAGGGTTGTTTATATATGGAATACTGGCAAATGCATATGATTATGTAGAAGTGTGTCTGTGTGTAATGCAGCATTAACACCAATTCTTACAGCCTTATGAAATGATATATTAATAAGAAAGAGAGAAAGAAAGGAAAAGCAAGCTAGATTTTTTTCCCCTCTTTTTTACAAATATGATGCAGTTTACAGAAGCATGGTCCTTTTTTAGGAAGAATTCTAAATGCACCATTCAAATATTGTTTGAGCTGAATACATGATATACATATCATGAATACATATAATCACAGCACAGTCTTTTATGGAAGTTCTGAAAATAGCAGTGGAAAAAGCTGACCATGAGTTTCCATCGAAGGATTTGCATTTGGTTAACATGTGTGAACCGACTCCATTCATCTCATCCTCAATGGGAACTCTCCTGCTGCTCCAAATGGTCAAGCTGAGAAGTTTGGCCTGGATGGCAGGAATCATTTTGTGGGGCTGATGTCAAGGACAGCACCTACCAGGTGAAATTATGGGGAACTCCATTCTGCTGAAAAATGCTTATGGGTTATCTACCATAGCAGCTACAGCAATGCAAACTGCTGGCAAAATACTTGGCAAGTTAAGTTGTAAGTTATCTGCTGATTTTCCTAACATTTTCCTACCAGTTCCCTCATGGCAGGAAAGCTTAAGCTCACTGAGAAGGCTCAAACTTCCTCCTCTCCATCTCTAGTCTTGCAGGATATAGCTTAGTTTCTCTTACCTCTCCCACTGCAGAGTGCTGGGGAAAAACAAAAAAAAAAAAAAAAAAGAGAGAAATCAGAGAAAAAAGGCCAATTAGGTGGGTGAGCTTCAGAATCTCCACAGCCCCTCTCTGCTCAGCTGGGAAGAGGGGAGGTCTGTGCCAAGGGTGTCTGGAGGTCAGAAGGGACATCCCTGCCCCCTGCAAAACCTGTGGGAGCACAGGAAGCTGGAGGATGCGAGAAGGGTGGCAGGGAGGGCTGAGTGCTCTAAGTAGCATGTTTCCTAGGAAACCTTCGACAGCAAATATCACATTAGTCCTGCCTTGTGGCCCAGCTCATGTGATGTCAAGAACAATTCCTCACAACTCAGCTCAGAAGGTTAGCAAGACTTGGTGAAATGTTCAGTGACTCTGGCCTGGCTTCCCAGCTGGGAACAAAACAAGAGAGTGAGGGTGTTCGTGTTGTTTTGGAGCTTTGTGACAAATTCCTAACCAAACATTTTATTATTTTTATTCAAACCTTATGGTGCATTTCCCTCACAGGTTTGCAGTCTCACCCAGTTGCTGTGTTTATTCTCAAGGAACTTCATTTAACAAAAGGAAGAAAAGAAAAATGGAAAAACCAGCAACCTCATGGAAAGCCTTGGAACACTCAGCTCACTGTTCAGCTTGTGCACTGATTATAAAAGCTCCATCATAGACTTCTGCATTACAGAACTTCATTTACAACTATCCTTTCTAATTTCTGTCAGCTGCAGCCCCAAAATATCCATAGTCTAGCAGATTTAACAAAAAAACACCTTAGATCTGGCAGCTAGAACTCAGACACAAGATGAATTCCAACCTCCAAGGAGGGTCTCCCAGCAGCACCTTGGGATGGGTCTGAGGGCAGAGATGCAGAGTTTTGGCTCCTCGAGGCGGCACAACCTCTGAGGTTGAGTATTTGGGCATAGACCTCCCCACAACATACCTGTTATGCACAATCTATGTCTCTCTTCCCTGATTTCCTGCAAACCAGCCCAACTGTGGAAGGAGACTGCAGTGCATTGTAGAGGAAAAGCCTCACATTGCTGCCATTCCTGCTTGTCTCTTCATTTGTGACTTCAGTGGCATTGGACTGCTAATTTTTGAAGAGAAAAGATACTAAAACTGAAAAAATATCTTCCTCTAGTGACACACTTCATCTCATACTTAGTAAAATAAAAAGACCTCTTTAATAGAAAGTAATATATTTAAACAAATTAAAAATAGCCTCACTAATTTCTTTTTAATCACAAGCTAACTTAGGTGTTTGACCTCTTTATTTCCTTTTGCTGCTTTTCATCTTCAGTGATTTGAGCCCTCACATCTAGAGGGTTTTTTTGTTGTTTTTTGTTTTGGTTTTTTTTTTCCTTTCCGGGGAAATAAGCAATGAATACAAAAAGAGCAAGACTGCTTGACCACTTGAGGTACCTGAGAAACACCAGCATTGAAATAGGCCCATCACTCCCTTTCATCCCATTTTAGGTACAGGAGGCCTGATGGATCAGCTTTTCCTCCAGGAAAGCCAGGATTAAGGGGGTCAGGTCAGCAGTATGAAAATGCCTTTAAGAGCAGTGTGGGAACACAGGGCTCCCTTATTAACACGATAATGTACTGAACCTGAAGCTCATTTTAACAGGATGGAGACAGCACAGTCCTCCCCGGTCAGCCCAAACCTGTGTTCCTCAGAGCTGCCAGATCCACCAAGTGACAAATCTTCCAGAAATCTCATAGACCAGGGCAAGTGCAATACCAGGATTTACTGACCACTGCAAAGGTTTCTCTGAAGATCCAAAAGCACATGTTTGAGCAAGACAGCAAAGGCTGAGGTTACAGCACATGAAAACACACCTGAGGCCCCTTGTTCCACCAGCTGCTCTGCCCACAAACAGCCCTCGCGCTGGGACATGGCACCTGCCCCTCTCTAAACCCCTGATCCCACAGCCCCAAAGCCTGGCCCCAGTTTATTTGTGCTTTATTTATTTGTTTCGGTCGTTCCCTCTGCCCCAAGCCTTCCTACCCTCTCCTCAAGATAGCGGCACCTCTGTGAGGGCCGCCCCCGCACCACGAAACAGCCATTTACCAAATCATACAAAACATCTACTCAATAACAATACCATTAACAAAATAATTAAAGTTTTAAAAGCGTTTCTTCCCCTCACTATCAAACCTGGTGCTCTGATCTTTCCCAGCTGACAAAACCACGCTGCAGTTTTTCTCCCTGCAGGGTCTCCTGCCCTCGCGCGCACCTGTCATATCACCCAGATGGGTAAATGTTTGCGGGTTTTTTAAAGTTAATTCCATCCCAGAGCAGTTACAGATTTTATAACACTCTCAGCAATGCTTCTTGTACATTAAGGACCTGAACAAAGCAAGATTTAAACCTTGGTCATGCATAAATATCCATATCACCATCACCTGAGACACCTGGATAAACATTCCCTTTCTTCCCAGCTCCCAGTGATGAAAAGCAACACCTCACCCATGGGAGGTGCAGACAGAACCTTTGGGGTCCCTACTGTGTTGTCACCTGCTAAAGACTAGAATGGGAATGCAAAGAGCCTGATTAATACCAATGCAGACGAAAATAATATCTCAGTATCTTATAGATAAATGATTTGGAAAGAAATATCTGTTCTTATCGTGAGGAAATATCTATAACTCACTCTTAGTCTTTCATCACCCAGGAGGAAATATACTGCGACTTGCACCAATCCATTATCTGCTCTTATTTTCCTTGGTACGGGTATTTATCTCTCTGGCTCACTCTTTATCAACTCAGCCACTCGTGATCACCCAAGTGCAAGGCTCGTGTGGAGCCCTCCCACTCAGGTGGGAGTCTCTGCTCTTCTCTGACCAGCAAGAATAAGGGGACACCTTGTTTTCACATTCTCCACCACATTTTTCCCTGTCTGCCACTGAAACCCTGTCCCCACATGATGTCACTTCAGTGCAATGGGACACTGGGTGGTTAAAATCCTCGTGGCGTCGGTCTTGGCACTGTAAATCTCAACAGGAGGGGTTGGAGCTGAGCTTTTCCCCAAACCTGTACACGTCCCAGCCCAAGGTTTTAGAGGTCAGGCCTATTTTGAATTCCAGCTTGTTAGAGTTACTGGCTCATACACCCCTCTCCCCTTCAGCTCCCAGAGAGGATCTAAGGCTGCTTCCAGCCCTTGCCTCAGTGGTTTCCAATCTAATATTGGGATTAAGATTTGCAGGTACATTTCTCCACAAGGGCAGTAACGCATTCACTCTGCATTTCTCTCCCAGGAGTGCTGAGATCCCTCCATGTATACATCCATGTGCCTGGTGAAACAGAAATCTCTAGGATTTTGAGGTAAGATCAAATGTCAGCATTGATAGTCATTCATTCATTCATGGAAAAAGATGCATGGACTTCATCCTGCAGAAGTGTGAAAGCTAATTTTTTTTCCAAGGCATGTTACATGCTGCAGCCAGTAACTGGCTGCCCAGTTTGAGACATGTGTCCTTTGCAGAAGATTCCCCTATTACATCAGCTTGTGAGAAAGCTTCCAAGTGGGAAAGTGTCTGATTTTTAGTTTGGCACTGGGATACTATTAACAATAGTAAAAGAAGTAAGTCTTTTTAGCTATAGCCTGGAAAGAGTTTGCCAAAATTCGGGGGTTTGAATAAAAATAGCTGCATGTCCACATCGGTTAGTTTGTCTTGGAAACTTTAAAAAAATATATAAAATGTTTTTTGATAGCTTTACCCTGCACTGCCCAGCCACATTAAGCTACATTAAACTACATTCTTATGATTGTCACAACATTTTGCCCCGTGTTGCCTGTGATGCGAATCATCTACTAAGATACATAAGGTGCAAAGTGCTGCCTTCCTGTCTTCCAGTTCCTGCAATCTCTTGTAACAACCCCAGAGTGGTGGAGGAACAACTTCCTGCCACTGCCAGAGCTGACCAGAGAGTCCAGGATAGCGACTCTGGATGGGCTTGGCCCCAACTATCAGGGCTGTGGGGATCAGCCTTTCTTGCACTGTGCTCCCCCTCCCTCCTCCCCATCCCAGCCTATCATCAATCTCACTAAAATGACAGCAGACAAATGTTAGCCTTTGCAAAGATCAGATGAAATCTATGGCTTTAGGGCTGCTCACCAAGGAGCAGGGCAGGCTACACAGACACGGGCACCAGCAGTCACCTCCTCTGCATCAACCTGCTCAAATCACTTTGGCAGCCATCACAGTCATCTTCCACGGGCAATCCAAGTGCTCAGATAGATTTTGACAAACTTTAATGCTTCAGCCTCTCTGTAGATTTAGTGTTTTGGTATTTCTTTATAGCAGGATTGCTCACTCAGAACTTTTTTTTGGAGGGAGGCTTTTGAGGTGAGTTTGGGGCAATGCTGGAAACCACCCCACCAGCCGCTCAGGAGTGCACAGAATTGGGGTTAGTACACTTGTCCCTCACATGCCCTGTAACCTGAATTCTGCTAGCCAAGGAGAAGGGAGGAGGGAAAAAAATATGATTACTTCATGGCATAAATATGCTGTATGTGCCCTTGTCTCATGCAATTTCTTTACATCGATGTGCAGGAATATTTATCCCCAGTAGAAATGTTTAACTAATCTGGTAAATGTCAAGCCATATGGCGTACATTGTAAGGATTTCATCAGGCCTTTTTAACTCTTTGTAAAAGTCTCTCCCTCTCTTTCCCTCTGCTTACTTCCTCCCCTCCTTTTTCTTCTTTTTTTTTTTTTTTCCCACTCCATTTTCTTTTCTTTGTTGCTGCCCTGCCAGAGCCTACGAGGAAGGAGATAGAGCAGGGAGTGTTATTACCCACAGTTAGATCAGGGATGTGATGTTCATGGTGTACAATAACAAGCAGTATTAACCAGAAGTGCAACTCATGAGGAGCCTTTTTGCTGGGGGAAGAATGTAATTTTTATCAGCAGTGACCTGCAGAAGAAGATCAGTAATATTTTTTTAAAAAAACAACTGTCCACCCCAACAATGCACAAAATTCCCAGGGGCTACCTCATCTCCTATCACTTTCTTTGAATAACCAAGTCTTTACAACAAATAAACTGCAGTTTTGCAGCACTTTCAGGTAAAGAAAGCATTTCTGCACTGTAACTATCTGGTGTATCTCCCAGAAAGATAGAGTGCAATTCACAACAAGCAATATCAAAAAAGAATAAACCATTATGTTTGTGCCAATCCTTATTCATGGTTCTATAACAAGACATATCTGGTTTTTTCCTATAAATCTTGACTCTATTTTTAGAGTTTGCAAATAATGACTCCAGTCTTTGGCTGCCTGCCACTTAGTGAAAAACTAGAATAGCCACAGTGCAAGACTATAATATTAAAAAAAAAAAAAAAGAAAAAAGGAAAAAACAAAAAGAGAGGGATTCTTGCTGAACTCTGCATATTTCCTACCAGGACAGACCTGTTCAAGATCGTGATAAGTGATGCAAGTGTGCAGAATGTGTCAGGGAAAATCAGGAGCAGCATGGAAATTTGGCTGAACTTCAACACCTATTTCTGAATTCTTCTGCCTAAATCAAATTGCTTGTACCTGCAGGGACCTTTTGCTTGCATCACAGGCAGAGGCTCACATCCAGCAAGGCATGAGCCAGCCCGGGCTGCTCTGCTGGGCACCACTGCTGCCTTCCCCTCTTAGTGACCACCAAACCTGTTTTTAGCATCTCTGATGGACACGGCCTCTGAGGGCAGGGGATTACAGAGCACTTCCCACTATGGTTCAGCTCAGGAGTGAAAAAAAACCCCTCCAGGAGAAGCTGCCACCTTCAGCCGAGGCCTCTGGACATTTTAGAGCTGTGGCAGGCTAGGGAGGGGGAGCTGCAGGTCAAGGAAAGGATAAGATCTGGGTGGCTGGGAGTGGGGAGGGAGAAAGAGGAATGTAATGAAGGAGGTAGAGAGGGGAAAGCAGGGAAATGACAGCATTCAGATAAATTTAGCTCTGAATCCAAACTTTCAGGGGGAGGGGAGGCATTTCCTGACCAAACCTCTGAACTTTGAGATTCTCCCATATCGCAAGTGATTTACCTGTAAAAAGAACTGCAAAGGGGGATAAAAAGAGGGGAAAATTGAAATAAACAGTTCTCTGCTCTTTAAACAATCTTTCCATCCTACTCCTCCAGGGTCAAATGTTCAGGCACAAGGACACAAACAACAACAACAACAACAACAACAACAACAACAACAACAAAGGAAAGAAAGAAACAAAGAAAGATAGGAAAAACACTTTTATAAAGATCTTTACCCAAGTGCATTAGCCCCAGTTTTCATCAGTGTAACAACAATATGTCAGCTGTTAACATAAAGTGCCCTCTCCACATACCTGGAAGTTCCCTAACTCCAAAATATTTATTGTTACATTATTGGAAGTGTAACATTTCATCATTATTAAGGACATTATTAAGGCGAGTAACAGTACAACCAGCATAGTTATCTGAGTTTTGTTATGTGTGTTTTGGAAAAAAAAATAAGAGAGGCAAGGCTAAGTTGTAAACACACCAAAAAAAAAGGAGCAAAACAACGAATTATTAATAATTAATCAGAAGCATCAGCCCAAGACTTTTGCTGTGAACGTCATCAGATGAATGTTTCTATCAGCCATGAATATCTTTTTTCCATTTTCTCACACTAATATGTTTCTAATAACAGCGTTATCTGGCTGTATAGATAGCTTATGCCTAAGCAGCCTCTCGGTATTCAGGAAGTTGTTGACAAAGACTCCTGCAATAGCCTGTCTGATTTTGTGTTATTTCCTTTAATTGAACCAATAAGACCTGCACTCCTGCACTCCTGACCTTTGCTCAGAAGGCTAATTTGAGATTAGGGTAGTCTACAAGTAAGAAATGGGGACTGAATTTTTAAAGCACAGAAACATTCCTATAGGTAACAGAAGATAAGGATCATTTTTAGCCCCAAACCACTCTGCTCTTTAGGAGATCTGTGGAAGGACTTTAGTGAGACAATACAGTCTCTTAATTTCAGAAAAGTTGAAATCACTCAGCTTTGTCTTTGTACTGAGTGTTTTAGGGCTCGTAATAAAGATGAGGCCCATGACTTTGAGTCCTTGGAGTCTTCACAGTCACCTAGTAGGACATTCAGAAGTCCCTTAGGAAAACTTACACAAGAGCATAAAATATGTCATGCCAGATAAATGATTCTTTGTGGTTCTTATATTATTCTGGTCTGGCACTGAAGGCTGTGATACTTTTAAGCTCTGTGCAGTGCCAGGGAATGAATGAGACAGTCTCCTCAGCTGTAAACCCACAAAAAAAAAAAAAAAAAAAAAAAAAAAAAAAAAAAAAAAAAAAAGGAGCAAGATGACAAACATTAATAATTAATCAGAAGCACCAGCCCAAGACTTACTGTGAAAACCATCAGCTGTCCTGAACCCATACTCCCTTAACAGAGGAAAAGAAGCAGCTGAAGAGCAGTGAAGTTAACTGTGCTGGCCTTCTACAGTGTTGTATGTAGAAAATTCCTGTTCAGAGCCACAATAATACATTTCCCCCAGCCACAACCTTGGAATGGGGCTGGTTGTGCTGTCCTATACAAGGACACCCACCAAGTCACTTCAAGCAGCAGGTGAAAGACCCAGCAGTTGCTGCTGCAACATAGATTTAAAGGCTGTTCCCTCTATTTACACATGTAGATATTGTAGTGCTGCTATGCAAACAGTCCTCAGTGGACTTTTGCTTATGGATTTTATTATAATACATTCCTGACTATGAATGGCACCTTTCCTCTGCAATATCTGCTGCCGTGCCCTTTTGTGTTTTACCTCCTGACTTCTCTTTTGGTTTTGTTACTTCTCTTGCTGGCAGTGTTTATTAAGTAGGAAATGAACTTTCCCTTCCCTTCTCCAAGCGATGCTCATGGCCTGAGAGCTGCAGTTGCATTGTACTCCCTGAACTTTGCAGCCACTGGAAACACGAGCAGTAATGTCAACTTGTTCCTGTCTCTGCGAGAGAATTCAAGGTCAAGCTGACCAGTGAACTCTCGTATTTAAACAGAGCCAAGCCAGTGCTGGTGTTAAGCACCGACAGCGCCTCTAGGAGAGATGTTAACCCTGTGCTGGGCTCTCGGAGCACTTTGCTGCTGTCAATAGGAGCCGGACACGCCGCACATGGCCCGGGGCCCAAACAAGTGTCCCTTCCCCGGGATGTGCGCCGCGCACGGGAGGCCCTCAAGGGGTTAATACATGCCATTCCCGAGTTCAGTGAAGGGACAGGCAGAGCCGAACAGCGGGAATTTCAGGATGTTAATAGCCTCTTCTCTTCCGATTGGCCCAGAACGAATGCAGGGTACAGTAAATTGTCCTTGTCAGCTTAGCTCACATGATGATATGCTTTATTTCTAGACATGCCTTGAATCTGTCCTTTGAATTTATGTTCAGAAAATAAACATTTCCAGACGGCAATAAAGCATTCAGTTGTAGCTGGCTGTTGCTCAGTCTCAAGCCAACCGAAGCCATTTACTTTAGAGTTTCTAGAACTTGCAAAGCTTTGGGTCCCTCAGTTCCGGCTCACACTAGCAAGTGTCCCCCATTCTCCCCCCCCCTCAGACCCTTGGATTTGAAAAGATGTCCAAGTGAAGCTCCAGAGAGTTTCACCTGGTTTCCATGCACCATTCTGAAAGATGGCATCGGGTCACCTCATTCACACACGGAGACACTCCTCCTTTTATGGCAGGCAACACTGAGAGGAAAGGAAATAAAAGAATTAATGGCAGCAAGTTACAAAATAAAAGACATCAATGATTCAGGATATGAATTTCCTACCATAAAAAATAAACAAAAAAGTAAATCAAACAGCTGTTCCATTTGTGCCTGATGTGGCTAAGGAAAAAATTGGTGGCTGGCTGATTTACTGATTAGGAAGGTTGCATGCAGTAATCTCCAGGTGTTTCTGAGAAATGCCCAAACAGAGCTGCAGTGTTTGTTTGCAACCAGTAATTTCACGGCTATCCCTTCCCTCCTCAGTTTCCCTCAATAACACCAGTTTATAACTGCATAGTTACAATATAGAGGAATTTGGCAAAAATCAATGGTAAATGCACATAGGAGACAACAGAAGAGCAATATAAATAGAGAAAGCCTCATTACAGCTTTAGTTTATTAGAGGTGTGTGGATATTAAAATGCTTTCTTCAACCCAAAGGCAATAGAAGAAAAAATACTGGGTTATATCCACCACATTTAGGGGTGGGCAGCCAGCACTCAAATATTACACCTGGAACAAGCTGGAAGAGCCCCATGCATGGGTGGGTTTCACTTTTCTCCCATTTAACATGACACAGAATTTCTGCTCAAACCTGTTCCTTCTGCAAAAAGCCCCCACTGAGGAGCCCATGTGGGGCCAGAAGCAGCTCGTCAGTCATCTGAATGTGCCTGATAGCGAAATCATTTGATAAGAAGGCTGGAGAACTGCAGGGGTACTGCTCTGTTCTAGATTATAAACTCATTAGGAGATAAGAATGCAAAAATAGGAATACTCCAGGTATCAGGTGGAGCTGGAGTAAATTCCCATGGATGGCTGGTTGGTGGAAACAGCTGCCTGCTGCAGGGCCAGGCTGGCCAAGAAAGAGGGTGAACACAGGGGGAGTGGCTCTCTCTCACCCTCAAGTGGGGACCTGGGGCGGGGGGGGTGGCCAAGAGACCTAACACAGAGATCAGCGCAAAGGCTGGTGGGGTGCATTCACTTTCCAGCAGGACACACACTGGAAATTACTCAAGCAGAGGAGGAAAACTCCTGCTGCACCATTTCTTCCCTTTTTACTCACCGCAGCACCAGGCCAGATGGCCTCCCATGCAGCAGGGGTGCAGAAAACATCCCTGGGGCTGGTTCAACAAGGATGTTCAGAAGGTTTTGCAGTTTCACAGGAAGCCAGAGTGCAATTACACTTACACACACCTCCTTTCCTTTTCTCTGGCTTTCTTGCTTTCTGTTCCTCATTGTCTCTCATTCCCATCCTTCTTTTCCTCCTCTCTTCCCTTGATCCCATTCAGGGACTCCAAAGGACTAATTCAGCACAGCATGGGCAGAGATAAGTTAAAACAATGAGGAGATTTGCAAGTAGGGAGAGTTTTAAGGACTGGGAATCGTGCATGTTTTACAGTCATCTCTTGGCGATGGGGACTTTATCTTCAGGAGATAGAGCTCCTTCCTTACCTGCCACAGCCCCACCCTCCTGCACCAAGTGAAATTCCACATTTTAACTAAGGTGTTGCTGTATTTCAAACACAGCCCATTGGGGGAAAAAAAAGTTAAAAACGTACGCTGTACTTTGACTGATTATCAATGGCATACATGCCTTTAAAACCCTTTGTTAATGAGGTATCCTTATTACCATAATCAAACACGCTCAGAAACTTGTCACAGATAAGCAAAATTCCTTACATTCTTTGCTCTGCACTTTCCTTTGGCTCTCTTCCCCACCCCCCCTCTGAAGCTGCTGAAGGTTAGGGACCAGTATTGCTGGAAATTGAAGTCCTCTGTTTACCCCCACGAGCAAAGGAACAGTCAAAGCTTCCTTGCTCTGCTGCAGCAATGACCCCAAGGGTGACCTGAGGAGACCATCCTCCTGAGAGAGAAGAGGTCACCCAGCCTCCACACAGGACCTGCTCGGAGCATCCTCTGCACAGAGACAGCCAGGGAGAGATTGCAAATCATCCAATCCGTGCCAAATTATGTGTGAAGGTTTTGTAATGCTGTAATACTGTCCACCAGGGATTAAATTAAGAACATCAAACCCAACGTAGAAAGAATTTCATTTTATCCTTAAATTCGACTTGCAGCCCTCACGTCCCAAAACATCTCGCCACCAGAAAATACTTAAATAAATTGGGTACTTTGTGCAGAGGGCCATACAAATTTAGCATGAAAGACTCCTGCTTTTAATTTGTTCATCCAGAACATGGCCTCTGACAGCCACTCAGGCAGCCTTTCCCGTTCATTCCAGAAACCATCTCTTCTGCCTGTGGTTTACAGAGTACCTGTCTAAATAGCACAAAAACTTGATTTAAATGTGAGCGGTCTGACATGAATCAAGTGATTGATAATTAGAGCGAAGTTAGAAATATACTCAGCTCAGACAAGAGAGTGTACACATCACTACATGTCAGCATCCAGCGATTCCTATTCTGAGACTGGACCATTTCATATGGAATTGCAATCCACGGCAGCATTTTTCATAGATCTGACTTCTTGTTACATAAATATACATCTTATTACTTGGGTTTATTGGGGCTTTTTTAACCTATGAGAAGAAGTTTCTGCTTTATGTAGCCCTCAACATGCAGATTTGCTTACTTTTAGATTTGAGAAAGTTGTTGAGCACTAAAAAACCTGAAATAAGTCAAGTTATGAGTCCTGAGGACCACTCCAGCTCCTTTATTGCAAAACCACACTGATTTGCCTGCAGTTGCTTTCTCTGAGTTTAAAAAAAAAAATCTCCAAAAGCCCACAAGGTAAGAAAGAAAGAAAAAAAAAAAAAAAAAAAAAAAAAAAAAAAAAAAAAAAAAAAAAAAAAAAAAAGGCAAAATTTGGGGTTGGTAGACAGGACAGCATAAAGTGAAAAGCTGAGGAAAATTCAAGCTTCTGAATATATGAAAATTTGATCCATAGACTTAACAGAAAGTTTGTAATCAGAGCCTAAATATGTCAAGTAAGTAGAACCGATTAAGAAAATAGAATATTGACCCTATATACATAGATAAATATATATATACACTTTATATTAAGCAGTAACCTTCTAATTCTCCAACTAGTAGGACTCTGTTAAACTCATTCACTAGATGAGCACTCTCACTCTGGAAGGTAAATATCAGTAAATATGTGAAGAAAAGCCACTGAAAACACAAGTGTTACTTTGGAAAGTGAAACAACAACTCCTATCACATGCCATTATGCCATTAAAACTCTTGATACTCACATCATCCTCTGTATTGATTGATTATGGCCACTCATGACCTAGTAAGGCAGTAAAAATCCTATAATTTTGGATAGCATGGGGGGAGCCAATCCCGTTGTGGAGCTTTCATCCCAAGTGTGGTTTGAGACAGAGCAGCCAAAAGGCTACATGGATTGGGGCTTATAATCCAGCAAAGTACTTGGCTGCAACACTGCCTATTAAAAAGTCAGCGTTTGCCAAGAGTTACCACACAATTATGGGATGGCTGCAGTATCTCCAGAATTATAGGGATGAGTGAAGTGTCTCCGACAAGGCAGTGTGGGAACTGCAGGTTAATGGTATCTCTTAATGGCGATGGCTGTAATGTAGGTTAATGGGATCATAATTTCTTTTCCCTGGGAGAATTTGCGAATTCTTCCATTCATTGCCATTATTTTTAGCAGCAAATGCAGGATGTGATTCCGACCTGAAGATATTTGTACCAGGAGGTTTGTTTTTAGTGAAGAGCCTGTTCAACTAACTGAAACCAAACCCAGGACAATAGTTTCAGGAGTGGTGAGAAAAGGCTCAGGCTGGAATGGTTTTGCCTCAATGTGTTTGGTGCTGCCCACATTTCAGAGAGCCCCTCATCCTACAGCATGCCCCAACTGTGGTCATGGTGGAGCACTCTAATACTGCCCACTGAGCTAACCCCAATTCCTTTATGCCCCAAAACCCACCATGTGGGTCGCAAACCCCATTTTGGCTTATGGATAAAGTTCATCAGTGATCTGGAGGCAGATCTTCCCAGCCACATCACTGTCCCTGCTTATCCCCATGCTGCCTGCTCCATCCTGCCCTTCAAGCCTTGCTGCTGAGGATGCTGGAGGGTACGGGCTGTTTGTCTGTAAGAAAACCAAACTTTGCTGACTAATCAGAACAAGGCACATCTGGCTGTCAGTTTATCAGAGGAGGGGGGGAAAGAGAGGAAAAGTCTTTCTTAGGCAGCACCAAGGCCACAGCTGGGCAGCTGGAAAGGGCAGGGGGCTGACAGTTCTGCTGTAGAGAGGCATCGACCCCCTCCCAGTGCAGCTTCCCAGGCAGGTTTCACGGGCCCTGGCGAGCAGGGCAGCACCACAAACACTCCTCAGAGGGAATCCTGCCCACCCTTTCATCCTTTTCCTTGCTCTTTCCTCGTGTCCCCGTGGCAGGCAGTGGGGCTTTGCTGGGGTGTTGATGTCCCGTCTCTGACACCGTCGTGACCCCCATGAACGAGCGGGCAAGTGCCGGGTCAGGGCTCGGTGGGGCCAAGTTCAAGGGCACAGGCTGGTACAGACATATAAACAAGGGAATGGTATGTAAGCAATAAAGACATAAAGGTTAGGATCAGGGCTAGCAGTACAATAAACAGCTGTGATAACCTGGTTTGTTTATAGATAAAGAATTTACTGTAAAATCTGCAACGTGCAGGATACGTTTGTTAACGCTTTAAGGGATGTGTGCTTTTAGATCCTCTTTCATTTCTTCTTCGGTGCACTGAGTAAATGTCACCAAATATGCTTTTTTACTTCTGCTTTCTTTTAAATCAAGTCCAGGAAACACACACTTATCACATTAGCTGGAAATCTTTCCCTTCAAAAATCCCTCCAGAGAAGCGAACATGTTCCACAGTTTAAAACTGCTGCTACAAGAAATGCAGATAGCCCAGCCCTTAATAGTTTTGAGTCTCCTAATAAAATACCCATGTTTCAGGCAAGGAATATCCCTTTACACACCATTTTTCCTAATTTACTGTTAATACACACAAATACCGTGAGCACAATTTCACCAGGGCTCTTGTAATTTTGCACTGTGTCTGTTTTGCCAACTTTTAGTTTTAAGATATATTTCAGAGTGTAGCCAAGCATTTTGCAAAATTACCACGGCGCTTCTTAGGTGTCCTGTGAGGCTCTCATCAGAAGTACCATATATTGTACTGCAGCTATTGATCCAAATAGCTACATTTCTAAAGCAGAAAATGATTGTGTGGTGAAAGCAGTGCAGAGGTGCAGTAAAATGCCCTCAAGTATATAAAGACATAAAGATTAAAGTCACCCTGCAGGTTCCCTTTAACTCCTCCAAATCCACTGTGTAATGTGCTCTTTTAGGATAAATCAAAAACTTTGTACAAATTAACATGACAGGTGCCAGTGTTCATAAATAAGATGGCTCCTCACCACCAGGAGGCTCCATGAAAGTTTACTTTGCTTTAAATACATGCAAAAGCTGTTAATTAAATTCCCAGATGTCCAAAGAACATCTGAATAACTAGAAGGCAAAATAACACCCCAAAATTTGTCAGCCAGAACACGTATTCAGGGTAAGAAATTGAGTCTTCAGAACACAGGATGCCCTAGAGTGTTAATACCAACGATTTTCAATTCTGTGGTTAGTCTTCAATAAAGTTTAGATGATCTTAAAAAGAAAACACATAGGTGGAGTCTGTCATGGACACTTTCTCCTCCACAGCACCAACGTGACTTTTCTAAACTGTGGAATACACTTTTCACCAGCTTTGTAGCAACACATTTGTTGCCTAGGACTTGTAAAAGCATTTGACTGCAGGACGAATGTATTTGCCCTTGCATTGCTTTTGCATTTGTTCTTGGGATACTTTTTGCTACCAGCCAGCTTCAACACCTTTAACCTTCCCCTAGTGACACCTAAAAGTGAGATATGTGTTGCAGGGGTTCCCAACACTCCTGAACACCACAATCAAGCTCAGACCATGAGCAGGGCTCTTCAGCTCCTCTTTAGCCTAATTAATAAATAACAGCAGCTTATCAATAAAAGCTGTATAATTTAATGCCTGCCCTGAGCCAGATTCTTCCTTGTCCTGTTCCTGCTTCCATGCAGAAACCATGCTCAGCAGATAAACACTCAAGGTGAAATATTTCCCCCAGTCAAGCTGATGGTTGAATTCTGCAGGATCATAAGAGAACTAGTAGATCCTAAATAGATTAATCTTTGAAGAAAGAAACCTTTCAGTCCCTGGCTCCTAGCTGCTCCTGTACACAAATAAGGTATTTTCAGGAGCTTGTACTTCAGGAGCTCTGTCGCTGAAATAATCAGTTGATCATAACATTCTTATAAGTAAAATTCTGGCCCTCTCTAGCTCTGGTCAAAAGACAGATGGATGAAAAGGCATTGCTAATGCAAACCCCTATCACGTCTGGGGCCTTTCCCCTGCACAATTATCCCGCCTGGATTATTCCTCCAGGACTGTGACTGATTTACACACTACAGGAGTGTATTTCATCTGGGAAATGAGTGCAGCTTTTTAATTATTCTCTGCACCACTGTATCACCCGCTGGGTTTTGGCGAGCTGCTGTGCTTGGGGCTGCACGTTGCAAGGGGACAGGATGAGGCCCACCCAAATTGCTTCCCCCCACCTTGGAAGTTGGGCAGAGAGGTAACACAAGACTGCAGTGAGGTGGCTGCAGTTCAAACAGTGAGCAGTTGTAGCACCCTACCTTGCCTCCTCTCTTCAAGGGCTCAGAGGAGCCCCAAGGGAATTTGAAGGAGGAAGATTGGTGTGAGTGTTGTGCACAGTCAAAGCCTGATGGTGCTGGCCAAAATTATTACTTGAAAGCATAAATAAAAGGATAGTGTTTCAGGAAAGGCTCTGACAAGGACAGCAAGGGTTTAATGTGGAGTGTGATAGCACAGAAGCAGCGGGTGGAGGTGACAGGAGATGGCACAGAGGCTGTGACAGATTCAGTTGCTCTGGATCCAGAGCCAGGCTGGGGAGGGAGGGATCCCACTGGCTGCCAGGGTGGAAGGGAACAGGGCAATGTGGAACACAGTGTGGGCCATCCACCTCCAAACATCCTTCCACAATAAAACCATCCATTACAGGAACAGCGAGCAGTGGTAACGAGGAATTAGTCTGCAATAGGGTTGGTCCCTACAACTGCATAGAATCACAGAATCACAGCATGGTTTGCATCAGGAGGGACCTTAAAGCTCATCCAGTTCCACTCTCTGCCAGGGGCAGGAACACCTTCCACTAGACCAGGTTTCTCAGAGCCACATCCAACTTGGCCTTGGACACTTGCAAAGATGGGGGATCCACAGGTTCTCTGGGCAACCTGTGCCAGGGCCTCACCACCCTCACAATAAAGGAGTTTTTTCCTAATATCCAACTTCCAGTTTAAAGCCATTCCCCCTTGTCCTGTCACTATATGCTTTCATAAAAAGTCTTTCTCCTCCTCTCTTCCCTTCAGGTACTGGAAGGCTGCAATTAGGTTACCTCTGAGCCTAAGCATCTTCAATATCATCAAGGAAAACAATAACAACAACAACAAAGCCCTGCAAGGTTAACCCTAATTCATTTCCCAAGGCCCCAGTCACTACTGATACATCTGCCTTGTGGAGGAAGCTGTTTGAAGTGGAGCAGCATATCTGTGCCCTTCCCACCTGGCCACCTGCACCCCAGCATTGCTGGGCTGTATAAGAACAAGCACAGAGGACTCAGACAGGCTGGACAAGATGCCTCCAGGTCTGAGCTCCAGCAGCTGCTTTCATCCTGTGCATCTATCTGAGAAAGACACTGCTGGAGGGGACCCTTACTGGCCACAGAAGGCATCATTAGAGCCGTGAGCTGGCCTTCAAACCACCAGGTTTGTACTCAGAAGAAATGAGGAAGTATAAGAAGGAAGAACAAAAAAAGAATAAACACCCAGCTCTGCCCTGCTCAGCCAGGTAATGTATGGAGGGGTCACACACGTGTTGGAGGCTGCCCTGCATTCCCCTTTTGAAAGTGGCGGCCTCAGCTCTTAGATGACAATTATCCACATACTCAGATTTACGAGATTCCTCGCCCGGCCAATAAAACCAGGAGGGAAATATAGAGATATTCATAAATGACATATTTTCATGCTTTGTGCAACCCGTCCCTGCAAAGCACTTTTGAGCGGCTAAGCAATTTACATCTAATAGCAAAGTGTTTTTTAATCAGTCAGATCAATTTGTGAAGAATTGGTACATTAGGTATAGCCATATAGCAGAGATCCTTATAGCAAAGGTTTAGAAGTAATTGCTCCCTGACCCACTGAACACTGTATTACTATAAAAGTTTGTATTCTATTAAGAGTTAATAAGTGACCAAAATCTAAACTAATACACTGTCAGGGTTCATTATCATTACAGGTTCTTGCTATTTTTCCAGTGCCTTCTGCTCTGCCTTTCTTGCTACGTATGGAAAACCTATATCAAGATGGTTGTCATGGCAATGGAAAGATTTGCATGTGTCTTATCTATCTATTTAAATACCTTCTTATGGTTTATAACTGCCATAATACATCCCTCCAGCCCTGCTCGTTGCTAATTTAGAGCCAGCCCAGTGTGTCTGAGGTCAGCGATACCATCGGAAGCATGTCGTCTAGACAACTCCAGAGCCACTGTCCATGTGATAATTGTTTTATGCAAATAAAAAAGTACAAAGGTGACGCTCTCATCCATGACTTGCACAAGCTGCCTGTGCTGGGGCTGGACCAAGTCCGTCATCACTTGCCCAGAAAGGGCATTTTCTGCCACATCATCACTGGTTTGTTGGTCTTTTTGGATACCAGTTTCCTTTGGTCGGGCCTGGTGCTGCTCTGAGATGAGGCCAGTGCTGTAAGATGAGGCACTGCAAAAATCTGCAATCTGTGCCTGTGTGCCATTGAAGAGAATTGAAGAAAACCTGCCAAATCCAACCCCCTCATCAAAATTACTCATTTGTAGAAGGGTGGATGAAAGCTCCCTTTGCACCCAGGGCATGAGCCAATAAGCATTTTGAGCTGGTACCAAGTGTCTTTGGGGAGGGTATTACATTTTAAAAACAACTTGACAAAGATTCCAATGGGTTTGACTAAAATGATCTAAACTTTCTACCTACCACAAATCTAAGTTCTTGCTTTCTCCACATCTTTGTACCTCAGATATTTCTATCAAAACACACTGGGCTGAGAGTGCTCTTTAGGAATATCATTTGGAAGATGCGGAAATATTTTGCAGACAGAGCAAAAACCACTGGCCATCGACAGAGAGAGCAATACCTGCATCCCTCTGCTCCCTTCTTTTATCTTCTTTTCCTTCAGGAGTTCATATTTTGCTGCTAGATCCAAATGGCTGCAAAGGTAAGTGTGGCTATTACTGCATAAATCCATAATGCACACAAGGCAGTATGAAAACACAGAGTGGCAACAACAACCACCACCATGAAAGGCTGTCTCTGAAATCCAAAACCCCAGACTCTTCATTCCTCTTTGATCTCCCTGACTCAGGGCTGTGGTTTTTCAGGATGTCCACAGATTAAAACCACTTATTTAAGTACTCCAAGATCTACCAACAATTTATTTTTTAGCAAATTGTACGCTGCTACTACCAGAGGTTAATAATAATAATATTGGAAATGTTTAATAATTTGATAATTGACTGATTTGTTGCCACTATTTGCATCGCTTGACCACACTTACAGATTAGAAATGTATTTCTCCTCGAAATAATTGATATTTGTATTCACGGTGTGAGGAAATGCCACCTATTCCTGCAGCAGTAAATCAGGAACCATTTACCCTGCCAATACAGTTAGACAATGTTTATGTGCAGGGCTACATTCATTGTTTGACTAATCCGTAAAGGGTAGATTTTCTATTGCATTTCAATAGCTCATCTACTTCAGACTGTTGTGAACTTTCTAAAGATGTGTTTTCACTGATAATAGCAGATCTTGGAGTGCAGTAATCTGGAATTGAAGTTTCAGTGACAGATTTACTCAACGAGTGTTTTGCATGAGGCATTACTGCAAACATTATTTTATATCTGCACGTGTATAAATATATTACACGTACATACAGAGCTGACAAAAGCTTTGGGAGATAATTTCTGCAATTTATCCAACTAAGGATTTCAAGTCAAGCATCAGCTTCCAGGCGTTTTTTTCATAATGGATTTCACAGCAGATGACCTGACAGCTAATCTCATGATCTGAGTTGCACATATCCAAACAAACGGCTGCCAGGCCCCCAAAGGGTCCCCCCTGCTTTCACATGCCACGGCTGTGAGCCCGCGCCGCAAATGTCCAGAGGTCCAGACTGACCTCCTCAACCCCTGTCTGGGAAACATTCCTCCTCCCGCCGCCTCATTCTTGCCGACAAACAGAGCAGGACCAGTGGGCACTTGCTGAAAAGGGACAAGAGAGGGGCCATGAATGGAGCGTGTCTGCTACAACAATGCCAGACAACGTCTGTGAATGGGGTTGCAAACCGTGCTCCTGTTAAGAGGGGCCGCCAGCAGCTTCCCTGCCCCCTCTCCTCCTCCTCCCTCCTCTGCTCCCACTTTCAGAAACACTCCAGGCCCAAAGACACACCAAAAGGGGTGGGCAAAGTCAGTAGGTGCTGTGTTTCAGAAGGGGAGTCTGATGCCTACGTAATTTCTCCATGTACCACCTGCCCCGTGTGCCACTAAAACTGGTGGCAATGACAAAACCAAAAATTTGAGTGCAAGCCCAGCTCCTGCCTCTGGGTGAGTGCAAAAGCACCAGTGTTACACTCTGGGATGGGCCACTGGCCTCCAGTTCTGGCTTTTTTTAGAAGCACCACAAGGCACCACTAATGAGGAGAGAGGTTCAGACTTGGTTTGATTTTTCTCTGATTTAAGTTGCGGGTTTTGGAGAAAAACAAAGCAAAAAAAGAAACCATTTACCCACCACTGTGACATTCTTCTCCTCCCATCTAGTTTACAGCAAAGTTAATGGCATCACAGAGAACATAAGATAAAAGAACATGTTAAAAGTTTTACAGGGTACACTTAACCTCATCTCACCTATGCTTAACCAAATCCTGAGTAACTTTTCCAAAATCAGGAGTGTCCAGATTTTACTGGTGAAGGCCAGTATATCCAGCCCAAACTCCAGGAGTTTCAAAAGTACTTGGGCCTAAATATTGTCACTTTCACCCTGAGAACATATAAAGTTTCATTGGAAATATTTAAAACTACTTCCAATTACACTGCAAACTTGGAATTAAAATTAAATATATTTTCTATTTCTAGTATTTATTACCAGTGTTGATCATAAATGACCATTATGTCTACAGGATCAGCCTTTGGTACTGCCTTACCCCCTAGTCCACAGTCTTGCAAAGAGGAAATAAAAGGAAATTATGGAGCCAGTGCCATATTAAACAGCAACTGCCATATGAAAATCTCTTCCCAAGAGGCTCCATGAGCCTCAGAAAGGCTATTCTGGGTGTTGAATCAAAAGCTGGGGAGCTATGGTTGGGAAACCCACAATATACTCCTCAGTAATTTGGGATTCCTCCTTTTGGGAGCCCATCAGTAACTCTAGCTCTACATCTGCACATGTCCTTTGGGAAGGGAGCAATTGGGTCAAGGCTGAGACTGGGAATCTTAGTAATATACAAAAAAATCCTTCAAAGACTAGGAGCTTTCAGGATCAAAGACTCCCCATCTGACTGATGTGTCCATCTATGTATCCCTGTCTGCAGAGCTCTGCATGAGTCTATCTGCAAAATAAAACTTCCTGCCCGTATTTTAGATCATTTCCCAAAAGCGTATTTGGGATGTGAATGCCCAGGCTGACCTGCCCAGACCTATATCAGCAGCTAATTTAAGCCAGCTAAAAAAACCATGGGTGGTCACAGCAGGGTGAGGGGCACCAGCACTGTCTGCAAGAGCAAATTTGTCCTACTTGGGTCAAGCTGTAAGAAGGGACCTACTAAATTCTGTCCTGGTGTAAAACAGGGTTCCCAGAGCCAACACAAAAGCCACAGTTCACTGGGAAGGCAGCTTGACAGCTTAGGGAAAACAAAAAACAAAACAAAACAAAACAAAACAAAACAAAACAAAAAAAAAAAAAAAAAAAAAAAAAAAAAAAAAACCACACACCAATTCAACAGCAGCCCCAGCTCCTTCAGGCAAAGCAAACAGACAGGAAAACCCCACACAACTGGCCATGGAGTGAGGCCTGGCCACAGGGTCCCCATGGTGCCACCACAGCCCCTCCCTGGGCACCGGAGCCGGGTTGGAGCAGCCGTGTCCAGCTGAGTGCCTCTGCCTGGGGAGCATCCCCCAGGAGGGTGGGCAGCTGGAGGTGAGATAAAGCAGACTCCAGGCTGTTTTATCTTATGCAGGGGGCTGGCTCCAGGAGAGGAGCAGGAAAGCGTAAAGGTGGTTTAAAAACCACAGCTTTTTGTTGTTGTTGCTGTTGTTGGGTTGTGGAGGTTCCCCCCTCCAGCCCCCTTTCCGAACATCTGGGTCTCTCCTGGAGCATGTGCTGTGGGCAGAGCAGACCCTCTGGCTCTGAACCTGCAATGCCCACAAGAGAGCCAGACCTGTGGCAGATAAAAGCAACGGAGTGGGGGGAAGTGGAAGGTTAAAACAATAAAGAGATTTTTTTTGTTTGTTTGTTTAAAATGCACGCTCCTATCTGTTTAGTATAAATATTTTAGTTGTTGTATGGAGGGACTTTAAACATGCACGGGGATCTTCATTTGCAGTTAAATTCAGCGAGAATTTAGGTGCACCAGTCTGGGAATGTGCTAGTCTGGACAGAACTAACACTCTTCCTATGGGTTTGGAGGCAATGGCCACAAAAGCAATGGTGACCTCCAAAGCTTAACATCCCAGGGACAAAGTGACTTCCCTTTTCCACAGCAAACTCAGCCCTGGCCAGCTGCTCCCCCCTGCCCTGGAGGCAAGGCAGGGAAGGAGGGAAGGGAAGAGCCTTCCCCTTCTCCCCGGGCTCCTAACCAGCTAAGTTTTTGTCTCGTTATGCCTTTTAACACAAGTAAATCCAAATAACTGGGCAGTAATGAATTATAAATGGAATAAAAATGAACATACTATTAATACTACTCCCAGAAGGGGATAAAAGGGATCAGCAGCTTTATCCCATGGTGCGGCTGAGAACTGACAGGCAGCCTGGGCTGACATTCAGAGGCCACTCTCTTTTCATGAAGGAAAATAAAAATCCCTGGTGAAGGCAAGCTGATATTTCCCCCACTCCTGTGGCCCCATGCCCCACAGCCCCATCTGCATTCTCACTCAGTCCCATACACTGTGGCTCCTTCCCCTAAAGCAACTGCTCCTGAGAGGCACAACCCTAAAATAGATGCAGAGGGGATGCTCAGTGGTGACTGACCGAGCCCTGCTTCTTCTCCTTCAGTGAAATACACTTGTATAAAAGAGGGAATAAATAAAATTCAGTGCTTAACAATCTCCAGGGCTCTCAGTGCTCCAGCAGCCAGACCCTGAAGAGGAGGGAAAGCAAAGGCCTGTCCCAGCACTGACCTTCCCTCAGCCAGGTGCCACAGGGCACCTGTGCCTCTGATAAGGCCCTGGCATGGCTGGCACTGCTGCTCCACAGCAGGGACAGGAGATAAGGGCAGTGATTTCTGAATTATTTTCAAGAAGCAGGTCAGAGAAGGGGAGAAGGGGAAGGGGTGCAGCTGCATGGCAACACTGTCCCTGCCTCCTTGCTCTCGCTGGAGTGGTTTGGGGTATCAGTGAGGAGCACCTCTGATTTTTATTTTTAACTCCACTCAGATCCAGAAAGTTGCTAAGCACCTCTCTAGTCCTCAAGCACTGGGCAAAGCCAATGGAGCATACACTTAAACTCTTTTATACGTTTTAAAGTGCGGATAAACTTCAGCAAGTGCTAGGGGGCTTTGATCCAAAGTACAGTGGGCACTTCAACAGTTTTTCACATGTTCAGCTCCAGGCCCTCTCTGGCCATGGTGCCCATGAAGGGCAGCAGCTCCAGGGCTCATTCCTGCACCCTGTGCAGCCCAGAGGTCACACAGCCTCTGGGACCAACCCAAGGATATAGCCCAACTGCAGCAACAGAAAAAGAAATTTGGAAACGGTCTACAGTGGAGTTTCTTTGGTCATTAATCTCATTGCCCTCTTGCTCTGGACAAAGCCTGCAGGAGCTGCCAAGTGAAAACTGCAGAGCAAGGGAGTTGGGCAAACCAGGAGAAATATTTTCTTTTTCTCTCCTCTTCTGCAGTGCCAGTAACACCTGATGCCACCTACAAGGCAGCAGGCACATGGGTACTTGGGAAAGTGCTTTTGCCCAGAGACTGTGGCAGACCTTAGTCCTGCTGTTTCCAGCCAGGACGAAGCTTTACCTTGACATGAGTGAGACCAGGATGTGCAGAAAAGGTTTGGAAAGCAGGGGGAGGTTGTTTTCAACAGTGACTTTGCTAATTTGGGCAGAAAAGGAGGTGCTTCATTTTTTGCACCTGTTTACCCGGATGTGCTTTAAAGTGGACAGATTTTCTCATCAACAGGAACGTTTGGGCTGAACTCAGCCCCCTCCAATCCACTTCCCTCATCTTCTTTGTCTTTCACTTGGCACAATCATTTTTAGCACAAATCCCAGGTTAATCCTCCCCACTGCCTTCCCCCTACCCCATGGCACAGCAGGCATGCCCTGCTCTGTGCCTCCCAGGAGACAGAGATAAACAGTTGGATCATTGATAGTGTTTCAAGAAGAATTTAAAAAAAGAAGAAGCCGCCAGCCACATCACATGAAGAGGATGCAACACCTCCCAGAGCCCTTGGTGACACTAACACTGTTTACTACTGTGCTTATGTCACTCTTTGCCCTTACTAGATTAGATCATTTGAAGAAGTAAATTGCCATTCCTTCACCAATACTTTAGAGACAACACCAGTCTGTGCCTTCACTCACAGCCCATGAGAACTGAGAACTGGCAGATTATTTAACAGCTACCGTCAGGTCTGGGGATGCAGGCAGCACTCAACCAAACTAATGGAGGGATAAAAGCAGCCAACATAGCTCCTTTCACTGCCCAGTGATCAAGAAATACAAAGTTCACTTTCAGAGTCTAATGTACAAATTAAAAAAAAAAAAACTTTTCAGCAGGTGCATAGATTATTTTCATGTCTGACTTTACCCACTTGAGCCTTCCTTGACACAGAAAGCCATCCCTGACCACCAGGATTTGCTCACTTATGCTCAGCCTTAGAGCATCTGCAGCCACTGCTCTCACAGAGGGGTGCAACAGTGCTCATGGGTCTGGTGCAGGTGAACAGGAACATCGTGTGAGCCCAACCAAAATAAAGCACCTGTCTGTGACTCTTGTGGGGGGCCTTGCTCCTGAGCTTCCCTGCCCTCCTGGGGACAGGAACACCTGCACAGAGGTGGGACACTGCTCCTGCCACCACACATGGTGACACAGTGGGAGATCGTTGGAGCCCGGTGATTAATGGGGCTGGAGTTTAGTCTCTGTTCCCATAGGGAAAGTAAAGGCCTCAGAGAGTGCCAGGAGGAGAGCTCTGCGCCCTGAGGCTGGCAGCAGTGACAAACTGTCCTTGAGTTGCTCTCTGTAACCTGACGTTCCCAACCCGCTGCTGTCCCCAACCTGTCAGTCCTGCTGCCCCCCAGGCCACTTTGTCCTGGGATGGACAGGTACCCCAGGCACCAGCTCCCCATCCCAGAGCCAGGGTACCACTGTATCCATGGAGACTGGCCCTGCTGTGGTCACCATGGAAACGCCCAGCAGTGCTCAGGTGATGCTCAAGCACGGGGGAAGTGGCAAGGGGACTGTCCCATGCTGATCCCACAGAGGTGAGAGCACAACCCCAACCCTGGGAAAACCAACAAAATCCAAGAAAGCATTGCAGCAGAGATGCAGAAACACCACACATCTCTTCATCCTTCCTTCTGGGAAACGTGGTCTTCCAGCAAGACTGGTAACATTTCCCAAAGAAACCCCAAGAAGAGAAAAAAAGAAATATGGCTTTTCATGACACATAAAGTGGTGCCATGAAACTTTATCCCAGCTGCACTGGCTGGCTCCAGCTCACAACCAGCACAGGCCTTGCAAGATGAACACAGTCCTCAGGTCTGAGTAAGTAAAAAGCTTAAAAACTGACTTTCTCCAAAGGAGATGAAATTTTAATTGTTGTCATTGCTGTTCTCACCCACAATGTTTTGCACAGAAAAATGCTCCTTTCAACCACACCAGAATGACTCAGAATTCATGTTAGGATATGGATGGACATGTCTATGCACTGATGGATTTATTTACTGTTTTATGTGATGTGCACCCAGCCTCAGCCATCAGCCTGTGTCCACTTGGGTCATGGAAGAACGAGTCAAAAAATCCCCAGAAAGAAAGTAATTTCGGAACACTGCTTCTATTGCAGCCCCAAGAAGCCATCTGTACACCAGGCTGTGTCAGCAGCAAAATGTGGCATTGCATCTCCACTGCCCTGACCACGGGGAGCAGGGGAATATCCCAGTAATTATAGCAAATCCCCAGGTGACCATCTAGAATAACCAATTTTAATAGTGTGTCACTGCTGTCTCGTAAAGTAGCAGTGAATGGGCTGTAAGAGGTGCACTGGGGGGACCTGCCTTGTGAGGGATTTAATCAGCAGCATCTACACACCCACCCCTTGGTGTCCACCACCACTGTCCCAATCCTTGCCTCGCTGCCTGAGTTTGCTGCTTCAGCTCAGCTGCCTCCCCTTCACTAATTTGTCCTGCTTTCAGGGCAAGCAGCTTTTCTTCACAGCGGAGGATAAAATGTTGAACTTAAGGCTCTAAAACTTTGCTTTCTATTTTAATGGTTCAAAGGTCGCCTTTGCCTAAAAAAATTAAATCTTTTTCTCCCTGCCCTGAGCCCCCTAAAGCCTACAAAACTTGAAAGAGAGAAAGAAATTCAGTTTTCTTCCCCTTCTCCACCCAAATGTCTTCTAGTGACTGTAAAACCTGTAGGGACATCCTTGCAAAATCCAAATTCCCGGAACAAACTTCAAAGCATTGGAAGCTAATATTAGCATTTTTCATAAAGTTACAACAATTGTATTGCGTTATAAACCCTTACAAATTATTTAAAAGGGCTTTTTTGGCCTTAATATAACAGACTAGGCAGATAAATTGTGTTATTTCAAGGCTGCAGCCACGAGTGCTGAGCTGACCAGCTGAACCGTGATGAGATTGGCACCAACGTTGGGATCATTGCTGTGACAGGCAGTCAATAGCCATGCACATTCCCAAAAAATGTCACCTTGCAGGGATCAAGAAGAAGATTAAAGAA
The DNA here is from genome assembly GCF_965231275.1 of Zosterops lateralis. Taxonomy (NCBI): domain Eukaryota; kingdom Metazoa; phylum Chordata; class Aves; order Passeriformes; family Zosteropidae; genus Zosterops; species Zosterops lateralis. The sequence continues at coordinate 3,130,108 of NC_139764.1, forward strand.
AAAAAAAAAAAACCCCAACAAACAAACTAACAAAAAAAACCACACCAACCTGAACAAAAAACCCCAAACAAACAACAAAGAAACCCAAATAATTAAACTACATTGTCTTGACTGTGATGTAAAAAAATCACTTTCCACAGATTTACTAAATAACTGCCCTAAAAGTCAGCCTAGAAGCAAATTAGTCCCAGAATCCAGGAATCCATGGTATAGACACCAACAGTTCCTAAAATAGGTTAGAATTCAACCTTGATGAGAGCACACATCGGATTTCTGCAAACAAAAATGATACATACCCCCCAAAAAACCTTAAATCCCAATATTAATATTTTTAAAGATTGAAAATGTTGGATTTTTAAAATGCTTTTATGGTGCAGTGTGATATATCCTCAATTATGTGACTAATGAAATATAGTTTAGCTTAAAAAAGGGATCTGGTACAGCCTCTGCATTCAGAACTTTTACTACCTCCAGAGAGGGTTTAATTACAAAGGTCTTGTCTACAAGGTCAGGAAGAAGAAAACTAAAGGGAGTCTGATCCTGATTTACTGTGTCTCCCTATCCCCACTCCCATACTGTTAAAGGTGGTTTTCCATTGTAAGATAATTTATATTCACTTTGAAGATACTTCACGGGGCATGGGGAGATGTGGGCTCTGCTGAGGATGACACGATGAGGATTTAGCCTGGGATAAAGGAGCTGTGTTATCAACTGAAATCAGATCCAGAATGCTGTCCTGTACCTCTAGCTTTTCTGAGGGCAGGTTGAAATACCAAAGCACAGCTTTGGTCAAGGGAGAGGGTCCAACACCTCCTGGGTGTTCTTAGCCAAAGCAATGCTCTCACAGACATGCTTTCACACAGGTCTTGTTTTTGGAAAAGCAACTGCAAGGCAGGTGTTGCATTTTTCTATGGGACTGGGGAGTCAGGAAGGAGAAATTCTCCAAAGCAATAAAATCCAAGAGAAAAAAAAAAAAAAAGCCTTTAAGAGGAAGGAGGCTGTGGCTACAGGAAAGAGTATTTCTTTAAAAACACCTCAGGAAGTTATGTTACTTTAAATTTTTCAGCTGCCATCCTCTGAAGAAGCACACGTTCCACTTTATCATGCAAAGGAAAGAGAAAACGGAGCACCATAAATCGGAGTTGTGCTTACAGAGAAGGTGCTGTTTATCTGTCTGATATTTAGACTGACCTTTGCTGGGTTGTGGAGTTTGTCTGTCTGCAAATCCTCAAATCTCAAACAGAGAACACTGCCAAGAACCAACTGACCCATGGGGGATGAAATATTATCTCCTCTTCTGTATACAACTTTTTCCCCGGGAGCCTCACCAGCGCCAGGGCTTTATCTCCAGCCCCTCATGGGGTTGGGGGGCTGCAAGGCATCCCTTGTGCCAGCATCACGGTCTGGTTTGTGCTCAGGCTCCTCACTCTCATCTGTTTGACCAGCAGACAAAATCTGGCAGAACTTCGCCCCAGTCCCAGTTTGTCCCTTCTGGTTTGTCCCCAGTCCCATCACCCATTTCTGCTCCTGCCTCTCGCACACAGTTGGCAAAACCTGGGCAAAGCCCCATGAGGGGGGAATCTCAGAAGCAAACACACCCAACTCACATCCCAGCTGCACTTCGTTTTCCCAGTGTTGCTCCGTTCCCTCCTTAGAACACTGCAGTGGATTCTTTTAAATCATCCCTTGGAAGATGATCATGCAACAAGAGATGGCATTGGTGCTACTTTTGTTATCCCGAGGAAAACGTATTGCTGTGTTTTTGCCAACCATCTCCGTTGCCAGTGCTTAAGATTCAGTGCTGGAACTCGTGCCTTCCCCTTGCTTAGCCTTCCAAAGCCTTTTGCAAACATTTAAATAAACAGCCCTAGGAAGTAAGTATTAATAAATACATTTTCAGAGGCTGATTTAGTCCAGCCAGTAGGAGTTATGCACACACGAATTAGTAGCAGACTCAGAAAAGCAGTCCCTGTGCCTCGAGTCCAAGTGCTGCCAGACAAAAGCTGGCTGCAGTCACTTCCCAAGCATCCCAGAAAAATAGACTCTCGCTCCACCAGCCAGTCCCCTTGCAAACTTCTTTCAAGAGCCTGAGATCCCATGAAAGTGAGGTTCACCAAAGTGGGCTGAAATCAGTTTTACCCTGATTTCCATCCAACCCTCTGGGAAGCCCTTTTCAGAGCAACACCTCTGTTCCTTCCTTCCAGGCACAGGAGGAATCCCCTAATGAGTTAACACCAAACGAAGCAACAGGCAAGATTTGTGAATGAGCAGGCCAGAGGACTGTCAGGCCAATCTTCTCACAATGATGGCTTATTCACAAAAATTGGGCTTTGAACAACCTAGTTAGGACTAGGAACACATCATCTGGACAGTACTGAGAAAAGTGAAATATGTTGCAATTGCCAACGCTCTTTCTATTGTTTCTAATATCAGCTGAGCAGCCAAGGAAACCTCCTTCCTTGAGCAGGAAAAGGGCACAGCAGGCTCCAGATACCTCTGCTTGTGCAATCTGAGGACACTCCAGTGAAAACCCCAGGCTGAGGAGCAGCAGCTGGGCTCTTTTCTCTTTTCCCTGGTGTTCCAAACCAGCCTTCATGTGATATCCCCATCCACAAGACCTGAGCCAGCTCTGGTGATGGCCACAGCGGTCACTCCACTGCCCAGAGTTAAAGGCCAGGACTGAAACTCAGCCTTAAACCCCTTCTAAAGGTGCATTTGGGGGCACAGCACCTGCAGGCAGGCAGTGACCCAACCACCCTTCAATCCTTGCTGGCATCCCTCTGGCTGATGCTTCACTGCAGGCTCCTGGTGGGGTTATCACCTATCACGGAGAGAGGGATTTCGTCCATCTCTGTACAAATGAGGAAGCTGAGCACCTGCTCTTTCCCACAGAGGCTTTCCCTACCCACATCTCTACTGGTGGCCTCCCTGCCACCAGCCAGAAGGTGATGTGGCAAAGCCCAGGCGTGAGCTGGAAGAGTTAATCCCCCAGCATTTAAGCACAGACAGTCAGGGAAGATTTTCCTTCTTTAAAAGCACAACTGTTGTTTGGTTTCCCTCAGGTACAGATTCATTAGCTCTTGACTGGCTCTCCTGGCTTGCTGACTACTTGTGGAAAAAGCCATTTACCCTGGTGAATGTCAAGGTTAGTTCAAACCATCCTTGTCATCAGTCTCTCTGGCAGAAGGTCAGGGAGAAGCTTTTCTCAAATGGGCAGTATCAAACAAAGCAGAGGCTGACTTAACTCACCTAAGGAAAGGAGACCTTCCCTGCTAGGCAGTAAGGACAGAAGATTAACCCCTCTCTCTCCCCCAGCTCCCCTGGGGCTGCCTTCAGGTAGCCACCTCCATGCCCATAGGGCTGATCACATTCTCATCTCCCCTTGCTGGCAGAAACCAGCTGGGCACACCAAACCTTCCAGGGAAGACTCATCCTCCTCCAAAGATGTTATCCCAGCAACAGCTCATGTCCCTTTTCTTTCACTATTTATTTAGACTTTCAGTTTAATTCTAACACCTCCAGCACCACAAGCCTCTCCTCACTGGGTCACACAGGAAGCATTACATCACATCACTAAACAATAACCACCCATTTAATACTTGTTAGCTTGGGCTCCTACAGAACATGATGTGATGTCTTCAAGGTGGTGGGAAGCCCCTCCATATATGCAAAGAGAGGTACATGTGGTACTTAATGAAAAAGGGGGAAAAAAAAGGAAAAAAAACCAGTCCTGCCAAGCCTCTGTACCCTTTTGTGTGCTGTGAGTGAGCCAGGTCAAAGGATAATCAACATTAAAAGGAAATATTTTTGGAGGTAACACTTTTGATAAGAATACCATGGGTAAATTACAGGAAAAGCTTTCTGAATGGGTTTCATCCACAGGGCTTTAGAATAAGAAAATGAATGGGAGAACAAGAGAGGAAACTTTTGGTGCTCCTTTCATGCTCTCCATTCGCATGGGAAGAATTAAGAGGAATTTTTCAGCAGGAGGGAATAGTGGTAAATTATAAATGGCCTCATCACAGAAAAATACTGAGGTTTTGAACACTCAATCTTGCAGCATTACCAGTTTGCTCCTTGGGTTTCACTCTCTACCCTCTCCTAGGCCAGAACATGTGGGCCAGCTCCGAGGGTCCCTTCCCAAGAGCCACCTCTGCCACCCTGATGCCCATCTGAGGGTGCTGGCACCAAAGGGGAGCAGAAAGGATGAACTCTTTGCAAAAGTGCAAGACAGAGCACACCCATGGCAGATAGACACTGTGAGGAAGAATAAAGATTAAGGAAATAAAGTGTTTGCTGTCTTACAGCATTTCTCAGCTGGGAGGCTGAGAGCCTTCTGTAAAAAGCGTATCAGGAATCTTAACACAGAAGGAAAAAGTGCTGCAATTATGAAGCTTTAACTCAAAATCTTTTTGGAGATTGTAATAGCTTTTGAATTCTCTCATTCACCTAAAAGGCACAAGAGAAGCTTGGTCTGAGAGTTCTGGTGTAGAAGAGCTCTCCTGTAAAGCAATACTCACCTACAGTCAATTAGACATTAGCCAGTGCTTTGAAGTTTAGAGACTCTGGGATTCTTCAAAGAAGGTCTATTTTGAACCAGTATTTCAGCTGAGGTCAAACACAGCACCCAGACCTTGCTTCAGACTTCTCTGCCCTCGTGACAACAAACATGGTTTGTGGTATTTCTAATTTGTGGAGGTTTCTGAGAGATGAGCAGATCAAAAATGTAAATGGCTTCAGCCCTCGGGTCAAGCAGGCAATCTGTGCCAGCGTGTGAAGGAAATGAGTATGACAGTTCACAAAACGTTGCTTCCAGGAATAAGAGCTCTCCGTTTCCTAATAAGCTAATGGTGGGCTTAAAGAGGACGCTCCCAATCCCAGTCTCCTTCTGAATTTCCTCTGGATTGCAGCTGGAGAGCAGACCCTGGGCCTGTCAGAAGACAGATCTGTCTACTGGAGGGCCCAGGCTTGGACCGAGCTTTTGGTTACCGCATGTTTCAGCATCTGCCTGGCTCTCTGGGTTGAGATTCAAAGCGGCAGTGCATTTTCCCCCCGTGCAAATGAGTCCTGCAAAAAATCCTTCCCTGCGTTTATTGTCTGCAAGACTCCTTTCCACACTAATTCTGTACTTGTAACACACTCCTGCAAAATGAAGTCAGAGATGTACAAGGCCTGTCCTGTCTGCTTCCATTAGGGATGGGGAGCATTCCTATCAATTTGAAAGTAGGTCGAGGCCTTTTCATGTTCATTCAGTTTTCAGGTTTCATTTTTACACACATGCACATATTATAGGTGGGGCTGATGGCACTGTCTATTACTAAGGTTGTATGACACTTCCGATTTTAAGAGACTGTTTCATGTGCTTATAACTTCGCCAAACTCAAACCAGACTTTTTCTGTAATTGCAGCTCCCAGCTGCTGGAAGAGGGACCTTGGAGAGAACAACAGGAATAATTTTTCACTGGGTCTCTCCAGGTCCCCGAGACAGAGAAAAGGAAACAGCTTCATTTAATGGGGGGGAAAAGAGGACACATGAGGAAGACTGTGAGGATGGAAAGAAATCCATGGCATAACAGGTCAAGCAAAATTGAAATATGGGATGGGAAAGATGGGTTACAGCTGGCCTTGCTTGGGTGGACACAGATTCTGCAGAGAGGAATCGGTGCTAAATGATGAGGGGAAGAGTAAGGCTGTTTGGGCTAAGTCATGAGATAAAAACACTTGTAGGAATAAAAATAATAATTTTTTTTTTAAAAAAAAGAGACCCTGTGCCTGGGCAAGCAATGAGACTGGGAGTCAGCTGATGGCAGCAAAACAGGGGAACTGGACAAGGACATGATGGTGGGGCAGGCTAGGTGAGGAAGCAGGAACAGAATCCAACTGAAGGGTCGGTGCAGAAGGTCACTGAATCACACCAGTTGGTCTGTGTCAATGGGAAAATGTCAGGGATGTCCCACAGTAAAGGAAGAACTTTGAATGAACTTCCCAACCTATCCTGGAAAAATGAAGGCAGCACAAAGCTGAGTTCAACAGACACAGTCTCCTTTGCTTAGAAACAGGCACTACTTGTGCTCATCAGCAAGGGGAAAGAGAGGTCTTTCAGTCCCCTTACCCCAAAACAGCGTCAACTTCTGCCATTGCTTCCAGCATAGACACCGGGTATGAGGGGGAAAAATCATAAAACGGTCACTAAGATTAAAAAATAATACATTGATAAAGACTACTTGAGCAGTGAGAGGAAACAGCTACTGAGGGAAGCATTTGTGGGCAAGTGCTCCCTTTGAGTCTCCGAGTCTCCCTGTGACCCTGGAAAGGTGAGAACTGAGGTGCCCCAAGTCCCTAGTGAGTTCTGTAAATACAAGTTACATCTTCCTTATCACTATATTTCCTGACATAATTCTTAGGAACTATTTGCATATCCAGGGATTCACAAAAAAAAAAAAAAAAAAAAAAAAAAAAAAAAATTAGGTGCGATCATGAGGTAAAATTAGACTGGGTGCAGATGGGAGAAGGTTAAAACTACTCTTTTGCCTGTGTGCTTGGAGCTGGGAGGCACGAGAGCATCTCACGGTAGGAACGCACCACTGCAGAGATAATTTGTGTCAAATTGAAGCTCTGCATTGACAGATAGCTAAGTACAATAACAATTATAATAATAAAAGCCAGGCCCCAGCACATGCTGTGTGCACGGACATTTCTTGCCCTTGAAAATAGCAAGGGAATGGTGGAGCTCTGTGTAACTATCACTTAAGTTAGGTAAAAAATGTGTGAGCTAAAAACACATGGGCTTCCAGATGAATTGAAGAGAGAAGTTTGCTGATGCAAAGTCTTAAATACAGGTTTGAAATGGCAAATACACTGTAATGCATTGGAAGGTGCCCACAGTGGTTTTGCAAGAGGAACAAAATGGAAGGAGTTATTTGGAAGGATCCATGCACTGGACATCACCTTAAAGTTTTCCTTAACCATGTGTACTAATAATGCTGCAGGTCTGAGGTTCTGCTTCTCCTGCTAGTGACTGATTGCTGACAATTGCTCTGGACCACACTCCTGCCCCAGAGCTTGAGGCAGGACCCCTGAGTCACCACATTCCTCCATTGAAATGGTGAAAGGTAAATCCAAAACTACCACCAAAAAAAAAAAAAAAAAAGTAGGGTTTGGAAGGTAAATAAGAATTATTCCTGAGGGTTTAAAACAACCCCTACTAACTACAAGTGGCTTGAGTGAAGTCTTCCTGTGGACAGACTGTTCTACATCTCCATACTTGCATCCTTCTTTGGTGCATCTGGTGTAGACTAAATTCACTGCCCATCTGACACAGCGTGCAAACTGTACACAATAACAAACCCAAAAGTCACATTGTTCCTTCAGCTGTCACTCCCCAAAGGGCAGCAGATGAAAATTGCACCCTCTGTCCCAGTGGTGGGCTTTTGGGAATCTGGGATTCTCCAGCTCCTGTGCTGAAACTTGGATTGTGGCTAGAGGTGAGCGTGGCTACAACATACCAACATGCCATAAATTTTCTAGGAGAAATAAACCTAAGATTGCACGCAAAAGGAGAAATAATTAAAGAAAGTCAATTTAAATCAAGTTCTTAAAACTTAGGAAATGCCAAACTGAAAGTTGCCTGGTCAACTTTAATTTAGGCTCCTTCCTGGTACAATGGAATTTTGATTCAGTCTTTAATTACATGATCACTTAATGTTTGTTTCACAAGATCATTTCCTCATTGAGTGCAAAGCAGTTTTGTCCAGGCAACCTTCATCTTTGCATTTTCAAATTTTGAGTGCTCAATTCAACAGTCTTTAGGGAAGAAGAAAAAAAAAAAATAAAAAAAAAAAAAAAAAAAAAAGGAGAATATTTGTATGGAGTAAGTGTGGACCTGGTCTAGGTGGTTTCCTTGAGGACATGTGGTGCTTCTTCAAGAGGAATGAATCTCTCTGAGAAAGTGAACATTTTCCCACAATAACTGTTCTGGCAGCAACTGCTGCTCTCCTTCCCCAGTCAAAACAAGGCTGTGAGTGACAAGTACTGCTCTCTCCCAAGGTCCATTACAACAGGGAGCAATCCTGAGCTCTCAAAAGATGCTCAAGCTCTCTCCAAAGGCATAGAGCTGGCCTCCAACCACTGGGCTGAAGTCGTGGTTTGGGCTCTGGGGTGATCCCCAACTGCCAGCATTCACACCCAGTGCAGGCAGGATGGTGGAAAGTGAGATATGCTTTTGGCTATCACAGCACTCTGTTAGTTACTGTTCCACCCTGGCCTCCAATTAACTCCCTGCTCCAGCTTCAAATCAATTAGGTTTATGCCCCTGCCCAGTTCTCAGTGTGCTCCAGTCTCACATCAATTCTGCCTGCAGTGATTTAACAGTGATTTAGCCCCTGTCTCAAACATACCACTTACCCCCCATGACATTGCAATCGTTCTACATTTATTTTCTCCTCTTTTTCATGCTTCTCCCCACCCCTCCTCAATATGGGAAATTTGTCAAAGCACACCCTTTGCCTGGAGTTGTTTTGCTTTCACAAATTAGCACTTTCCAGTAACAAAATGGTTTGCCTAAAAAGACAAAAAGGGGAAAAAACTATTTCCACAAAGCCTCTAGTGAGAGCTTTGTGGCCTCAGCTGATGGTTTCTTTCTCTAACAACCTTTTGCTTCTACACTTCTCTTTAGCTCCCCTGGCTTTCTTCTGGGTATTTCAATATCAGCAAAGCCATCAGCCACTGTTTTTTCTTATGATGCTCATTCCACATTTTTAATTTGGGGAATGCCTTTGCAAGGCTTCATTCTTCCAGGTTTGCTCTTCTTGTGCACCCTGAATAGACTTTCCTTGGACAGGAATTCAAATCTGAGTAACTATGGACATAAAAGGCTCATTTTCAGTCCATCAGGACAAGGTGAAACAAGGCTCCAGCCTTGCTGGAAGGAAGAGCACTGGGACTCTGCCCTGTGGGGCACTTTGGTGTATTGGGAAGGTAGAGGCATTAGAGATGGGGTTTGGGACGGGTCTTACTGTTTAAAATGGAAGCTCACTCCCATTCCTCATACACACAAACAAAATCCAAGAAACAAGACAAACCCCCAGAAAAGGGAAAAAACAAACTTTTCTGCTCTAAGCCTTGTTTAAGACTAATTAGCATTTCCATCTCCCCATGCCAGGCAGAGAAGGCAAACAGGGATTATTCCTTTTCCCCACTACACAGCCAAACCACCCAAGCCACTGAACAGCCCAGTCAGCAGCTCTTTCCCAGCACTCCTCGCTGTGCAGGAGGGTTTGATCCTGGCTCCACTCAGCCCTCAGAGAGTTCTCCTGTTGATTTTAGCAGGCACCAGCTTTGGCCTGCAGAAAGCTGCCCCTCAGCAGTGTGGGACACCCGGAACTGAGGGCTGGGGGTGAGATGGCAGCTCCAAGTCTGCCTGGCTGGAGTGACACGGTGATGGACAGGAGCCAGCCTTGCGCTGCTCCTCTCTTTCGCAGTTGCACAGATTTAGCCTAAGCTCAGCTCCTCTGGTCCTCCCAGCCCGCCTGCTTCCGGAAACTGGAGATATTATATTTCAGGGTGCTAAAATGTTTGTATATCCCTGCCTTATAAAACATGCAAAAATGCCATCTGCAGTTAGCATGACTAACTCCAAGCATGCAGTCCTACTACAGATCCCCTCGCAGCTTTCTTCCTTTCATTGCTAAACACTTTTCAAGTAAGAAAGAAAAATCCATTTTTAGTGCTAATGCCACCTGCAGGTTGAAGAAAAACAGTTCCAAGATCCCTGAAAACCGAAGAAACATGCCTTTCCCCCACCCCTTCCCTATCTAACCACAAGGAATGTTCCTGTGCAACTGCACCTTTCTCTGGACGGAAATGACTTTGTCCTTTGGAAAAGTGACCTATTCTCACTCCCAGATAACACAGCTTGTCTTATCTGCTGGTGGAAACTTCCACCTGGCTGGCTGCTAGTGGTCTGTGGGGAGCCTAAAATTAAATCAGCAATTTTCTCTGACGTTGCCTCTGTAACTGCTCCTGGCTGCCCTGCCCTGATGGGATGTAGGGATCTCAGTTGCCAATGACCTATCCCCAAGAAGATGGACACTCAAATGTGTATTTATCCACCATTCCAAAAACTGGCTGGAGATGTTTCATGCTGTATTTAAAGACCAAATGCAAACACTGCTGTTGGATGCACAGCCCCCATTCCTGACTGACATGGCTGGATGCTCCAAACGTGAACCTGGGAGCTGCAACCTCCTCATTTTGACACAGAGCACCTTCACCATGGTGCTTTCCAGCCTCATCACAGTTCTTTAAAGTGGGATTAGTGACCCCAGCCACATTTCCATAAGGAAGGACCACCTTGCTCTGAAGAAGAAACTAACCCTAAACACACCTGTCCAGGCTCTGTTATTTAGTTCCACATTAGTGCCACCAGCAGGACCGCCTGTGGCTGCTACCTGCATGGACCAGTCATGCTACACATTTTCCCTCCATGGAGACCCACCCACGTGTTTTCCTCCCAGCCCAGGCAGCACAGCTCTAACACCAGCTTTTTCCCCTCCAAATATTGCTGCTGGGAACATCACCACTACCACTGGTTTATCATTTTTGTTGGTGGTACACTTTCAATCACACTGTGAACCCTGTTCTCAGTCTTACAGTGATTTTTCCTGCTGTGTGAATTCTATCTGGGAAGCAGTGAGCAGAGCTGGAACAGTCAAGTGTGTTTGACTTTGCCCTCACCCCGAAAAGGGCATCTTGGACCTACATTTTGTAACCATTGGACTTAAGTACACGAGACTGCACAACCTCTGACACAAAGTAACACGGAATACAATGACATAGTGTTATAAGAACAGACAGAAATAATGTGGAAACGCCCTTTCTGGCTCTAATAGGCAGCTGGTGACACAGGTGAAACACCTACTGTACCACTTAATAAAATTATTTTAATTTAGAATGGGAATGAAGAAATGGAGCCAATTACCTTAGTGGATCTGACAGGCAACCCTAAATGGATCCTTGGTTTGGGCCATTTTTATCCCTATGAATAATGATAAAATGACTCAGAAGAGATGCCTGAGGAAACACTGCACGCTCCCAGCCCAGATAATATTAATAAGGCAGGCTCCCAGCTGCAGAGAAAGAAACCCGAACAAATCATCGTGTTTTCACTTGTGCCCCCTTTCCTTTGACCAAGTTAGGGGAGAGAAGCGTGGGGAGAGAAGGGGAGGGGAGAAGATGGGGGGAGTGCCTGCCCTCCCACACCTGACTGGATGAAAACATCCCTGTCACCTCCAGGCACACTCCAGAAGGAGTTTGCAGCCTTTCCGTGGGCTGAAATAATATTTGTGGCTGCACTTAGATGGGTTTAAAAAAAAAAAAAAAAAAAGTTTCAGGGCAAAGAAATGCTGCTGCTGCAAGGTGTGGAGGGACTGACAGTCAGGAGCAAGAAGGAACACTGTTTCCCCCAGTGATAAATAATAAGTATTTGTGCAGGGTGCAAGTACAGGAGGGATTTGCTACCCCACAGATGGGTCCAGGCACTGGACTGGGTGGACAAATGGTCTGTTCCAGTATGGCAACTCCTATTTTTCTGTGAAAATATGGATTTCATGGTGCAAGATCAGTTCTGTCAGATTAAATCAAAATGCAATAATCACTGAGCAATTGCCATCTGATATCTAAATACCCCCACCAGCCTTATCCTACTATTAATTTTAAAACAGACACCTCAGAGAAGGAGGATTTTTTTTCCCAGGGAGAGGAATAAAAATCCTCTGAAGTGATAAAAATTAATCTCAATTCATGTTAGTTTCAGTGACAGCGATTTTACCAGGCACACAGGCTGTCCAGTGGTATTTCTGGGATGAATTCTGCATCTTAAAATAAGACAGAGAAGCCTGAGAGATGTTGTTTTCTAGGAAGAAGTCCCCCCTCCCTTCTCCAAAAAATCATCATCTACTGCAACTTCTGGACAGGAACCGCTGTGCCTTTAAGACCAGATGTAACCTGCAAATCAAAAGGGCACAGCATTCACCCATGTCATTGTCCCCTGAAAGATCAAAACCTCATTATGTACTTGGTGGAATATCTGTTCTTTTAAAGGAGTTTACCTATTTCCCCTCTTTTTTTTTTAATTTCATTTTTTTATTTTCTTTTTCTGACAGCCCCCACCACTTCCCCTATTCTCCATCTATTCTTATCACTTTTGAATTACAGAGATCTATTTTCAGATGAACGTGCTGAACAAAACCTTCATATGGGTATTTTTTCCCCCCTCTCCTCTCTCTTTCCCCCCTCCCCCTTTATACTTTTTTTTTTTTATTATTTCCCAACATGGCGGTATGTGCTTATGCCCACTATCTGCATAAGTCTTTTGTGTATTGCTAATGGAGTGCTGGAATTGTGGCAGCTCTGAGCAGGGAATACATGTGAGCAACAATATGCTGACAGACCCCTCGGTGGAATCTAATCTGTTCCAGCTCGTGCACTCCTCAGAAACTATTTAACTTTCATTAAACTGTGTTTGATATCAGCTAAATAGAATGCATACGGCACCAATATAGCTCATATGGTCTCATTCATTCGATCACAGCAGTGCTTTTTTCTTATATTTTCCCCCCACTTGTGTCAGTACCCAGTATAGCTGGGTAAATAGGAGACCTTTGAAGATATAGTTAGTACTCAGATTTCTTTATTCTTTTGTGC